>NC_052499.1:77317271-77642205 GCF_016617805.1 Bactrocera tryoni
TTATTTTACTCATGCTCCTATTTAAGGTTAGTAGTTAGACTGTTCGTTTTTATATATTTTATATAAATTGTGAGGTTAGGTTTGATATTTGAGTTGCTTCTAGTAATCCTTAAAGAAACTGAACTTCCTAAGGTTTTTTTTCTCAAATAAATATGTAGAGGTTAAGGAATATAAATCTCAAAAGAAATATATACAAACTCGTATGCGAGGACGATGCGCTAAGCGTCGGACTTGCTCCAATAACAACAGCAAATAGCCTTTTGTAGCTACTAGTTCTTACTCTTTTCAGTTTCATGATAAAGTTGAGTTTGTTAACACTTGCGCAAATTTCTCAAATGATAACATATACATATACTTATAAGGTACTCGTATATATGTAAGTTTAACCTTTTTAGTATTTTTTTTGTTGGTATAGTTTGAAGTACGTTTAGTTATAGTTTTTTTGTTTTGTCTAGTACAAGTGTTTTTGTTTTTTTTATGTTTTAGTACATATAAACATATCTATATTGTATATTACAATTGTTTAGAATCTTTATTGCAAAGCAGTGTTGCAAGCTTACGCTTTTTATCAGTTACATTTTCTGCGCAAAAGCATAGACCCACCACCGCCTGCTGCCAATGGCAACGCTTGCCATCATGGCTTACACTCATACTACACACTCGTCACCACTACATCTTTAGCCATTATGTTTCCACGAATTTTGAGATGAACTTGAATCTCGTTATAGTTTGCTTTTTGAACTTTATCTATTATGCAATTTACTTGTAATTTTAGTTTTTACTGCGTTACTCTACTAAATTTGGTGTTGATTGTTGTTTGACTTGTAGTTTTCAGTAGGTTGTATAGTTGTAGTTTTGTTGTTGCTTCGTTAATTCTTTGTTACTTATTTTTTCTTCTCTTTCGCTTAATTCCTTTGTTTAATGTGTAGCTAACCTCACTAATGGTTCCCAGTTGCTTACGTCACACCATTTGATTTTACGTAAAATTGCTTGTTGTACGATATTTCGTCGTTTGGATGAACTTATGAAACTCAAGGATGACGATAAACGCTTAACGATAAACGATTATTGAAGTGAACAGAAATGAACGTAAGAGTTGTTGTGAACAAAAATAATGTACAAACGTAAAGGCGTAAAATTATCGATAATTGAAATGTGCAGAATTCTATTTTGTTTCATTCTCTTTCTTAGTTGCCATGTGCTGAGTTATGAGCGAACTTTTTCGTTACCAATGCGGTGCGCAACGATGAAGTAGTAAAATAGGTCGGCATGAAAAAATGCATAAACATCAGTGAAAATATAAATATGAATGATATATGCTATGTACGAGTATATATTAAATGCTAGAGACAAATGTACAGTGTATGTTCGTTTAGACGAAATTCATTAAAGCGCTGTATTCTTCGTTGCATACATACCTCCCCCGATGGCCCAACACAATGAGTTTACAGTAAGTGATGCATTTTGTATGTGAAGCTAATGAATTATTGAAATGTTTGATACGAGCTACGGCGGTGCTTGTACTACAACGAAATCGTAAGGTCGTGAGGCCGTGAGGCGGTGTTCAAAGCTGCTTATAATTTGCATTGTTGTTTCTTTGATTTTTAGTTTTTAAAAATGAAATGAGTGCAAATGTGCTTATTGTTTGAACTGTATGGAGGTGAGGAGCGGGAAATATGTGCGTAATGCCATTTAGTGCTCGTATTTTTGAATATAACTTCTTAGCAGTGAACAATGAGTGCCGATTAATTTGAGAATAAAGTTGTGAGAACAAAATATTCATTTTATGATCTTTCGAATAAAGTATAGTGCTTGCCAATTTATAAATACTAACTAAAGTGTGTTTGTAAAATCAAAATATTTAAATTGAAGTTAATAATATGAAATACTTAAAAAATTAATTATACTATTTGTGTTTTTTGAACTGAGGAACCTTAGGCGACGAAATATATAAAAAAAAATTATTTAACTAAAAATATATAATCTAAATAAATTTTTTATAATTTTGAAAATAATCTGTATTGAAAAAAAAAATTTTATAGAGTTTTTTTTCAACCTGAAAAAATTTTTATTTATTTAACTAAAAATATACAATCTAAATGAATGAATTTTTTTCAAAATTTTGCATCTGTAAGTGATGAATAATAACAGAAGATAGAACACATTTTTTTATCAGTCAGAAACTTTAAATAACGAAAATAATAATACTTTATATAACAATAAAATATAGATTTTATGCAAAAATTTGAAACTTTTATATTTTTTTATAATTTTGGAAAAATAACCAGTTTTTTTTCGCTAAAAAAAGACATAGTTCTGACAATAAATTAAAACCCTTTCCTTTTTACTAAGTTTTGCATTTATAAATGACGAATAATGATAGACAATTTTTTTATATTTTTGGAAAAATAATTTGTATTAAAAAATAGTTTGTGACAATTAACTAAAACACTTACTTTTTTCCAAATTTTTGCATTTATATATGATGAAAAGTGACAGAACACAAAAACAAAAAAAATTTTTTTATAATTCAGAAACTTTAAATGACGAAAATTATAATATTTCATGTAACAAATAGGCATTTTATCTAAAAATATGAACCTTTCAACCTCATCTCAACCTTTATAATTTTGGAAAGTTAAACTGTATATCAAAAATTAAAAAAGAAACAAATTTTGCCAGTAAAAAATAAATAAAAAACATTTTTTTACAAATTTCTAAATTCATATTTTAAATTAAAAGTTTAAAAATATATACATTTCAATTAAAATAAAACAATATTTTATAAACAACAAATATACTGCTGAGAAATATTTTAAAAATATATGTGTGTAGCTACACTTCTAGCACTAAAGTTTTTAATGCATATAAGAGATAATTTTCCAAAATTTCAAAATTTTCACTTAGTGTTATTAATTTAAAACCACTTAAATTGAAAAACATTTTAACACTGTATGTGATGCTTTTAGCAGATAATTGATTATTATTCGCTGCTTTTAGTTCAATGGTCATGTGAGGTTCGAGACTTCACTAAAATATTGGATAGATGCCAAGGCAATGTTTTTTTTTGGTTATTATTACAGTTAGGAAGATTTTGAAAAAATGTCTAAACACATTATTTTAATACAAACGCGATATTTAAAACTGCCAAGGCAATGTTTTCGTTTTTTTATTATTATTAAATAAATTGCATTGTTTTTCTCTGCTTTTATTTTAATGGTCATATGAGGTTTGTGACTTCACTAAAATATTAAAGAGATGCCAAGGCAATGTGTTTTGTATTATTATTACATTTAGCGAGATTTTTGAACAAAATTATAAGCACATTATTTGATTAAAAAATTATATTTAAAATTGTTTTAATTATCTGGTTGTATCGCGATAAACCATTAAACAATTCAGCAGTTGAAAACTTGGTTCACTGTTTTTCATATAAACGTTTGGAAAATCATCCTCAGTGCACATTTAAAACTAATAAACATGATTTCATATGCTCGCATACTATAAACTAATATAACTAGTGCAAATTATAACAAAGTTAATTATATAAAAAACTTTGAAATAGCGATAGATTTAACTTTACAAAAATGAAAACTTATATATATACTTTAGATTTTTATAAATACATATATGATATACAAGTCATTTGATTTGAGTTCGAAGCTAAGCTAAGCATAAGACTAGGGCTTTTAATTTCAGAGAGGGTGCAAGTGCAATAAATAATTAACCGAAGTCATATTAAAGCTAAATTATAAACATTTATTAAATAATAGAAAAAAATTACCAAACAAAAAATACAAGAAAATTCTTCATACATGATTACTTAGTTGATTACAATCATACATATATCCTAAATGAAAACAGTAAATTAAGGTTAATAAATTTTTGAAAATTAATTAAGTAGTTGAGGGCTTTGCGGAATGGTGTGGGAAGCAATCTTTTTACCATTTGAACGATGGATTTTACTCATACTGATTCAAACAATCAGTTTGTTGTTGTATATTTTATTAGTTGGAGTTTGATTTTTATATTTGCAAAGACATTTGCTTCCAATTGAAAATTGAAATGTTTTGTTTTTGTAGCGCAACTCATATACATACATACATACGCATGTAATCTACTTCAATGAGGCTTGCATTGGCGAATGTCTGTGCAAATATAAAAGTACAAAATGGCGCATTTACTAGGTCACCCATGTATTGCATAAGCATTTCTTTACATATATAATTTTGACAAATTCCTATAAATTTTTGTTTTACCTGCGGCATTAATATTGGTTTAGTTTTGTTCATTACACCAATTGTTTTTGTTTATTGCTTTTTTTGTGCTAATTCTTTTTGTTCGATACATTACGCATTGCCGCTCGTAATTTTTGCAATATTTTGCCGATTATGTATTGCCAGAAATGCGCTATTTTGTACCCGATCGTTTGCTCCATCGTTCAAATGTACGAGTAAGGACCATCAGTTAAGGCGCTACACAGTAACAATCAAGAGTTATCATCCTTGTTTGAACCACCCCCACCGACCCCGGAGCCTTGTGTGTTGGCAGCCCGACCACCAGGTGGTGCACGTACTGCGGCCGGTTTATACTCTAAGCCCGGATCGAATTGCATTAATACGAAAACCTGCAAAAAAGTAATGATGGAATTTAGTGGGTGTGTGAAATTAAATTTTTATTTTCTTATTTCAACAGGTTGTACTTCTATAAATAACATACTAAAATATGGCTCTCCACACAATGACCTATAATGTTTTGATTTGATTGCGAGTTTCTGCAAAAATATCAAAATTTTTGGACTAAATTCACGCCGCCATTTTGGGAATTTTTTTCCTTTTTGCGAACGTTGAAGCAATTTCACTTCGAACTCGTAGATAATTTTGTCTATCTTGGAGCCAGTAATAACACAAACAACAATGTCAGCATCGCAATAAAATGCTGAATAAATCTTGCTAAAAGATGCTATTTCGATCTGAGTAGGCAATTTAGAAGTAAAGTCTTCTGTCGTCGAATAAAAACTAAACTCTATAAGTCACTCATTATCCCGGTGTAGATGCATGGAAAGACCAGGTGGAGAAGAACCTGGCTACACTTGGAATCTCCAATTGGCGCGTAAAAAGCGGTGTCAACGCCAAATAAAGAAGAAGAAGTTCTCCACACAATGGCCAAACATGTTTTGATTTGATTGCGAATTTCTGCAAAAACTACCAAAGTTTTTAACCAAATTCACGCCGCCGTTTTGTCTACTCTGGACTTTTTATCGGATGTAGGAGATATTTCTTCTGGGAGACACTTTTTTGTTTTAATTTTAATCCATGGAGAAAAGACTGCGAGACGGCTGTTGGTCTCTTGACAGGTTACAACCTAGTGGCATCACATGTGAGCCTGATGGGCATAAGTGACGACGATACATGAAGTTGGGATGAGGGATATGCTGGAACACCTTCTATGGCTGTGTCCAGAAGTATCTAGAACTCGCCTTAAGTATCTATCCTATCTAACGTAGACCTCAAATTGCTCTTAAAGTTCGCAAGGGGCGTTGAATACTTCACCACAGACTAAACTGAACCTCCATCTGGCATATCCAGTGGGTCTATGTATGGCGTGATAGTCGATCAGTATAACCTAAATTAACCTAATCCACGGAGAAAACCAGAGTCATTTCAGCAGTGGCACACCTATTTTTAGCATTTACATTTCAAATCCCTCTATTCTTCATTTCTTCAATTGAATGTTACTAGAGATTTAAAGTTTCACAAAGAGAGTCTCGATGATAGCATTTATAAAACACAACTTTTATAACGTAACAAGTTCCAACTGAGCCTAAAATTATCATTTTTCGAATAATGGTTTACGATTAAAGATACTCGTACTCAGTCACGGGGTAAGAAAGTTATTTCGCCTCTTCTTTTAAAAGTGTTTGTAGTTCGAAGAGTTTAATTTTTCATTATTTTCAAGTGTCAAGTTTTCGAAGAGCGCTTAATTGATCTATAGTTTTAAACGGACTCTAACTTTTCTGCTGTGTTCTTTTTGGACTTACCTGATCTGTTGGCAGTAGTGAAAAATCATCGGGTGGGTTCGTTATAACATAACGTTTGCTACTCGCATCACAACTCGAACTCGTATCCCGAAATCGGTAGAGGCCAATGCAAAGCATGCCGTACGATTTGAGCGCTGCCACAAATAGATCACCATATTTACCACACTCGCCGAATTGGGCCAAGGGACCGTCATACAGTGATATTTGGCCAACACGACATCTGCGCGAGTGAATTGAAAATATTAAGGTTGAATGGCTATTGGTAAAATAAAGGTTAAAACGCACCTGTCGCGGTTGCTAAGACTATCCACAGTGCTGTAACCGCCACGTAGACCAGCACCTTCGGCGAGTATGAGTTCCAGCTCTGGTGTAGCGCCGCCGGTGATAAGTGAGCGGATTAACGTTAAAGCGTTTTGATTAAAGTACGTCTAAAGGCGATAAACAAAGATCGTGTATAAGTAACATGAAAGAGTTCGACAATTTATATGGTGTTAGCAGTAGCCACGTGCACGAAATAGGCACGAAGAGAGAGTAAGTTAATTAGAAATATTTTTTTTTAGGTACAGGAGGGCTACTGTAAAGGTTACGTTCAATTACCGTCGACATCAGCGAGTCGAGAACACTAACGGCGAAGGCGGTACCGCAGGCGAACGGCTGCGTCAGATATAGCTCCGTATCCGGATCATCGTCATCGTCTTGATCGAGAAACTGCACGTTACTATCGTTGACCAGTTCTTGAAACAACAACCAAAACAAAGTTTAACGCTTTGACCTTTAACTAGCGGCGAGCGCATTTAAGAGTAAGACGAGAGTGTACAACGACTAATACATTCATGACTCGGGCGTAGAATTGGTACAAAATTGGCTTACATAACTCAACGGCAATGTGCTTAAATTTCTTCCTTAAAAAAATTGTTTAAATCCATAACAACAACACGCTACAAATACACATAAATATAAGAAAAAAATGTGCCAAAATAAATTTTATATAAAACCAATAACGGTTTATGAGAGCCAACTTTGTGCCAACGCCAGCGGTTGGATGAATGTGTCGTGTGTGAATTGGTCGTTTAATCGCAAACACAGCCAACTTAGTGCGATGCAGTTTACCTGTTATCATGGGCACATTCGCGCCGTAAACGGAGCCGCGCCGTTGCAGCACAATTGGGCTGCCAGCGGTCGCGCTCAGATTATCGAATTCGGGCCCACGTTGACTCAGTACACCGATCGTATCGTCAAAGGTCATTGCCTTGATGTTGAGCGACGCTAGAATGGCCTCTTTATCGGCCAGCGTCGGATCGTCGTTGCTAGGAACTTTCGCCGACAGAATACAACACATATCGCACAGATTCACGTTCACGGCACGCAAATCGGCACGACTCAGCGGCGAACCGTTCAACACCGATATCTTTGGCAAATTCTGCAACATCTTCCATTCGCGTCGTATATAGTCCACCGAACCGACTATCACCACATGCTTCAGTTCGTGATAGTGAAAATTTGAGGCGCGCAATGGCATCACCAAGTTGCGCAGTCCGATTAGCGGCGAATCTGGATCGGCAAAAAGGCATACGACAACGTGACCATTTAGAACAGTCATTGCCGCTTGATTGCGATCCTATTGATATTTTTTTTTCGAAATAAATGAAATGAAATTTGGAAATATTTGTGATCATAATTTTTCTAGTCTATGTAATGATGCCCACCAATATGCAGTCTTCTAAATTCTTAGCCGGACTCCAGTGGAACATGCCCGTCGAATCGTATTTCATTTCGGTCTTTTCAAAATCGAAATCCTTCGATTGATCGTCCGCAATACCGGCCGGTAGTGAGACGCCGCCATTTTGATTTTGTGTGCCTGTGCCGGAGCTGCGACTTGTTGGCCTAAGCGCCGTCAATGAGAGAAACAAAGTAAGAGAGAAAATTGGTTGTAGTCAAAAAGCGGTAATTTATTGTATATCGGCCCACTGTGCTTTACTACTACACTTATATATGTAATGTATGTAAGTAGTATTAACGAATGCTTACACATGAACAAATGGCAGCAAGTAATTAATTAGTACTTATGCAAAAAACGAACGAAATGATTGAGCAAACGTATGCATTTACATTGCATTCTTTATGTTTGTATGTAATGTGAGTATCAGTGCTGTAAAAATACTTGTGCTAAGAGCATATTCATTCGCATGTCTCAATAGTTGTTTCTAATATATCTACTACGTCATCTAAGTATTTTGAATAAATTATAAATATGCTTCAAAATTATGCTTTCAAAAATGTTCACTGACGTGATTATGCAGGCAGTTGTGGTTCTTAAAAATGTTTTAATATTTCGTTTTTGGCAATGTGTGGGTTTGTAAAAAATAGTCTCAGTCAAATAAAAAGTTATAATATTGTATATTAACATTCATATTCTCATAATAAAAATTTAAATAGATTAAGTACTTTACTACAACTTTAGTGCTCGCAATATTTCCGAGTTTAGTCAAGATAGCTCTGTGCCTAACTCTGAAAATCTCGAAACGAAAAATACATCGCTAAACATTTTTGTTTCGTATTTTATATAAATTTTCATAACTTCTCGCTTCTATATACAAAAAAAAAAAAAACTTAGAAAAAATTGGAAAAAGTGTGGAATTACAGACCTCTGGTGTGGATGTACATATGTCTTTTGAGTTTTGAAAATTTTTACTGTGAGTTAAATTCTTAGTAAATGGTATCCGAAAGAAGATATCAAATGATAAATTCTTAATTAACGGCATCTTAAAGAAAGAAATTATCAAATGATAAATCGGTTAAGTATGGAAAACAAAAGCACATTTTCCATTTTTGTATCGAATAATGATTATTTTTCAGATATTTCTTGGGCTTACCGACGAAGGTTTACAACCTTTTATATATAAAATATTATTATAAGCGACTATATCGTGTGGCTATGACTGCTTTTTTGATAGTGAAGCGCACTTTTTTCAAAATTCAATTTAACTCTAGATTTTGCTTTGCAGATATTTTCAGAAAATCGTACTTTAATTGTTTTTAGAATTTATTTGTTCTCAACTTTCTAATTATATTTGAACAAATCGTGGAAAATCTAGTTACCTCACAGTAATGACTTTTGTAACGCAAATTCTTGTCAGAAAAGTATATTTTTATATTAAATTGATAACTTCGGCTCATAATGTTTTGAAATTAAATTGTTCAAAAACGACAACAATTGTTATTTCTAGAAATTTCTTGAATTACATACTGCTGTGCCCAAAAGGTGACATTTGAATTTAAACTGCGCGTGTCGAAGGATTTGGAGAATTATTTTTTTTAGGTTGGTAGTACTGTCAGTCATATTTATGTCAATTTTCATGTCAAAATATTCATTAGTGTTTGAGATACGTGTCGTTTTGTGAGCTGCTAAAAGTGAGTTTTTCGACGTCGAAATTTGTTGAGCAAAGATTGCATTAAATTTTGTTTACGGAGTCAATTTTCTGCTGTGGATACGTTGAGGATGGTGCAGAAAGCTTTTGGTGATGAGGCCGTGTCTAAAAAAAATGTTTACAAGTGGTAAGTGAGTTCCAAGCCGGCAGTGAACGTGTCGAAGACGAAGAGCGTCCAGGGTGACCATCAACCTCAACCGACGAAGCTCACGTTCAACAAATCAAAGATTTGGTGTTGAAAAACCGTCGATAAACAATTAGAGACCTTGCTGATGAAGTTGGCACATCAAAAAGCTCAGCCAATACCATTTTGAAGGATGTTTTGGGCCTCAAGCGCGTCAAATCTCGACTGGTACCGAAAACATTGAATTTTTTGGAAAAAAGGCGTCGCGTTGAAGTGTGTGAAACGATGCTTTCCGACTACCAGGGTGTCATGAAACGCATTATGACTGGCGATGAGACTTGGATCAATGCTTACGACCCCGAAACAACCGATCAATCGAGAAAATATCGTGCCAAAAGAGAGCCGAGACCAAAAAAATTGCGCCAAAGTCGCTCAAAAATCAAGGTCATGTTGACGTTTTCTTCGATAATCGTGGTGTTGTGCATTATTAATTCCTTCCAACCGTTCAAACAGCCAACAAGGAATATTATTTGAACGTTATGCGTCGTTTGCGTAACGCTATCCGCCTAAAAAGACCGGAATTGTGGAAAGACAATTCTAGGTTTTTACACCACGATAATGCACCATTCCATACTGCCCTCGTAATTCGTGATCATTTCGCCAAAAACTCAACCCATATCGTTCCGCAACCACCGTATTCACCTGATCTGGCGCCGTGCGACTTCTGGCTGTTCACCAAGCTCAAAAGACTGCTCCGGGGACACCCTTTTCATACGATAAAGGAGATTCAAGCCGCAGCCAAGACGGAACTGAAGGCCATCGCGGAAAGTGACTACATACAACCAGTGTTTCGAAGATTGGAAAATCCATTGGCATAAGTGCATTGCATCGGGAGGGGATTACTTTGAAGGGGATGAAATTGATTTGGAAGAATAAATAAAGAATTTTCAAAATAAATACAATGTAACCTTATTTTTTTGGCACAGTAGTATGTCTATCGATCCACCTCTTTTCATATTTTTGTATAAGTAATGTTACATCCTCAGATCAATAAACCTCAGCATTAAAACCTGGTGCTATTGTTACTAACGTCTAAATAGTAATTTCATATAAAATATCGCATATAATTTGATCTTAATGAAATAAGGTTTATATACTAATTTTGTTAACATGAGTTAACATGCCGGAGAACTATCACCACTTCTAGGATTCATAATAATAATCTGATAATAAAATAACATATGAAGCAGATGAAAATCAAGCCAATGGAAATTTCAGTAAACTTTTAAATACAAAACGAAATCAAACTAAACTTTTATATATAAAAGAAATTTGGAGATCTGTTTTTATTAGAACCATATTGTTGAAATTAAGATGACAGTATATACATACATGATACATTTATCATGAGAAATGAATGTTGACATTAAGTGTTTGTGAAGGGAGGTAAATGAAGCTATGGAATGTATTTTCCTATTATAGTTATCTTGTTAATGCAATAATTAATGGAAGTGATTTCATTGATGTCAACTTATGAATGGGAGATGTACTTTAATACATTTTAAAAGAGATTTAAGACCTTCAAAGCTGACAGGGGTAATATACTTTAATAGATTTAAAATAGATTTAAGGGGTTACATGGGTTTGCGGGTTTCAAAAATCGATTTTTTTTAATTATTTTATTAAATTTTACAACACTTCTAGATTATTGTTCGAAATTTTCAAGTTGATCCGAGTAATTGTTTCGGAAATACAACCTTGAAAATTGTGCGTTCGAGGCTAGCTAGGGTAAGTGCGTCGTCTATTTTTCTCAGAACTCGCACCGGCCGAGTTTAAAATAATTTTTCCAAAATTTGAGAATTTCTTTGTTACACTATTAACTAACACTATTATGTTTGTAACAATAAAAAGTTCTACTAAAATATTTCATTTTTTATAAGAAACAAAAATTATTTAAAAAAGGCTATTTTTTACCCGAGGAAACACATGTAACCCCTTAAGAACTTCAAAACTCACAAGGCTGATAATGAAATCATTTTAGTGTTATCGAAAGCTATTTTTTTTCAGTTACTACTGTTTACTAAACTTATTTCAAAGCTCAGTAGTTTTAATTGTATCGACTCATGATAAGGACCCTATACAGATTTTTTATGGAAGACACTCAAAAATAAGTAGAAATAGTCCTTTTGAAAGTTGACCTCGTGGAAACTTTGTTGCATTTGCCTGAAGTGCTTCGGAGTTGTGAATAGTCGGCAAATTTTTCTGATACCGTTGAGTAGACTTGTGGCATTCTTTATTGCGAATTTGACAGTGTTTAAAGTTTTACTAAAAGATTTTGAATAAAAGTAAAACCATACACTGTAAGCTAAGACAAATTTCAGTATATCGAGTGATATTACTCTTTTAACAATATTTATATGTCGATGTTAGTTTCAAGATACATAGATATTTTGCTACTTTGAGAGTGTGACTGTCAATAATCAAGGTTCCAATCCATGAACTGTTTATTTGAATACATTATATTCTACTATACACGAAATTTGTTAGAAATGTATCGATCTGCTGCTTAACCAAACTTTACCAACTTCCTATGGTCATTCTATGGTCATTGCTATCTGATAATAAGCCAAATCTGTCAACAAGTAAATGACGGAACTCTGCCGATATCAATGAAAAATTATCACTTAAGTAGTTGTATGATATAATGAGTGAAATAATGTTGAGTATTATGCCGCTGAGATTGTGTTTGAATGTGCCTCAAGGTGTTTGATCTTTCAATGTCGTTGAAACAAGTATAAAAGTGTATAATAATTTTCAAACATTTAATGTTAAAATTACCTCAACATTTATTTCAAATTATTTTATAATAAATAAGCACATTTAATTTATAATTGTAATTATATAACTAACATATATAATATACACGAGTACCAAAAGTGATGGAAGACAGGCAATGTACAATAACGAGCATTATTATAAACTTATTTAACAGTAATAAATCGAAGAAATTGCTAAATGATTATATAATCGACTTATGTATATATCTATATAGTATTTATGTATATGTATATAATGTAACTACCACTTTGAAAGCTCGTTTTTCATAATTTGAGTGGAATGGATTTTAAAGGCACAGCGAGATAAGTATAACAGTGAGTGATTGGAAAGAAAAGCGCGTAAAAGCAAGTAAATATTGAGTCAATCGTGTGATTATATGCGTATGTGTGCTTGTTTATGTGATCAAGATTTTGTATGTAGATATACATATGTATTTACAAACACGCAGTACATTGTTTGAGACATGAATTTTATGAACAAAAACCGTGTATGAAGTATGGCAAAAATATTCTGATACTTCTTCTTAACCAAACTACGTGTTTTTTGTTTTTGCATTGACATTTGAAAATTGGATGCAAATATAGCGACGAAAATTACCAGTTAATAAATGTACGACAAATTGCAAAACATGACTGGAGAGTGCATACAAATAATTGTAGTTGTAAATTATTTACACACCTACTGATGTAGACACACACATTTACAAAAAAAAATTGAATACAACAAAAACATGCAATATCATATTGCAAATATTGCATGTGATATAAGTAAATGCGACAATATACAAAGACGATAGATAGATAGAATCGATAGAACAAGTGGGTGAATAAGAGTGTGAAACAAACGTTGTAGAATAGTAGTGAAAAAGGCAACAACAACAACTATGTTTTGTGTGACATTTTAAGTGAAAGCATTCAAATTTCTATAAGTTTAGAATGGACGCATACATGAGCTTTTTAACTTCGTAAGCGAGTTGATAGCCCGCATATGGGTTAGCATCGTTTTCTGGCGGCCTGAAACAAAATTTTTCATTAAGTGTTGGCTTTTGTTGCTGTTATTATTATTGTTATTATGCTAATACATATTTGCATTTGACATTGCTTACAAAGATAATACATATAGGTATGTATAAGTATATATTTATTAGTAGAGAAACATATTTTCAGAGTTGTGGTAGACAAAAGTAATTATATAACATTTTTTTTTTTTGTTGGAAGTTTTCTTAATTTTTATTTAATTACAATCAATAAGCTGCATATTGTACAAACGCTTGCTGTTAGAGACTTATAAAAAAACGGAAAACAACTTGGATGATAAAAATTTAAAATTAAATTTTTTACACTGGGAAAAAATGTTATGCCAAAATGAAATTTTTGATGATTTTTGCAGAAGTTTGCGCAAAGTAAACATAAAATTATAGATGCGTGAAAGTACACAGCGCAAAAATAATAAAACTTAAATATTAAACATTTGCTAAATTGCTGTATTCTTCAATATGAAGTGCTTGGGCACTGCTAACTAACACTTTGTGGACTGCAATTTGGAAAAGTGGGCGCGCTTAGAAGCAGCTAAACTAAAGTTTTGAAAATATATTTTTTATAGTAAATGCCTAGGCGCTGCCTTTTGCTAATTTATATATTGTTTATATAATGGCTATTTTACCAATAATAAATGTTGCCATTAATTTAATAATAATTATTTAGAAAATATTTATAATAATTAATTATTATTTTTTTCACTTCATAGAGTCTATTGTTTCTTAAGGCGTTCTGCGTTAAAGCTTTTTCATAAACAATTTTTCTAAGCATTTCAGCATAAATTTATTGTATAGTATAATAACTTTTAAATTTTTTATATTGCTTATAATATCATTTGCTCATACTCACCTGTTGTATTGTGATGGTGATATCACCTGGCCCTCAACCTGTTGTCGATTGATTGTTGGTTTCACCTTGTTAACTTGTTTCGCGGCTATTGAATTCATATGCAACCCTGTACTACCGTTGCCGGTGCCGTTCGTGCGGCGACCATTGCGATTTATGACTGTAAATAGAAATTTAACGGTTTCTTAGTCTAGATACATATTTCAAATACACATAAAACATAAATACATCCATACACAAAGTATATTTTTTACATCTTCTTGAATTTAGTTTTAGATTAGCTGTATTTATATAGCGTCACTTAAAATTCAAAACAACGTATCATCAAAAAAACATCATTGAGTTTTTTGTTGCTTACGATTCACTACATCATATTACATTTATGAAGCATAAAATTTTCAATTTCCGCTGTCATATAACCAATGTATAACCAGTATGTAACCAATATATAACCATTTCATAACCAAAACACAAATTTCGTTTCAATATGAATCGTTTTTCGTTCGCCTGTCAGCTTATGAAAAGTGATGTTACGTTATTTTGCACTTTAGCTGACGATAGGAAGGTGCCGCAAAATGTTTAGTCAAAATAATTCACATACAAAATTTAGTTCTTCAATATCACTCTAGAATGACTAAATATACATTTCAGAAGATTGCTTGAATGAGATCGCAAAATTTTATCAGAACTTTTCAAAACAATTCCATGTTAAATGCATATTGTTTTTTGGTTTCATTACTATAAAATAACGATATGCAAGTAAGTAGTCTAGTTTGGATTTGTCATAACCGACTTCCGGGTTATTAAGTTGCAAATGATTATTGCAAATTCACAAATGAATGAACTTGCTACAAAATACTAATATTTCAAAGGTTTCTTAATTTTTTCAACATTTGGGTAGTCATACCAGTTACTTACTTTGTACTTTCGAATAGTTATGCCAATTACTTATAATTTTAAATTCAGCGTAAAACTATTTAATACAAAAATTATACAATTCATAGCAATATGCAATTGTTGACGAAAAATAATTTCATCGATCTTTCTGCGACACCCTCTAATATAAGTTTTAACCATTTGACACGTATACATACATTAATATTTAAGGCTTTGTTGCCAATTTGTTTTTAATTGTAATTATTATTTTTTAGTTTGATTAATATTTGTTTTTGGTTTGGTAAGTAGCAACACTTGAACTTATTACTTTCTGCTTATACATAATTATACTGAAATTAATACAGTATTGCACTTAGTTTCTGATTTCTGGTTTAATTTTGTGATTTTTCGTATTCTTTAGAGATTATTTTAGACATTTCGAGGATATTTGTTCTTTTAAAGTCAGCGACATCTAGAAAACTAAGCAATTATTCAGTTTGAACGTAGTTAAATATCGACTGTATTTAGCATAGCGCTCATAAGGCTTCAATAACTGGCTTCGGTCAAGGTTGTGCTTGGTTGGAGCCGTCATAAGGGCTCTACGTCCTTTGCTATTGCTATGATAAGAATGCTGAAAGTTGTCTGACTACTCGTTTTTGAAATCTTCATTATTTTAGTTGGATTAGAAGCTTACAAAAATATAATTTGATAATTATTTTAAAAATATCTGCCCATACCACGTAGTTGTATCTGGTCAACCCATTGCGGAATTCGCCTATGACGATAGTCACGTTGAACTCATTCTTTAAATATAAGTATATAAACTTCTTGTGAGTTTATCTGTTTTTTTATAGTATGAACAGACGATAGTTATTAATTTTAATGAGAACCTGTTGCTGTTCAAAAAAAAAAAAAAATGTAGTGAGAATGAAGCTTGTTTAGATTCTAAATGAATTGTGGTTGCATCCGCGCGAGTACCTTGATAGTCGTACTACGGAACGGACCCAAATTTATATCCGGCGTTTAATTCTCAGTTATTGAAGAACCCTCATAGGTTATCTAGTGACTGATGCCCAGAGCATACTGAAATTATGGAGGGAACACTTATCCAGCCTTCAGAATGGCTGTGAAAGCATAACACCAGGAGATGCTGAACGCGATTCCCCAATCGATGACGAGGTAGCGGACATTCCATTGCACGACTATGAAGAATTACCCGTATGAAGAACAACAAAGCGGAGGGCCCGATGGATTGCTGGCCGGGCTATTCAGAAAAGGCTGTGAAGAACTGATATGGAGCATGCATCAGCTTCTTTATAGAATATGGTCAAAAGCATGCCCGACGATTGGAATTTAAGTGTGCTTTACCCAATCCACAAAAAGGCTGACTGTAGTATATCAATAAATAATAGGAAACGCTAGAAACACTATAACAAAACTGGTAAATCTCACTTTCCTAAAATGTCGCTGACTTGAATGGAGCGCTTGCTGCCGTTGAACATTTAAACAAAACACAACATTTTGTAAATACTTACGGTTCACATCCTCTCTATCGCGTGTCATGTCACCTAATCACCACCAAAGCGTTTTTAAAAAAATAAGTATATACAAGAAAGAAAATGAACTTTAGAAAATGGGCATTTGTTATGTTTGCGGCGATTAGTTTGAAAAGAAAGGTAAATTTTTCAAACATTTTTGTACGCGTGTGTAATATAATTTGGTTGTGTTGTTATCTTTTGTAGCGACACTACAAACATATACAAGTATAAGTAAGTGAGTAAAAAGTATGCATTATAAGTAATTAAAAAGCATGTGAAATAAAACGGTACCAGATGATTACTATGTTTTAGCAGTTTGCTGCGGTTTTTCGTGTGCCAAAAACTACAAATTTGGTTGTTATTTTCGTTTTCCTTTTTGCAAGTTAGCGTTTGAGCGTGAACACTGGCATATTGCAGCTGTTGTTGTACATAATACATTTAGCATATATTTTAATAGTTTTGGAAATACGCTGGACTACACTCTGGCTATTTCAAGTATTCAAAATTTTTCACTTTTTTGTGACTATTTAGTTCAACGATATAAGAATTATATACGGAACTATGAGAAATTGAATTAAACTATGAATATTAAATACTGTACTTTCAATCACGAATTAGGACAATTCTATGTAGAAGAGAGAGAGAGAAAAAGAGTACTAGAAAGTGTGTGAGTACAAAGTAATACAAGTATATGTAGAGAAAATGTTTTTCATAAACACAAAAGAAATTATATAACAGTTATGAAATAGTTGATTTGTAGTGACTACAAGTACTTGTATATACACACACATATATAGTTATGTAGATGAAATTACAAGTTTTACAATTTTTTAGTTGAAATAGTAATTAACAAGCATAATTCATAGTATATTTATAGTAGAAAGCAAATCAGTGAACAACGTTAAAAAATATTTACTTCAAATACAGTAATGAGTACCAAGTACGAATAGTAGTAATTGAATTACTTATACAAGTAGTGGAACGAGTAAATGTCAAAGTTAATACACACACGTATAAAGAGAAATTCTCATCACTAAGTTGTTATTATTATTGTTTTTACAGTTTATAGTAGACACACACGATAAACGGTAAATGTATTTACTTTTTTATGTAAGTAACCGGTTCTAGAGTTATTGGTAAGAAAAAAATAATACAAACATACAAGTAACTGAAAAGTACCTGGTAGGTAAGGGTTATGCTACCTACAACACGACACTGATTTAATGTGTTAACGGGTTTTAATTATTTTTTACCACTATTTAATGTATATTATATGAATCAAAAAGTAATTATAAGTTTCTCTAAATAAAAAAAAAAATAAAATGCACGTTAATGTAATCGTAAAACTAACCTCAATTGAAAAACCTCATAATTTTTGGCATATTTCTCTAACCTTCGCTTACAAAAAAATAAACATTTAAAACTATTTTTTTTTTAATTAAAAATTTCAAGTGATAAACTTCTTCCGTTTCATTTCCTAAATATATATAAAAACATATTTATCTAAGCATAAATTATTTTTGGAATTGCAAGAATGTATGTTTAAAAAGAAAACCAGGCAAGGAAAAGTCTTAAGTCTTGAAGATTTTAAGAATTACAAAAGGTTTTCTGAACGTCTTAGGAATTATAAAAACTCAACTTTGGTACCCCAAATCGATGACAATGGAACGGACGTTTCATTGCCCGACCATGAAAAAGTTTGAATAGCAATTACCCGTCTGAAGAACAACAAAGCGGAGGGAGCTGATCGATTGATATGCACACATGGTATGTCTCCGAGCCGCTTGATACCAAACGAGGTTTTAAGCAAGGCGACTTCTTCAATCTACAATATTCATGAGTGTACAACTGCTGGGCGATGTTATTGATATCATTGGCCAACTGCGCCGTTAGTACTGCTTTCTCCTGGATAAGGAAGCGAAGCAAATGTGTCTGGTTGTGAACGAGGGCAAGACGAAATATCTACTGTCATCAAACAAACCGTCGTCGCACTCGCCACTTGGCTCTCATGTTATTGCTGACAGTCTTAACTTTGAAGTCGTAGATAATTTAGTCTATCTTGGAATCAACATTACTTTCAACAATAATGTCAGCCTCGAAATCCAAACTTATAATAACTCTTGCCGACAGGTGCTACTTCGAACTGAGTAGGCAATTAAGAAGTAAAGTCCTCTCTCGACGATGAGTGATTCTACGAGTCATTATTGTCGCAGAATTAGCGGACAATAATTTTCCACAAAGCTCGGCCTCATACTGCACCATCGATTAAAAGCTAATTGGAAAACATCGGCTAGAAAATTTTGCCTTGGCGGCTTTATAACCCTGAACTTGCCCCTTCTAACTACTACTTGCTTCGGTCGATGCAGAAGGTCTCAATGGAACACGGTTCGCATCAAAACAGGGTTTCAGAAATGGGCTTGATTCGTTCTTGCTCATCAAGCCATCATAGTTCTTTTGGTATGGAATAAAGAAATTGCCTGAGAGATGGAAAATATTATAGCTTCAGATGGGCAATTCTTCGAATAATACTATGGTATATATTTTTCTTAAAAATAAAAACAAAATGAAAAAAATGGTTATTAATACAATACAAAAATAAATATTTTATTGAGAGACATTTATTTGGATCTTGAAGAGATCTTTGACTGATATTCAATACTGGTTAATCATTTTTTATTATTTTGATGAAAGATTCAAAGTAATTGTGATTACAATTAAAACTGAGAGGTTATTTCTGTAAAACTATTCAACGCTAGATCTATGCATCATTTCAAAACAAAAACAGAGAATATAAAATAATCATATTATGATTTTTTAAGCGAAACTAAAAGAAATCATCTGTAAAACAAGAAGAAAACTATCCAGGCGAAAATTCCTTACTATAAAAATTACATTTTTATATTATTTTATTTAAATCGATTGTAAGAATATTTGCGCTCAATTGAAGATTTACACAAAAATTAATTAAATAGCTAACTACCATACTTGAATAACCCTTTCCTGAATTAAAAAAAAGTTTAAAGTTCTAGAAATTGTTAAATATGCAACAAAGTAAGAATGTGATGAACAAAAAACTTTCTTTACATATAAAAAAATGATAGATTACGAACTCAAAATTTGAAAAAAAAGAATAGAAGCACATCTTAGAGGGTAGTGTGGGTATTACATTTTGTACATACGAGTGCGTGTGCATTTAAGTGTCTACAAAATTGTTTTTTATCATTTATTTCTTGCTTTTTAAGTTGAGCAATTACAATTTAGCGCATGTTGAAAAAATTCCTTCTTTTCCATTGTAAAGTATTTCTTTGAAATGAATTTGTGAATGAGAATGAAACGGTATGAGATTTATAAAAATGAATAAACCGATAATGCTGATTTTACGGTAAACGGATGACTGGAAAATTATTCTGCGTGTGTGCGTGTGTATGTATGCGCGAACTGTGTGTGTAATAGTATAGGTATTGTAGAATTCTTTTCATT
The DNA here is from genome assembly GCF_016617805.1 of Bactrocera tryoni. Taxonomy (NCBI): domain Eukaryota; kingdom Metazoa; phylum Arthropoda; class Insecta; order Diptera; family Tephritidae; genus Bactrocera; species Bactrocera tryoni. Next base: position 77,337,479 of record NC_052499.1, read on the forward strand.
ACCCGTTACTGATCCGCGCACATGCACCCGCTTGGGCAACTCGGGCGGCGTAAATGTGGGTGCTGGATGGAAATCATCTGTAAGATATTCACTAATCAGCATTCTCGCAAAAAATTATGTTTCATTTTGTTTTTTTTTTTTTAATTCATCAATATGTCTTGCAATTTTAGTTTTAATATTGTTTGTTTCATGTTTTCTCTTTCTTTTTATTGTGGTATTTTTGGGTTATAATTTCAATGCGTGAGCTATAAATTATAGTATGAGCGTTTTGTTTACGTCACTACGTGTTCCTTGCTAATTACTTTGTTTTTGATTTATTGAATTTAAAGGTTTAAATTAAATTATTTGTTTTTAAGTTTTTGTTTAAGATAACTAGTAAAAATTAAACTAAACAGTTTGCATTAAATTATTGTTACTGGAGGTAACATGGTTGTGGAAGTTAAGTTGGATAACAGAAAAAACGGTGTAAAATATTTAAAAAAATATATAATTTTAAAATATTACTAAAATTAATGTAAAAAATAAATAAAAAATATTCGCTTGTATGAAGTTTTCATATTTAATGAATTTTATAATCCATATAAGTATAAAAAGAATGTTTTTGGAGGTCTATAAGTTTCTACACTTATAGCTATCAAACTAGCTAGCAAAGCAAAGTGTTTGATATTTGTGTTCAGCATATTGTGGTAGATTACCATGTAAAGCCTTACTCCTGCATAATTAATTTCAATTCTCGAACTTTTTACAACTTTAAGCTTAGCTTCATTTTAGGCAATGTTCTACGTTATCAATAACATTTTCCTAACCGTTTTTTTGAACAGGTGATCCAAGTACTTTTTCAATAGACTTTTTCAGTGAAGAAAATATATCAGCCGTAGCTGAGAGTTTACACGAAGACCGTGGAGAGTCGATTCGGCGCCGTTCGCAGCAACTCGGACTGACGTATGGAACTACTTGGCGCACTCTACGTCGAGATCTTTAATTGAAAGCGTACAAAATGCAGCTTGTGCAAGAACTGAAGTCACTCGACCTTCTAAAGAGACATCGCTTCGCTCTATGGGCTCGTTCCAAGAAGATCCGACGATTTCGAGCCAAATTTTTTCAGCGATGAGGCCCATTTACGAGCCGAGCTTTAGGAAAACCTGTAATTTCATTCTGAAAAAACAATAGTTTGGTGTGGTTTGTGGGTGGGTGGAGTCATGAAATGATACCGGTGAGAACGTAACCGTCAATGACGAACGTTATCGCGCCATGTTAGCCGACTATTCGATGCGTGAAATTGAAGTTCGTGATCTCGGCGACATTTGGTGTCAACAAGACAAGGCCACACTTCCCACACAGCGCATAAATCAATACAAATCCATTCAATGAGAGAAAATGAATGAGAACACTTCAGTGAGCAGATAATGTACGTTTTGTGCCGGTCGATTGGCACCCAAGATCGTGTGTTGGATATATAAAGTCTAAAGTCAATCCCGCTTCGACTCGAACCTTGGAACATAATATCACGCGTGTCATTCGCCAGTTAACAGTCAAAATGCTCTAACGAATAATGGAAAATTAGACTTAAAGGTTGGATCATCTGAGACATAGCCGCAGTCAATAATTGAAAGAGATAATCTTCAAAAACCAAATGCCAAATAATGTTCTTTTAAGTGATAATAAACATTCACCATTGAATTTTAAGAACGACAAGCGAATATTCTTCAAAAAAAAAACTAATGTCATAAGTTAATATATTAAATTAATTAAACTTAGTTGAAATTTAATTTAACCCATAACCTAAAATATTTATAATTAGTGCAATCATAATTTAGAGAACTTATAAAAATCAAAGAGTAAAAGAATTAATTTGAAAAAGAGTAACAAAAATGTACAAAAAGGGAAGGCAAACATATTTTTTATCAAGTTCGAATGCAAATTTTCAGCTTTTGGAAAGAGGAAATCAATTTAAGGCAACTATTTTACATGCTCAGTTCAATATTTAGTTAAAATCGTGTATAAAAAGTGTTCGTATATAAATGTTTGTTTGGTGATTCAAAGAATTTAAGCAATAATAAAATTAGAAGTACATAAATATTCGACCAGGAAGTCTATAAAAAAGAGCTGAGAGTGAAAATTGGCAACATGCACAGCAACATACGCATATATGCTTTACGGATGGATTTGTTAAACATGCAACAGCTTAGCATTAACTACATACACACATGGCAACAACAACTTAACGGCGACTTAACGGTACATATGCACATTCCACGACTACTTAAGTGAAGAAAATAGTTAAGCACTAGTATATATATAAATATGTGACTAGTTTGTTGCAGTTATAGCCGCTAGAGTTATAAGCTAACAATAAATAGAAGAAATATGCTACAAGATAATATAAGAAGATTATGTACGAATGCACACATGTACATACATATATTCGAAAGTAAATATAGTGTTGCGCAAGCATTTTCTACAATTCTTTGCGTAAGTGCAAGCATAGCTAAAGCAGGCAAGTCCCTTGAAAATATTGCTTATAAAGAAGTTAACTTCCAACATGTTCTTTTGTGTGTGTTAATTAAGTACATATATATTTTTTAAACAAACACTGCATATCTACTTAAATACATATACAATAGTTATTGAGTGTATAACTGTCTAAATAATTTTGATGATAACTTCATTTTTGACTCGGAAGACCACATCAGTTGTAAAATTCAACATGGTCTAACTACTAGATTTGACTATTTTTATTGAACTTAGTACTGTTATTGATCGTCAATAACAGAAGAGATAGCAGATATATTGCTGGCTTCGAATTCGAAGTAATTCTCTAGACTCAGTTCTATTAATTTCCTTCTTTCTTTCCTTCCACTCTATTTGATGTTGAATGAAGTTCCAGGCATTAAACTGATATCTTTACAGCGTGAGAAAATTGAAAAAAACTGTTATTTTCAATGAAAATCTCGCATTTCGGTTTATTTATAATAGATTTTGGGTACCGTAGAAAAAAACACGTTTGGCTGACCAAATTTAGAAAAAAGCTGTTGTTTTATGCATCATTTTCTATTTCAAATCGAAATTTTGGGAACTGTAGTTATACAGTTTTCAAAAATTGCATTCTCTAAACAACATCAGTGTAAATCTAAGTTCAGGCTCTGACTGAAATCTTATCTCGTTTGTGTGTTACCAAATTATAATATAATTTTGGACTTTATACATATGTATGCAATATTCTACACGTGCAAATGTACTAAGTACTCTATAGCATATGCTTAAATATACTATACATATTTATATATATATAGTTTGAAATTATACAACGGACCCATAATTTTACTTACTACTTTACATTTTTTATAATTATCCTTCTATAAGACACTTAAAAAATTTAATTTCTATTGCTACAATACAATTTAATTAGGTCATATTCTAAAAACCTCAAAATGTAAATACTATCTAAGATGCTACGTAATTAACGAAAACTAACTAAAACTAGAACTATATATTTTATAACCGCGGCTAAAGCTATCGAGCTTTCAGTTATTATTTGCGTCATTTGCGAGATCTTGTATATAGTGAGCGTTTCTTATTCTTTGGTACTCTCTGTTTCGCTATTGATTTTTTTCAGTGTTTTTCAAAAGTTCCATTTATAACGCCAAATCGATGTGACCAGGGTTTATGCTTATCTAACTATAAAATTTTAACGCTTAGCTATTTCGAAGTTATTAAAAAAAATTTTGAAGAGATCTTAATATACATTTGGTATTCCTGATATTTTTTGAACAACCCCATTCCATTATAAATATTTCTTAATTTGATTTATGGTATTTTCATAAGAGGTTGAGTATTGAAAAATGTTCATACAAACAAAATCCAATAAATATTTGTTTAAATCAAGAAATCAAGTAGACCACACGGCAAACGAATAACTAGTACTTCTTCCAGAATGCGATATTTCCCTCTCCTATGGAATGTACTGTTTAATCGGCCAATGGGCGTACTATTCGTAACACCATCACCTATCTTGAGACCCAGCATTCATTATTGGATAATATTATACCGAATAGGCCACGTTCAGCAGGCAGTGAAGAAAATATAGCAGCTGTGGCTGAGAGTGTACACGAAGACCGTGAAGAGTCGATTCGGCGCCGTTCGCAGCAACTCGGGCTGACGTATGGAAGGACTTGGCGCATTTTACGTTGAGATCTTAAATTGAAATTATACAAAATACAGCTCGTGCATGAACTGAAGCCGCTGCTCAAGTAACATCGCTTCGCTCTATGCGCTCTTGAAAAATTTTTAGAAGATCCAACTTTTGGAGCCACAATTTTTTTTAACCATGAGGTTCATACCTGGCTCAATGGGTATGTAAACAAAAGCAAAATTGCCACATTTGGGACGAAAAACAATCTGAAGCGATTCAAAAGCTGCCATTTCATGCAGAAAAAACAACGGTTTTGGTATGTTTTGTGAGTGGGGAGAATAAGAGTCTTACGGGTGAGAACGTAACCGTCAATGGCGACCGTTATCGCGTCATGCTAACCGACTATTTGATGCCTGAAATTGAAGCTCATGATATCGGCACCATTTGGTTTCAACAGATCATTCTTCACACATCGCATCAATCAATGGATTGAGAGAACACTTCGGTGAGCAGATAATTACACGTTTTGTTTCGGTCGATTGGCGACCAAGATCGTGTGATACCACACCGTTGGACTTTTTTCTGTAGGGATATGTAAAGTCTAAAGTCTAGCACGCAATGCTGCTTCCATTCAGGCCCATTCACCAGTTAGTCGAATGAGTCATCGAAAATTGGACTCACCAGATGGAGCATCTGAGACATAGCCGCAGCCAAAATTTGAAAGAAATAATCTTAAAAAAATAAATGCCAAAGAATGTTTGAATGATAATAAACATTTGCCATTAAATTTTAAGTTTTCGTGTTTTTTCTTTATAAAAGTAGGAAGCCTCGAAATGTATCGCCGGTACAGAGGAAGTTCATTTTGTTTTCTTGTTTTTTAATAACTTCAAAATGTCTTTGCGTATAATTACATTGCAATATTAATATTTAAGAGCATAAATTATATAGATAACTACTTAGTATCAATAATCAAGTAGTCAGTAGATACATACATACATATAATATAGATGCATTTATATTTGATGTATGCAAAATTTTTAAACAAAAGCGAATAGTATAATACCTAAGCAGATTATGCAAAAAAAATTGTATTTATGTAAATATATATTTAAACATATAGAATGTGTTTATTTATAACCTTCAAATGCTAGGGCGAACGCCGCAGTTGCTCAGAACCCAGACACAAATTACAACAATTAGATATATATAAACTCGATGCGAACACACACATACGAATAATACCTATTTACTAATTATTTAATGTAAAGTTTAAAGAAAATCTCATTTCAAAATTAAATAAAGCCGCATATCGCATGTATTATCGACTAAAATCTAAGTACAATTTCAAGAGCTGAATACAAAATGTTTATTATGAATACATATATAATACATATAATATTTGCGTTCCAAAATTGTTCCATGAACAGTTGTCTATGTATGCACGAGTATATGCAGCGCCTATTCAAGTCGCACTCGCTAGCCGAGTTCGACAGCAAAGCGTTTTCGAGCGTTCGGTGGTTCAGTGTATATTAACACATACATTCAAAAAAAAAAAAAAACTAGAAAAATGCAGAACCAATTCATTAATTCATTATTGTTTGTACGAGTACGAGTAGTTGGTAATTAAAGTTTCGAATTGTATTGCAAGTACATTATGTACTCCGTACTATGTACCATGTATATAGTATATAGTTATGTTTATTTGCACTTACTTGAGTAGAGCGAGTACTCATCGTCTTCTAGCCATTTCGTACAAAATTTGTTGTATTTTTTGTTTGTTGTTGTATTATTATTTTTTTTTTTGGTTAGATATAATATTATTGTAGTTTAATACACATACAATTTGATTAAGTCAGTGAAAATACATATTGATAAAGACACAACGTCGATTACGTAAATAATATGCTTAAAAATTTAAGGAAATATAAATAAAATTTATAATCAAAAGCAAGAGAAAGAACTGAAGGTCTTTTACAACTAATGTATTTTAAAAACATAATATTTATTGTGACCACAAAATTGGTGTTTTATGAAAAAATACAAAAAATGAACAGCTCAAGAAATGCATAATGTATGAGTATTTGTTTTTCGAAAGGTTGGACGCTCTAAAATTACAGAGTGTTACTCTTTTAGGAAGTAACTGAAAAACTCGTTGCTGAAAGACCGGAGACTTTGCCCTCTAATTTTTTGAAGTCTATTCCTTTTCGATCAATAAATACATCAGCTTGAATAGAAATTTTAACACCTTTAATGATATTTCTAAACACCAAAGAAAAACATTTGAAGTTCAAGCTACAAATGTCACCAGTCATGAGTTGGATGGTGGCTCAGCAGGAAGTAGCTCAGGTTAACTAGTCTAATTTACCTCTAGGGGGAGCAGTAAGCTCTTGAAGTTCGCTTCAATGTGCACATTGTGGGAGTATAGTGGTGGCTGAGGTTTAAACTCAACTACGTCAGAGATTTTAGAAAGGTCTCGAATCCGACTAATGTAAAATAGACACTTACTACTGAAAGCAAAAAATAGTAAGACTAGAAAAGCCATTTGACGAAATATTTTTTCTAAAGGTTGTTATGACTGTCAGTGCCATCTGTGCCAAATTTTATATCAAAAAATAATTAGTGGTTCGTTTACGCTCGTCTTTCATTACATTTTGTTAGCGGAATTCAATTTCTGGTGCCGAAAGCTTGGAAAAGGCCTTCTGTGATAATTGTTTGTCGCGAGTAAATGCTTTTGATTGGTCCAAATTATTCAAAGAGGGTCAAGAACGCGTTGATTACGAATCACGTTCAATACGGCCATCGATATCATTTGATGATCAACGCATCAATGCAATAACGGAATTGGTGCTTGAGAATTGACGATTTACATTCAGAGGTCCTACTGACATCGTTGGAATATCGAAAGTATCAGTGAAAAATATTTTGAAAGATGGGCTTGAGAAAAGTGAAAGCACGATTGAATTCAATTTCACTCATATTTTTCGGAAAACAGCGTTGCATTAACCTCTGTGAAACAATGCTCTCCGACTACCCGAATGTCATGAAACATATTACTAATGACGATATGTATTGGATCTATGCTTATGACTCGGAAACACACGGTTAGTCGGTCGAATATCGTGGCAAAAGTGAGCCGAAGCCGCAAAAACCACGTCAAAGCAGATCATGGTTATTGTGAAAGTTTTCTTCGATTATCGAGGTGTGGTGCACTCCGAATTCCTTCAGACCAGCCAAACTGTCAACAATGGATACTATTTGAGTGTTATGTGTCGTTTGCGCGAAGCTATAATGCACCGTCGCATATTTTCTTCGCATTGATTCTTGATGAGCTTGTCGCCAAAATTTCAACAAATATCGTGCCGTATTCACTTGTTTTAGCTCCGTGTGATCTCTGGCTATTTAGCAAAACGAGCGCTCTGAGGAAACCGTTTTGAGTCAATTAAATGTGAAGCACTACACGCATTGAGGGCTATTCCGGAAATTGACTACAACAACGTAGTGATTACTTTGAGGGGGCAACATAGATTTTTAAGAATAAATTCAGAATTGTAAAATATGAACAAAATCTTACTATTTTTTGCTCAGAGTGGTAATAGTACCAAGCAATAATTGTATGTTTAGAGGTGCTGATTGAGGCATTGTTTTGATCCTGTGCTTTGAGCACCGTGGGCTGAGGCTGTAACACCGCGTTTACCAACGAAAAAAAAAACGGACATTGACTGTGATTGAGTCATGGCCTCCTTGATTGAGAATAAAAACGACTTCAGAGTTTAAGATTCCACAAAAAACACTATCACAATTTTGCCTTCAAATTTTAACAAATATACATGAATTATGATTGGGAACTCCTCAGAGGTCTAAACCATTCTTCTCATTTCTTTAATCATTCCGTATTAATTTTGGTTAACATGGAGGCTTCAGTGGAAAATAATTTAAGAAGAAACCTTTTTTGTATTTTTGATTGCTTTGGTTGTTCTATAATAAGTTCAAAAATTTTGTATTATATAATTTATTTATATTTTAATTGCTTAGATATATCGATATACACATATGGATCTTGAAACAGATTACTTGTTGGTATTTGTGGTCGCAATAAAAATATAAAAAAAAGTAATAAAAATATATTTATTTAAGAAGTCATCGAATAATAAACCAAAGAAGAAAACGCACTACTACTGCTGCATGAAAAGTATACGATAATAAAAGTCTGACACAACAATGATTACAAAGATGAAGATATAAAATTTACAGAGTCGATTTTGTGACATTTTGGTTGTGTATGTTGGTAACGATTTTTATAGACTAAAACGTAAAAAGTGTTGACTTTGTTGTGATTCATGACGTTTTTTGTTACACAGCGAAAAAGTTTGCAGAAATTTACGACTAGAAAAATTGCTGAATAACGGATAAAATATTGTATGAAAAAAAAACATGTAAAACAATGGAATTGGAACGCTTAAGAGTATGAGAACGATTAGGAAACACACGGTAAATAGTTTATGCAATAAATAGTACATATGTATAGTATGTATGTATGTAGGTGTTTACGAGTGTGACGCTTACTAAAGTAAATGGACATTGATACTCGATTGTGGTACTACAGATAACGCGCTTGAAGTATTATGCAATATCTAATACATAGGTGATAGTAGTAAATGGAGATGTGTTAGTGTGTGTGTGGGTAGTGCTGAATCGAATTTGTATAATTTTCGTTTTTTTATTATTAGAGGATTTCAAAAACGTTTTTAGAAAACTCGCCAAGAATCAAATTTTTTGGTAGTCACTTGTTGTTTTTGTACGGCCACACGCACACACACACACTGCTATTTTATGAATGTTACAACACTTAAACACATATATAGATTACTTTTTTTTTGAAGAATAAGCTGTGAGAGATGAAAAATATTGTAACAAGATTCAGAATTTTATGCTTGAAATTAAATTTTCTTATGAATAATTGACGGATGATTAACTGTTAAGCGGGGTGAAAGTGTAAGGCGACACATAAAAACAGTTCGTAAGCATTTTAGGGGAAAAGTGGCAGGTCGTGAGCACAGTGGAGGGCGTGGCGACACTTTGCAACACTGAAATTTAGCCGCAACCACGTATTTGTTTTCAATTATGTTCCTAATTATGCTTTTATAGGCCAAGAACTGTGCTGCCTTAGGCTCTACTTGCGTTTGCTGGTCACGTGACCGATTTTTCTTATGTATTTATGCTAAGAACACTGAAAAAAAAGCATTTACTAACACATTTTGGAATACGTTGATATTTTTCAAATGTACATAACAGTGTATATATGCATGTATGTGTGTATATATGCAGTTTGGATTACAACACAAATGTCTGTTGCGTCGTGTGTATGGAAAATGTTAGCTTGTTGGTGTAAATTAATTAAGCTTCGCATGAGGCTAATACCGAAAACACATAATTCAAAACAAAAAAAAATATGTCAGTAAATAAATTTTGAAATTGAAACAAAAAAAAAACAAAAACAACATAAAAACATGTATTAAATGCATATTTGAATTTTTATACGTACTTGCACGTCCCACCATTTGGACGGCGCGGACGCCTTTCCTGAATGTGGCCACTGTTTCGTTCATAGAAATACACACAGTTTTTTTGTTTGGCGTTTTTTGTTTAGAGAGGAACGTGTGAAAAGGTAATGACAGAATAATGAGAGATTTATGTTGATAATTTTTTTTTTTTGGTTTTCATCATTCTAATCAAAATGAAATTACAAAACAAAAATCACAGAATATAAGAACACAAAATTACCAAAAAACCAAAATTCAGCACAAAAGTACACATAAGGAAATCATGTCGAAATGAATGAAATAAATTAAGCGACAAAAGGAATGATTTACGTTATTATAAAAAGTAGAAAATCATGTTTTTGTACAACAGCAGTGACATTTTATTCATAGCCTTAATTACAAAAAACACTCGTTAGTGTTTGCATATTTAGTAAAAAGTAATTTAATATTTGTATGTAAATACATAATATATATAGAACTCGTACCAGTGTTATACTATCCATAGTTCACTGAGGTGCTTTTGATGGAGTTTCATATTACTTACTAAATTGTTATACAGGGTTTTCCAACAAGAGTGATATGATTTCTTTTAAACAATAGATTAAGACTAATTTTTAAGGAAACTCAAATATATTATATTTCATTTAGTGCGAGGTACAATCGATACAATTACGACTTCTTTGCGGGAACGAATTCGAGGAACCCAATTTTCGAGTACATTTTGTTCCCTAAATCAAGTGCAATGTCATGAACATAATAAAGATTCTAGAGCATTTGGTTTATTGCTAAATATCAATGACTTCAAATAACCCCACAAGAAGTAGTCTAATGGTCTTAAATTACAACTTCTTGGAGGCCATTCAATGTCACATTTTCATGAAATAATCGAATAACCATACTTTTATCGCAATAATTTGGTTGTTGTACGTGAGAAGATTTTATTTGAATTTCAATTATAAATCAGAGAAATAGATCAACATTTTCGGTAAACTGTCAACTATAGGTAGTGGGGTCAAAATATTCGGTACCTAGGGGCTTGCACTGTCTTTGTTGTACATACCAAATTTGGTTGATAAGGGTCTGGCGGAACTCGAGATATGTGATTTCCCAATAAAGTGGGCGGTGCCACGCTCATGGTCCAATTTTGACCGGGGCTCCAAACCATCTCGGGGATAAAATGTAATGTCTCTGGCGTATTTAGTTATTCATTTGTCGCGCTTTAAAGAGTTTTTAACAGGACATGTCCACGCACACTTTCTCAAAGTCCTTTTTCTCAGGTGCCCCCTGCATTGCAATCTTGTGCCAAACAACAGTTCTATATCTTAATTTTGTGCTTAGTTACGGCACTTTATAGGGTTTAAGTTAATGGTGGTAGAGGTTCGATTATGCCCCTCTAAAGATTCTTAATTTTCCAAGGATATATAAATTTTTACTCAAGTTACAGCTTGCACACACGGATAAACGCACAGACAGTCACTCGGATTTCAAATCGTCTCGCCATCCTGATCATCTGTAACAACATGTTGCAAGAGTATAAAAATTACAGATCATGACAAATTTAATATGGCAAATTGACACTTATCATATCATCCTTATTGGAAAATCCGGTATATTTTTTGTTTTCGCTAAGTAATACCTTTTCCAAAAAAAAAAAATTTCTGTACTTTTTAAATATACCTAAATTATAATATTTTGGTTAAAAATTTAATTTTCGAACTAAAATTTAATTGTTTCAAAACTTTCGCAAACTTTTTTAAACATTTAAGTCTACTATTTATTCTTGTTTGCATTTCACCGCAATATTTTTTGGCTTTGACCTTACGACTTGTAGTTTATGTGCCTAAGCAGCAAAAAAGTATTTGCCAATATCAAAAAATCCCGTTAATGCGATCACATATTGTATGAGCTTAGATAGCTACCTCAGCATCCACATTTGTCTTAATCTTTTAACAGTGTTGCGGACAATTCCAGCTATTTTTATTCCAACATTCGAAAATCTAAAGTTGATCCGGCGAATAGCTTCGGAGATATGAGCGTGTTGGTAAGAATATGTTATCTTAGTATAATTGGCTCAATATGGAACATTATTTTTGCGAATAATCAGCTTTCAGGCGGATGGGACGGGATGTATTGCAAGGCTCTCAAACTCCAAATTAAGAGAGAAAAAAATCAAGTTTTTTAATTAATGGAATTGCTGGTTTAATTTGTTTACCACCTAGTATTATTGATAAATTATTTTTATTATGATTTGGTTCGAGATTTACAATATGCTGAATAGTGAGCTTCTACTGTCATGGGGTCATAATATCTTCTTTTTATTACGATAAAGTGTTAACGAAAATTGGATATTAAAGTCGAAAAATTCATTGAAAAAGTATGAATTCGATATGTACAAATGTTACAAGTAGTAAAAGTGCAAATATATTATTATGATGATAGGAAAGAGTGTATAGTGAAAATTCAGTCACTCTTCTTATACAGTACGAAGATGAAATGTGTATCCGTACAAGTGTTATATGTAGCATTGAAATTTGGATTGCACGTAATGAATGCATATATGAGAGACGAAAGTTTGCTTGATGTGAGTGAATGCATTTTGATGATAACATCAAAAAAGTTCAAGAAACAGTGCTTGAAAATAGTTACGTTAGCATGAGAGAGATTGCAGAGATTCCCAACATCTCTCATGGATCGACCGAAAAAATTTTGGTTAATGTTTTGGATATGTAGCATGCCAATGTTGGACTCATATCAAAGTACTTGAATCTTTTGCAAAAACGATGTCGGCAAAAAATTGCTTAAGACAATTGCTATGAGATTTTGGTGTTATGAATTTGTCATTACGCTGTCCGCCAATCTTGCTAATAGCGCTCGGAAAATGACCTATAACCTAAAAAAACCAAAATTCGTTGAAAGCACTGTAGTTCATCCAAGCCGACGCTTATAAAAGGTTTATGGAAAACTGGATTAACCGTTGGCATGATGTTATAGGTTCAAATAGTGGTGATAATAAAGATTTTCATTAAAATACTTGAAAATGTATTTTTTTTTTGTCCGGGTCTAATTTGATGGGATGGTACTTTTTTGTTGGCTATAGCGCCTTTGTGTGCTCAAAGCTGAAACACATTGGAACTCACAGCTAAGCCTTAAAAATCTTAGAGATCATTTATACAATCAAAATTATTACTAAATTACCACAAGATAATTTAGCTCGTGTGGCCCGTGTAAACGTCTTGTAGCTTATTGAGCGATGGTAGAAGTAGATCAAAATGATGCAACTGTTTTTCACACTAGGCGAGTTCATATGAGACTTCGCCATTCTTATATTAACATACAGTACTTAAATTTGACAAAAAAGTGTTCATTTAACCTGGATATGTTATAATTATGTAAAGCCTTTGCGAAACTTATCTTATTGCTATTTTTTACTTCTATAATATATTAGCTCCTTAGTCTTAAGTTTTTAATATACTATCTACATCTTCTATAAAGCATCAATGTTATTCTAAGTTGCTGAGGGATTAGGAGTGATGTGTTTTAAGCTTCGGGCATAAAGGGTTCATATGGGTCTAAAATTATAAGACCTTTTATGGAATTCAATATGTAGCTAAATGCTTTTGTGTTCCTTCCAAAGCAAGGTTAAACTTTTGGAAGAGTAAATGTACATATAAGATTTTAAGCTTAATAGTATATTTATTTTTCCTCGGCGCATTTACAGAGCAATCAATTTGGGGTTTTAGAATATTGGTATAAAACTTTTGTGAAATAATTAACAATGCTTCATAATTGCAGTATGTATACTGAGAACAGAATTTCAAAACTACTATTTGAAGTTTTCGAAACCAAAGCAATACCCTGCTTTAAGCGTAATATTTGAATGCTTAAAGCCAAGCTGGGATTCTAATTATGTGTACATGAAACATGTGTTGTATGTAGCATATATTGTCCTAATATAAGCTCGCTCTATTAAGCGCTTTATCAGCAGTACCTTTCAAGGTTAGATATTTCGTCTACTTATTCGTATTGAGCGTGACTATCTGTACTATTTTAGAAGCGGCTTATGTTTGAAAATTGGTTTGTATTATTATTTCTTAGGGGCAACTTTTGCTCTAAAAAGTTGCTAGCAAAATATACAGTATGCATTTAGTATTATGTTATACCATATATTTCTTTTTTTTTTTAATTTTTTGCAAATAAAGTTGGTAGAAGAGCGCGTAAATAATCATTAACTCCATGTAGCAGCCAGGAATAACATGTAGTTGCATATGTACACATATATATAAAGTATATTAGTGTGGCATGTATGTAAATAGCTAGCTGGCATTTTTGGCGTTAAAACACTCATGTACGCATGTATGTAAGTATGTTAAGGCACATTTAAAAGAAATTGCGAAAATTACAAGAAATAGCGTAACTTTGCTTATGTAAAATGGCGGTTTGCTAACTGCTGGTTTAGTCAACTTATAGTTTACGCTTTTGTTAGGTACTTCAGGCAATTGCTTTAAGTTAATGATTTGCAATTTTTTATTTTTTATTTATTTATTTACTGTTATAACTATGCATTTGGCAAGGTAATGCAATGATGTTTTTGTTGTTCTTGTGTGATTATTTTTGGATTAAGCAAAAATTTGGTTTGGATTATAACTAAAATTATGGTTACTTTCATTATTACTATTAATTTGCTTAGGATTTTTGTTTTGTTTGGCTAATTTGCATACCCTCCATTTGGTTAAGGACTGAGGTAATGCCTTGATTCACCATTCCGGTCTGCATCATAATCATGCCCACATCTGTAAGATGGTTTACAATTTGTTGTTGTTGTTTGGTTTTGCTTCAAATGTTTATATAATACATATAAGAAATCAATGAATGTTTTAATTTCGATTTGAGTTTCCAAAATAATTATATATGCATATGTAATTGTAAATGTAAAATGTATAGCTACTACAGAAATACTTATGTTTTAGTATTAGTTAGGTATATTTCGCATAAGTAAACGATACGTGTGATTGATGAAATGCGTTGGATTATGTATACTTGTACTGGTTTATTAGAAGACTTACGACCTTGGCCATAACGTGGCGCACAGTGGGGGAAATTGTATTTATTAAAGAACCGTTGCTGATATCTTTACCCTTAAGATTGATTGTGTTAGTATATGATAGGTTATATTATTTATTTTGTAAATAGTCCAACAAACAATGCGAGAAGTGTTCGGTAGACTTTTTGAAATAAATTTGGCGGTAAATTTTTTTTAAATTTTCTTGTAGGAAATAGTAAGAACATAATGGTATTTAAAAATGAAATTGTCTGACTACTGCAGATTGATTTAAAAATGAAATTGTCTGATTACTTAGACTGAGAGCACCGAAATATGCACCATCACACTTCAACAAGTGCAAGGAGATGAAGAAGTGAGGAAAGTCATCTTGATGAAACGCCGAGTTCCATAAATAATTTTGGCGAATATTGATACGTGTCGTTGGTCGGACCAAAATCCGGATCCGTTACGATCTGAGCAACTCTCTAAGATTTTCTTTGATTAATTTTCCATTAATAACCGCAATTTATTCAACTTTGTATAGAAGACTCGGAGAAGAAATATTTTATAAATATTGCTGTCTGTATATATTTTCAGCCTTATGTAGTCTAGGTAAAAAGACTTTAAAGACAGTGGAGAGCTCGTTGAAGACATGTCTCGTTCTGGACGACATTTTCAACTGATGAAAACATTAAAAAAAAGTGAAGTATATGGTGCTTGAAGATCATCAGGCAAGTGTTAGAGAGATGGAAATAGTGCTTCAAATGATGTTGGTGGAAATTTTGGGTATGAAACGCGTTCTTGCTGAACTCATTGCATTGTTTGTTGCACTATCTACATTCGTAGTTGAGTTGCCTAAAGCCATTCCAACGCCAAGAGGTTTCAATGCAGCGCATACTTTTACGAACTGGAACGCGTGAATAAGAACCAAAAGCTTGCGCTACTGCTGCTACGGTAGAAATAAACAAACGGTTCGTCCAATGCGCGGTTAGCGTTTAAGCTGCAGCGGCGTGTGTGTATCCTGGCGTAGCGAAGCCGCATCCAACGCAACCAAACTGTTAACCAAAACGCTGTAATTTAACTAAATTTCAAACGCAATTGTTGTTGCCGTTTACGGTAGCAATTAGTCACAACAGACACGTAGCGTTGAGGATTTTATGAGGTTGCCACGTTTTTATAACTTTTTTTTTAATAATTTTTCAAAATTACTCGTAAATTTAAAATTAAAAAAAAAAAAATTTTATTTTAATTTAAAATTTTTTTAAATTAAAATTTTTTTTTTCTAATATACTTTTATTAATTTTCCCATTACTCTTCGCATCAACAACACTATTGCATACTTAAGAATGAGCAAAAGAACGCAACGCATTTCTTATTATTATCACAGCTACTTGTCTAACTAATACATATTTACAGTTGTATTGGTTGTGCCTACTATCATTTCATCAAATCAGGTTGAACAGCCGTACAATGCTGTATGCATAAGTTAGTAGTAAGAATGTTACGTATACGCACCTACGAACTCTTTGTCTATGCTCTAAACGCAACTGATAATATATACTTTATTTATATATATATGTATATATATATATAGTTAGAAAGGTGTGTACTATGTTGTGAAACACTACAAGAACGTATTTACATTTGCTTTGTAACAAGTGTAACTCTGTAGAAACATTCGTATATACATATATATAGTTTTATATACTCTTTCCAACGTATTGCGGTGGTGTTTATGTTTACATACAATGCCTTTTGGTGAATGATACCTAATTTACTTTACCGAAAATACATAAAAACGCATAACTTACTTTCTACATACTCATGTATATATGTATGTTGTTGTTTAAGTTACTATTTATCCATATATTTTTTATTTACCATATTATTTAGACCTGCAGAATGTGTGTGAGTGTTTTATAAAATTTTTTGATAATTTAGTATATATTATTTTGGATATTTTGTGCGAGATTTGATAAAAAATCGAGCAACGTGCAATTTAAATAGTTTTAAGAAGGAAACATATGTGCGCTTCTGTGCTGCTATGAGTATATAGTTTACTTTCAACATATATTTGTCGCCTGCAATACATTTTCTAACGGTTTCGAGTACTTGTAATGCATGTAATTAGACATAAAATTGCACGTTCGCAAACTTTATCGCATCTCTATTGGAAATTCTGCTTAATACTCACTATGCTAAATACCTATTTTTTTCAAAAAGTTTGTTTGCAATTGTTTACTGTATAAATCGCATAACAAATACCAATAATTATTTATATATGTGATACAAATACCTAAGCAGTAACATTGCAAGTCCAAATATTCAAATATATAACTACATTTGGTATTATCAATCAATCAATTAACCATAAATATGGGGCAATTACATAAGTGGCAGTATAACATACACTATAAGGGGCTCATACTTGCATTTGTAATTACATAACGGTATACATATGTATGTGTAATTATATTATTACCATATATGCATAATATTATTGCTTATTACATATATTTATGTACGTCTATGTTTATGAGTATTCTTTATTTTTTGGTTTCGAGTTTGTGCCAGTCCATGCACTGCTCATCAGCAATTAGAACATTGACGAGCTAACAAAAAGTAAAAGCAATTTACGTTTATGTGCAGAGTATTTAGATTTGATATTAAAGGGAAAGTTCAAAAAATTCTTGGTTTAAAGTAACTTATTCGAAAGAAAATTGGAGTGGTATATGCGTGTGGGAGTCTGTGTTCATCATAAAATTCCTAGGTAAGTTTATGGCTGTAGGTGTCTGTACAAATAATTACTAAATATGTTTCAAGCCAATTGCAAGATAAAAGTAGATTATTTAATTTAAAAGTATAATTTAATTGAGTGTGAGATTTTTTCAATTTGTAATCAGAGAACTCGGCATTAATTGAGAAATTTAAATAATATATTCCTTTCACATTTCTTAAACCTAAAAACCTTCTTGAAAGCGTCCCGAAATCGTATTTTATAGGAGTATTAACTAAACCTAAATTGACAAAATTTGCAATTTAAGATGACATCGCTAAGTAAGCTCACACGAAAGTTGAGCAATCCCGCAATGAGCTATTAAAATCTTTCCATAAGGCATAAGACTAGGGACATCCTATCAGCACAGCTCTAGCTCGGTTTTTTTTTGGTCTGAAAAATCCGTACGTAACTGAAGAGCAGTTTGTTTCAGTTTTCAGTGCGATTAGATCAAAAGGGAGTTCAAAATGTAATTTCGAAAAGGCTTAGAGAGGCATAGTAAAAATTTAATAAATGGATTTCGGCGATTTCTTGTTTCAAAAAGTGGGACGCCTTATCACAAGCACCATAAAAACATGATTCATTGCCGCCAAGTTACCTGCACGGTTTATTAGCCGCTCCGACGATATCTTTTGGTCACCTCGAATATGGAAATGGATTAATTGGTTACATGGGTTTTCGGGTTTCAATTTGTTTTAGAATATTGTCCTAAATTTTCAAGTTGATCCGAGTAATAGTTTTGGAGATACAGCCTTCAAAACTTCTGCGCTCGAGGCTAGCTAGGCTAAGTGAGCCGTCTTTAAACGCGCTTTTCTCGAATAATGTTTTTGAGGTCGGTTGACAAGATTTCTCGAGAACTACTCAACCGATCTTCATGAAATTTTTCACAGGTCTTTCAGATACAATTCTTAAAGACTTTGACGAATGTTGTGTTTCTTCGATTACAGTATATGAAAGAAACAAGGTCGCGAACTGAAATTTTCAATTTTTAAATTTTTTGTAAATATTTCTGGCAAAAATCCCAGTTTTAGGTGTTTTTCACTCCTTCAAGTTCTGAGTTAAGGTTTTATCTAAAACACGTATTTTTTAACTATAGGAGATTTTGTAAGGAGTTATACTGCCAACGCGGGCGCAGAAAGACTAAGGACAGAAAGCCCGAAGAATGAAAGAATATTACACAATATTGAATATGTTTCATATTTCGTCAGTAATAAATAATTATTTTTTATTGCTACAACCCTGCTTTTAATATTTCACTCATTACGTAAGAAGTAGAGCTGAAGACTTTTATGAAAAGTTGTTAATACTGATCTATATCGGAAAAATTATTTTTAAATGTCTTTAATTAAAAACTAAACATAGAAAGAGTATTCTAATTTTAATTTAAACATAATTATCACATTTTAATAAAAAATAAGAAATGAATATTATTAAAAAATTCTCTTTCGTTTGAACATTTTCAGAAGCTAAAGATTTTTAATCCTTCCTCAGTATACTCGCGCAAGGATTTTCTGATTATGTATAGTATATATAAATAATTAATTTCGATTACTTACTACTAATTATGTGCATTAAAATTTTCAAATTGTTTTCTACAATTTTTTTTTTAATAGTGTGCTGAGAGAGTTAAAAAATGTGATTTGGAGCGGTGTGTTGCCATATTGAAAATAAAAAAAAAAAACTATTACAAAGAATTTTGTATTTAATAGTATGTATGAGTATAAATTTCCTCAGTGTTTTGGTTTTACAAATTAAAAGTAAGTTTGTCTCTTTGGTCTTCGGTGGTCTAGGGAGAGAATGCAACGCAGGCAAACATATTTACAGAAAAAGTGAGGAATCAGACAAAGAAATTGAGAATTGATATTGAAACTTAGTTAATAATTAGGTATTTTGAGGAAGCAGCCATACGGTAACGGTAGTGTAAAAGAGGCGGCTTGCACCGAAAACAAGAACAAATAAGTCATTACAGGTACATCTAAAAGAGTTTTGAAGGAAGTATACGGTGGGAAAAATGAAATTAAATGAAAAATTGGTAGAATAAAAATATTAAAATAATAAAATAAGTTACTTAAATAAAACCTGTTACTTTTTAATTTTCGGAAATTATAGATGTAAAAAATAAGACAATATTTGGTTTTCGTAAATTACAGCTCTGAAAAATAAAATAGCAATAACAAGTTAAAAAAAGACTAAAGACAAAGTTAACATATAAAAATGCTCTCAAATTGATTCTGTTACTTTTTAATTTTTCGAAAATTACAGCTCTGAAAAAAAAATACTTTTTTAATTTTTTTGTAATTAAGAAAAATGAAAGATATCTTTTTTTTATTTTACGACAATTTAGTGAGATTTCATCGAAAATTATGGTTGTGAAAAATAAAGTAATATTTTTAAATTTTTCCAAAAATTACAATTCTGAAAAATAAAATAATTTTTTCGTAATTGAGAAAAGTAAGTGAGAGACAAAATTTTTTTCATTTTAAAACAATTTAATGAGATTCGAGCAGTTCTAAGAATATTAACGGTTCAAAACTAGTTCATTTTACAGCGCAGCACGACTTACCACAACTATTTATTCATTGTTTTTTGAAATACATATTGTCATAATATATTATCCTGTGATTATATATTTTAAATACAATATTCAAAAATAAATTGTGAGAGTTTTTTTCATAAAAATATTTACAATTTATGCTTTTGAGCAACTATGTTGGCATTTAGTTTAAATTTGTATGAAATAATATAATTGATATAAAAGGGACTATAAAAGTGCTAGTAGTTAGTACTCAGAAAAAAAATTGAAATTAAATGGTGCAAAAGTAAATGATTAATAAACAAAAAAATAATAAAACCAAAAAGTAACGCTTGTGGATACTGGATTGGATGGCTCTTGGTTTGTTTACTAGAAGTTTTAAGTGTTTGAAATCAAAAAAAAAAAAAATTAAGTCTGAATTAAAATTGCAATTTAAAGCCTGTTTTTGAAGGCGAATTGCGTGTTTGAAATTTTAAAAATTTTGCTTAAAAAATATTTTGTGTATTTTAATAAAATTCGTGTTGGTTCTTGGGTGTATAATTTTGCATTCTTTTTTCTCTAATTTAATTTTTTTTCTTTTAAAAATATACAGTTTATTCATATTCATAGCAACACACTTTAAATTAACTGGTTTAAAAATAATTTACCTAAATCATCAAATTTGGTCCTCGGCTGTACTGTCACTGTTCGGGAGATGCGTATTGTTTTGGTTTATGAGTTGTAAATTTTTGGAAATACCATTATATAAATGTAAATATATTCATATATGTATATTTATAAGTCAATAGTTTTCAATAACATAAAGGTAGTGTAATATCAAATTATTAAATTTGAGTTGTGTAGTTTTTAACGACAACAAAGAGTGTTTTTCGATAGGCAGAACGCACAGAGTTATTGTTTTTTTGTTTTTGGGCGAATACACCGATATTTTGAAAGATATTATGATATTATGAGCACATATAATATAAGAAATAAAAATATATATATATTTCTCATAAACAAAAAAAAAGTGTTTAAATATATTTTCATGTAAGTTTGAGTTTAAATATCATACGTTAAACTTAGTTAAGTGTTCTGTGTTTTTATAGTAAATATGTAATAATTATTTTTTAGGCATTTAGCGATAAAATTAAAAATATTGTATATGTTTATATATTATATAAGTACTACTAACTAGTTAATAGAGATAGCTTTAAAGTAACAGTATTAGTATTTTCAATACCTCAACTTTTTGTTACCATAAATTATACAGGCTTTAATATGGTTTTAACGTATTGCGTAAAATCTTCAATTTAAAAAGTCGTACCTATATTATATATTTTTTTAGCACTGCTTCACAACTTCACAGCACAATAACACGCAGAATTACAATTCTTATAATTATTTATCAATATATATTGTTGGTCTCAATATTTTCATGTTGCTTAATATACTTTCGAGATAGTAGTTGAAATTAAATTGAAAAACCAAATTCAAAAATTCTTACTAGAGAATCAAAATTATTCGAAATTAATGTTTATTTTGCATATAAAAATAAAACTAAATAAATATTTTATACAAATGATTCAAACATTATATTCGTTTAGTTATGGAAAGTTTACTTACAGTTTTTGCATTTACACTTCTTGATCAATGTTTCGTCTTTGATGTCCTCATGGCAGGCCTTGCAGTAGAACCAGGCGCTGAAATGTCAAAATTTTTTTAATGATATTAAAGAACATATGTTATAGAAAATGGTGAGCATATTATTAGGATTAGTATATTGGGGTTAGCGAGTCATATGTGCCGTACAAATAGAGGCCGAAATAAAAAAAAATCTGGCAAAGTTTGGTCATTATGATTTTTCATTTCAGGAATATTTTTTATTTTGTTAGAGTATTTAAGTGGTTATATACAATTAGAATTTTCAAAAAATCGTTCATTTTATTTTCTTAATGTACAGAAAATTTAATTTCGTTTCGGTGAATATTTTCGAATTTACACGCAAATTTGAAAAGGCGTTTCAGAGTGGTTGGAAGTGCAAGGCCAATCTTTAAACGCGCTTTTCTCAAAATGGATTTTTGGATCAATAATTTTAAAAGTTTTCTCCAAAAAAATTCTGGAAATTCGCTTTTTTGGACTTCTAGCTGTATTTAATCCCTTAATGCATTTGAACAATTTATTGTCTTGTGAAAATATAAACTTATTCTTTTAGGGAATATAACGATCTAAGTGAAAAGTCTCATATGATTTTTTTTTTCAAAAAATAAGTATTCGAAGTCAAAGTCCAACCAAAAAAATAAAAGATTATGTTTACAATTTACTGAATTATTTATAATGCCTCAAAACCATAAACAATCATTTTTACGCTTTTTGTTGGTTTTATTCGATAAAGTTTTCATTTAGCACGATTGAAAAAAAGCGGTGAAAAGATAATGTGTAACAACCACAGACAGAAAATAACAGTTATTGCATAATTTTTGACTATAAAAGTTATTATAAGGAAGCGGTTGGATACTATGGGCAAACAATATTAACAATAGAATGGCCATCAACATCGATTGATGATCATCACGTCAATAAAATAAGGGATTTGGTGCTTAAGAATCATCAATAAATCGTCAAAGAGCTTACAGGCATCATCGGAAGCATCAGTGAAAACTTTTTTGAAAGTTCATTTGGGCCTAAGAAAACTCAAAATCTGTGAAATAATGCTTTCCGACTAACTCGGCTATAATCGCGTAAGCGGTGTCTATGCCAATTAAGAAGAAGACTACCAGGATGTCATGAAACGTATTACAGCTAGCAATGAGTCTTGGATCTATGATTACGATCCGAAAACTGACGATCAATTGGCCGAATATCGTGGCAAAAGTGAACCGAAGCCGAAAAAACCACGTCAAAGCAGGTCAAAAATTAAAGTTATGTTGAGAGATTTCTTCGAACGAGGTGGGATAAACTCCGAGTTGTTTCCGAACGGCAAAACTATTTTTAGGATGTCACACCTAGGTGTACCCCTTAAAAATATTCTTATGCCTTAAAAAATGTTAGAAACTTTATGTTTTACAAATTTAGTGACTTTTATTACTGCTGTTACATCCTTTAAAATCCTCCAATTAACAATAAAAAATAATATTTAACATATAAGTCGCTACAACTGTGATTACAACAAATAAGCGTCTACTTACCGTTTCACTTCATCGGCACTCTGCGCTATAAAGAAGCCTTGTGTATTCGCCTGTATTTTGGCATTACGCGGATTTATCGATATTTTGCTATCCGCGCCCTCTTCGGCACCTTTGATTTCGATAGCTACTAGCAATAGTTTCAGCTTCGAGAAGCACAGTCTGCGAACAGGAGTTGATAAATACGAAATTATTAGTATTTGTTAATAAAAATGTACATAAAGTTTCAAATGTTTTGAATAAAGCGCTATGCAGTAGCAGTAGTTTTGAAAAAGTATAAGTGATAAGTTGTAAATATTAATAAAAAAGTTGTAATATCCAGTATTTATTAAATGTGCCATGATTTATAAGGACACAGAAAAATTACAAAATTACAAAAATTCATGCATACAACAAATGTGATGTGTTAGAAGTGTATTAAGACTTGTAAGGAAGTGGTAAGTTCGGGTTTAACCGAACGCTTTATACTCTCGTAATTTGTAAACATCTAAGTCGGGGAAATATTGTCAGGTGTTGCAAAACTTTACATTGAAAAATGCTGCCGAAACCATTTTTTGTCTGATTTCGACGATAATCCAATTAGAGGGCGAGACAACGCCCACTTAAAAAAAATGTTTCGTTCATAGGTGTCGCTGGCTACTGTGATCACCTCCATTGAATTACAGTTTTGTATCTAAATTTAGTGTTTAGTTTTGGTTATTTTCGTTTATTGGCGTTTTGTGGGCGTGACGATGGTCCGATTATGCCCATCTGCAATACCAACCTGCTACCAAATTTGGATGCCAAGAAACATGTATACCGTGTTTTAGCAAATATCTTTAATTTTAATAAAGTTATCGCTACACGGACAGACCAACGGTTAAGCCGAAGAATGGATTTCATCTCGTCTCGTTATCCTGGTCATTTCTATGTTAAAAAAAAAATATTCCATATCTATTTCGATAATTTTTGGGTGATACACACAAATGTTTGGTGAACAAAACTATTATTATTAGTAACAATATGTTGTGAGAGTATAACAATTTGTGTTGGAAAAAAGTGCAAAGATATTCATATACAACATATGTTGCATGCAAAGTCAAAAAATCGCATGCGATATATTTTTTGTATTATTAAATCTAAAAAATACTAAAAAAAAGTACTTACTACGCGTTTAAAAAATATAAAAAAATTTTTTAAAAATAAATCAAACTATTATTTCTGCGCTAAGCAAAACAAGCAGCCAACTACCGAAGCTGTATATACAAAACACGTTCACATTCACATCTTTCACGAGCGACGAGGACAGCGGTGTTGCTAACAGGACGCATGCCAACGATTTTTCTATAATGCGTTTGTATGTGTGTGCGGAACATTTTCATAGCAATTGAGTTAATTGCACTACTCAAAAGGATGTGGTAATTAGTTTGCAAGCATTCTATGGACTGGGGGGGAAAGTACGGGTATGCCAGTATGTATGTAAGTGTTAATAGCATATTTCATTATCTTAAGT
The DNA here is from genome assembly GCF_016617805.1 of Bactrocera tryoni. Classification (NCBI taxonomy): domain Eukaryota; kingdom Metazoa; phylum Arthropoda; class Insecta; order Diptera; family Tephritidae; genus Bactrocera; species Bactrocera tryoni. The sequence goes on from NC_052499.1 coordinate 77,362,157, forward strand.
ATGGTATATATTAGTTTGAGTTCAATGTTATTGTGGCGTACGACTGCTACTGTTAATAAAATGTTAAATTACAGCATGGGTCTTGTTTTGAGGGAGAGGAGTTGTTTACCTAGCAATTTTCAATGTATATATGCTTGTAAGGATGGACATATGGATCAGCAGAAAAAATAGTGTCCAAAACATGCAGCAGTTATTTCTTGGCATGAAGTGGGTAGTAGACTGTGAGCGTCTTTAGATGTGTAGTAATATATGTATATTATATGTATCAGGGGCTTTGGGGTGTTAATGCAGATATTTGATTAGCTACATTGATAAGTAAAGCCAAAAGTAGGGTTGTATACTTTCAGGAGATAGGCAAGCAAGCATTTGAAGTGTTTTGAAAAAGTTGTTGAAAAATATTGAGGATAAATATTCAGGTTTGTGACTGTACAGCTTTTGATAATGTTATGTGTCTGTTTAGCTGCCTGGGGTTCTATTGTACAAAGGTAAATACATTAATGGCAGGTTTTTCTGTGATCAGTATTTTAGATATTGTTTTTTATTTCAATAAATGTATTACATATGTTTGTTTGAATGAAGTTTATATTCAGTTGTAGTAAGTGGGTAGAAAACTTTCGAGATTTAGACACCAAAGAGTGTCCTCTAGAGTGAAGCACTTTAGAGGATGTTCAAAAAACCGCTTTTGGCTGAAAACATTAGAAAAACTAGTTTGGACGAGCACAAAATTGGATCGAGTTAGATATATGCACTCTAAATGTATCAAAAGAATTTGTTGGACATAACGCATGTAAAAGTATGTCTGGGCAAAAAAATTTAGCAGACAACTGAGTCACAAATCAGTTGAAACGAACGCTATATTGCACGAATTCCTCTTCGAATTACTTCTACATTCACTGTTCTTTCCACCAGCGACTTTTATTTCTATTTTGTTTTAAAATCCCATTAGAATACATATAGAACTTGACACAAAAGACCTCAGGTACATCCATTGGAATCCAAGAGTTTAAAGACTTGTAAAAGTCTTGCTGTAGGCCACGATGTCTTATATTTTTCGGTTTGAACAAATTTCTTCGCAATCTGAAGTAAGGAGTTAATTTTTACACATGTCTGTTCTATATTCTAATTCGGTTTAGAAAGTGATAAAATGCAATGCGTAGACCGTTTAGTATTAAAATTAGACCTTTTCCACTAAAAAAAGTTTCATGTTTAGAGGGTCTTTATATTACACTGTTCTTAAAAAAATTAAATCTAAATCTCGAAAATTTCCAGAATTTTGTTAAAAAATTTGTTTCTGTTCCTTTGTTGTTATGTTAGTATTTGCTAAATATGCAGGAGGCAGGGAGACAGGCAAGTGGTTGAAACTATGTGCGTACAGATTTTAAAGGGTTTTTGTTAGGTTAAGTTTTGGATTTTGCTAGAATGTCATTAATATCATTACGGGGCAAAAAAATATGCAAGACCGTAAACATTCCAAATAAATTCAAAAAATTTTGGAAGTTATGTTGAGACGCACTAGTGGGGAAAGAGTGTAGTAGAGAAGACAACGAGTTTTAAATTTAAATTATTTTTTTAAATTTATTATTATAATTTAATTTATTACTACGTAATAATTTATTATTAATAATATTTTCAGAAAACTTTGCAATAACAAAAATAAAAATATAGAAAAATATTAAAACTAAATTAAAAAGTTAAAAAAAAATTATTTATATTTACTTACAAAATATTTTTAAATATTGCAGAAAATTAGAATTAAAGAATAAACATTTAATTATTATTTACATTTTGATTTATAAAAGTTAAAATAATTTTTAACTTTTTAGAAAGAGAGGGGAATTATAAAACAAAATAGTTTTAAAAAATAATAGTTCACAATTTTTAAATTTGAATCGTTTTTTTGTATAAATAAATCAAATGTTGAGAAAAAAATAATAAAAAAATTTAAAGGTTGAATTAAATATTAAAAAAATTAAATTATTAAAAAATACTTTTTTTTTAGTTTTTCTATTATTCTTATTATTTTGTTGTATAAATATATTAAAATAATAAAAATTTAAAAAAATAACTTTTAAAATTAAACAATAAAAAATTACATTCTAAAAAAAATATTTTCTTTTTTAATTTCTCCATTATTCTCATTATTTTTTTGTATAAGTACATTAAATGTAGAAAAAAAGAAATAAAAAACTGAAAAAAATTATCATGGATTAAATTAAATATTAAACAAAAAAATTAAATTATCAAAAATAATTTTTTTTTTTTGAATATTTCTATTATTTTAATTATTTTGTTGTATAACAACTACATTAAATGTGGAGAAAAAACAATAACAAATCTAAAAAAAAAATTTCATGGATTAAATTAAATATTAAAAAAAATGACCTTATGAAATTTTTTTTTTTTTTAATTTTCCTATTATTTTTATTATTTTGTAGTATAAATACATTAAATATAGAGAAAAATAATAATAACATATTAAAAAAAAATTATCATTAATTCAATCAAATCCAAAAACAGTAAAGAAAAAAAAATAAATATATTTTTTTTTTAATTTTTCTATTACTCTTTATTTTTTTTTGAGGTATAAATGCATTAATAAAAATTTAAAAAATATCGCGAATGAAATTAAATATAAAAATAAAAAAAAATTTTTTTTTGTAACTTTTCTATTACCTACTTAATTTCTATTTTGATCGATCATTACTGATAAAAATTCGAAGTATTACTTCACTCCAATACACCTCACTCTCTTCCCTACACTGGTGCGTCTCATTTGTGTTTTTAGTAGTAATTATATTGTTTTTAGTTTATGTTTTTATTTTCATCACTTCTAATAAATGCTAAGTAAAATGCAGTTACTTTTTAAAAAAATGTCATTATTTATAAGTACGAAATTTCTGTTTAGTTTACTTAATGTAAAGTAAGAACAAAAAAAATTATAGAACAAGAGTACATAATTCGCTTGTTTCGGGTCTTACTCGCTGGCTTGTGGGAATGTCATGCCGGTAAATGAAGGTGAGAGGGTTTCGGTGTACATCTCACACCCGGTACCTTGAAGATAATCGTTTTGCCAGGCCTGTGTATCTGGTGACTGAAAGTTAAAAATGATTCGGATGTGGTACGGATTTTAGTAACCAAAAACCAACAAGAAATAACATTATAGCAAATTCTTATATACAATCGAAACTACCAAATACGCTATGGAGGGGCGGGGCGACTAGATAAGATAGATGCAGTTGTGTATTGCTGCAGTGCAACGAGGAATGCAGCAGACACTGCGCATTGTTCTTGTACTTTACAGCATAGGCCAGGCATTGTACGTCATACGCTCGTTCCGGAAAGGGAGTTGCTTGAGCATTTCTCTTTTGCTACAAGAAAGGATGCAATACTTGATTTTTCTAACGTAACAAATTTACTCCTTAAGTCTACTATGCCATATCGTTGGAGCCGGAAAAGTGCAGCTTTAACAACACGGGTCTATTTTCATGCTTCTAATTTTGAGGGCGAAATTCAAAGGGCCACTTTAGTAGTTGTCGTATTAAAGGTGAATAGTAGTAGAATGCCAGGTTTATTACTCTCATTCAGGTGTCTCTCTTTGCTCACTCCTTCTAAGCAGCATTGACTGAAGAATTTGCACGCGAGCAGACTATTTATTATTTATAAAATGGTAGGCATACATGGCGCACTTTGCTTTATGTACAAACAGAAATATCCCTGCTTTATGCAGCACAAAACGAAAAAGAGAAAGAATAAACAACCGAAAGCAACGCAAAATAACCTAAAAGCGCAATTATTGTAAAAGTTTGGCATATTTGCAATGAAAATAATAGAAAATGGCTTGTAACTATGTATGAGTATGCTCGTATATTGAGTATTTATGTATATATGTATAGGAAAATATAGCTTAAATGTTCATTGCAAATGATTATTTTGTGTATTACACTATGCGCCCAAGTAATAGCACCACCTGATTAATTTTTATTTTTATGGACAAACTTCGAAACCGCTCATTATATACTATACATCGTTGCTTGAGGGAAGCTAACTTAATATTTCTTATTGGTCACTGTAATATTCGAGCGTTTTAATAAAAAAAAATGGCGAAATTGACTCAGCTCGTTATATATACACTTTATAGGGTCTCCGACGTTTCCTGCTGGGTGTTGCAAACTTCGTAGTAAACTAACGGGGTTTTCCTTAGGGACGCAATAAAAGCAGAGCGCTAGGGACAGCAAACGATGCCATATTTTTTCCCGCGCTTTTTCTCTCCATTTCTCTTCTGTAAGGTTTGCCATTTCATCACGGAAAGATACGCAATCCAACAACGAGTCGAAATTATCAAAAATTTACTACCGAAATTCGGAGTCAGTGGCCTCATCTTTAAGAGCGCTAGGTTCAATTTATGGTCATTATAATCCTCCTGTCAGATGAATAATTCATCGTCTACTGGAAAAATTTGAAAACACAGACACAGTACAAAATGTTCCCGTGCCAGTGAGACAAAGAAGTGCCTTTAGAGTCGAGAATACTGCTACCGCTAGTGCATCAATTGAGAAAGACCCAAATCAGTCTCTCACACGTCGTTGGGTATCTCTGTGACGTCGTTGTGGCGAATTTTGCGAAAAGATCTTGGGACTACATGCTTACAAGTTCAAATTGACGCAAGAACTGCAGCCGGTTGACCACTAGAATCGCGGTATGTTCGTGAATTGGGCTGAGCAACAACTTGAAAATGATCCGGATTTTCATTGATGCTTCTTCTTCAGCCATGAGACTCATTTCTGGCTGAATGGCTTCGCCAATAAGCAAAATATGCGTTATTCGTCAGGCAGCAATCCACAGTACTTACGATTTGGTGCGGTTTATGGGCCGGCGTTGTCATTGGGTCGTACTTCATCCGTGATGATCAAGACCGGCATGTTACTGTGAATGGGAATCGCTACCGCTCAATGATAACCGAATATTTTTGTATCAATATAACCAAAAGTAGTTTTAAGAAGTGCTGCAACCAGTTTAAATTTTTTTAACTCATTACATCAATATTGATCAGAAATGTATTTGATTAATCTTATCATATTATCATTTAGATTATTCATTATTAGTACTCATTGAAAGAGTAGTCGTTCAATTACCGGTTGTAGTACAGTAATTATCAAATATATTCATGTTGAAAAACTTTAAACATGAAACATGTGAAAAAATGATGATCTATTCAATGGATAAGCATACCAAATATTAAAACCCTTAAAACTAATGCATCTATTGACTTTTAATCATCCGAATAAAGAGTGGTGCTTTTACTGGTTGCCAAATTTTGAACAATTTGCGACTTTTTCTATATGAGAAACGTAGTGTGTGCTCGTTTTGTAACTAGTAGGTGGGTATGTGTTGTTTTTGCTTTTTTTTGGTGAATGATAGTTGTGAACAAATGTGCTTAATCCATTTCTATCTTTATATTTCGGAATAAATAATATTATATTAATACTTTTCAAATTTTTATTGAACAGAGCGCTTTCACCTGTACAAGTAGACCACTTTGGTCTCAATTTTCTCAGTTCTTGAATCATAAACATCAAAGAAAATCACTAGTTAAGATTAATACGAATATATGCGGAAAGCACCTATTTTCCATTGCGCTGATGATGCTGCTCGAAATTTTCGGAACAGTTCTTAAGTTTCTGATGGGTTTTTAAATGGGTGGTGGTGGTATTCTAGCATCAAACTGATTCCATCTTATCTTTATATACTGATAATCATTGGATCAGTGGCGTGCTTTAAGAACTCTCGCTAACCAATTAACCGAAGACTTTATCCACATTGCATTATCAAACCATTTTGGTGTTTAACATTATACACTACTCATATACGGTTTCTTGTGGGTGAATATTTGCTCTGCCAAAGCCTTAACTGCAAAGTTAGGGACTCAATGTTGAAAACTTTGACTAAATTGTTGACAGTTTTTAGAATTCATGTATCATATACACAAAATACGTATGTAAAATTATACGAGCTAAACTTTGACTTTTGGTTGTCAATAAACACTACCCAGAAATATAGAGATATACATATAGTTTTTCTTAACTCTTCTAACAAATCTCCTTTTTGATTTTATACAGATATAACCTTGTTTCTTAAGTTCACTTCTAATAACGGGTGATCAAAATAGAGATACTTTTTTCAATAGCCTTTTTTGAGAGATCACGCGTGTGTCTTGTCAAACTGTTATGTTACTTTTGTTCAGTCATGTTTGGCATTTCATCATGTAAAGACAAATCGTTCAACTTTATGACAAAAATTCACGTTCTGTAAATAATGTAAGTACTATATTTCGGGCGCTGCGCTCAACTTATGGTCAACACAATCTGCCTACTGAGCGTATTATTCTGAAAACGATCACACATCTTGAGATCCAGCATTCATTATTGGATAATATTCGACCGAATAGACCACGTCCTGCACACTATAAGCCGTAGCTGAGAGTGTACATGTAGATCGTGGAGAGTCGATTCGACGCCGTTCGCAGCAACTCGGACTGACGTATGGAACGACTTGGCGCATTTTATGTCAAGATCTTAAAAGCGTACAAAATATTTTCCGAAGCTTTCCGACCTTCTCAAGCGACATCACGACGCTCTAAGGGCTAGTGAAAAGAAGATTTCACATTTTCGAGCCAAATTTTGTTCAGAAATGAGGCCCGTTTCTGGCTAAATGGGTATGTAAGCAAGCAAAACTGACGCATTCGGGACGAAGAGCAACCTGAAGAGATTCAATATCTGCCATTTTATCTAGAAAAAATTATACCGGTTTCATGTTTTGGACCCGTCGCTGGGCCGCATGGATTGTATGTTATCACCCCGTCTAATTTTTTCCTGTGGGGATATGTGAAGCTTAATATCTATGCGGACAATCGGTTTCGATTCAGCTCTTGGAACAAACCATTATGAGTGTCATTCGCCAGTTATCAGTCAAAATGCTTGAAAGAGTTATCGAAAATTGAGCTCAACGTAGCATCTGAGATGTAGCTGCGGCCAACATTTGAAAGAGATATTCTTCAAAAAATTAATGCCAAAGAATGTTTTTTCATATAATAAACATTGCTCTTTAAATTTGAGTTTTTTCTTTAAAAATGTAGGGAACCTCGAAATGGACCACCCTTTTTAATCCATATACACAATAGGAAAAAAATTACTATATATCTTGTAAGGAAATAAAAGATAGAAAATCTGTGGCACTGTTGCATATACCTAAACTACTTGGACAGAATTATGATTGATCGAAACATTTGGAACGAGATTACAAAAACCTGAAATTATTTAGCAAATATATATGTAATCCAAAAGTATGAAATTCTATTTTTTTTTTCCAAAAACTTTCAAAAAGTTGTACCTATGACAAGTATTGGTGCATTTTTGGTAACTTTCACTTAAATTAATTTATATACCATACTTCCAATTAATAAGAGACGAATTTGTATAAACAAAAAATAACAATTTTAGTAATTTAATTTTATAATTCTTTATTTAAATTTTTTTAATATTTGGTTAATTGAAAACATGAAAAGGAAACTGCACAACATCGAAGGCATTTGTAAAAGACACTTAAAAATTCATTGGAAAACACCACGAAAATATGATAACGAAAACTAAACGCAAATACCAGTATACTTTATTGAGAGAAGTGTGAAGATTCGCCAAGTAAAGAGAATGTTGAGAAAGAAAAATTCGTAAGAGGCTGTGTGTTTACGTTTTGCCAGTGAAATTTCGTTCAATTTACTTGTATTAATTACTCACAACTAATTAATTGACACATGGAAGAAAAAAATACATAAAAATACCGTCAAACAACAATTAGAATGACGTTTGAAAAAACATTTAGAACGAAAATTCGACAAACTGGATATTTTCTGTTGTGTGTATATGGTGAATGTAGCGCTGTTAATGTACGTGTATGCGTGTGTGTGTATTTCTGCGAATTTGAGTGAGTGAGTTTGTGAGTTGTGCTGTCATTTTCATATTTCAAATCAAAATTCGTTTGTAGTTTTGTGTATTATGTAATATGAATAAGTTCGTTTGACGTAAAAATATTGTATTCAAAAAAAACAAAAAAGAAAAATTATCATGAAGAGCGCCAATTTGAAATGCTAAATGTAGGTGTGTCAACCAACGAAAAAGAAACTAACTAATAATTAATAAGAAATAAAGCTCAAATGTACATTTACGATTATTTGTAGTAGATACTGTATATCATACGATAGAGGTACGCATACGAATATGTGAAATTTGTATGAAGGTAAGTTATTCGATAGACACGCCAATGCTCGCGTTCAAAAACTTACTCAGTGGCCTGAGCAAATGGTATTCCAATAAATGTGGGACTCAATGTTTCAGTGTACATTTCCATGCCCGTGCCGCGCAGATAGTCATTGGTCCAGGACTGCATGTCTGGTGACTGCAGGTACATACACATTGTTGTTGTTGTATATATTGTGGGGTATGAATTAAAAATATAGTTTTCATTATTGTGGTTATATATAGAAATCAAGAGTTTATCTTTAAAAAAATTTGTGTAGCTTCTTAGTGCTGCTGGGCACTGGTTTACTTTTTACATCCAAGCTATGCAATAAATGTAGCAGCGCTTAGCCAATTTAGATAAGCAATTTAGATGCAGCCGTATGATCAGATTTTTACGCCTAATTCTATAATTCTATTACTCATTGGAGGAAAATATTACGGTCACGCAGACTTTAATAAATCGCAGACGTCATTGTTGCTATATCGTGGTATTGTCATTATATTTTAAACTATTATGTTTTTTATAATTATTTTATTCTTTTATTTGAAGTAATGTTGTAATTTTAGTTTTTGTGCTCGGAACTTACAGTTTTAAACGATCGCATCGCGAATAAATTCGCCATCATTGTTGAGAAGCCCGGCGCCAGGCAACTCTGTGCTATGAAGCCAAGTTTAAGTTCGGCCAGACAGATGACATCATCACCCTGTTTCCAATCCCATGAGGGTATGTTGAGTAAATAAGCCTAATGGATAAATGTTGAATTAGTAAATTATTGATTCTTTATTTTCATTAAATGTTTTATAATGTTGTGTGTGACTAACTATCTTAGAGCTGTTACAAAGTATTGGGTCAATAACCATTTTCGTGCGGTTTGCCATGCGATAGTCTTACTACATTATTATTTCATTGTTCTAAGATACCGAAAACGTTTAACAGCCAGATACATTTATCGAAAAGCTAGCAAATTGTGTGCCATATGTATTGAAGTGTAGAGTCGTTGAAGGACGATTTTGGCTGTAAGAAAGGACGTGCTGTTTTATAAGCTTCTAAAACCGGGTGAAACCATGAATGGGGAACATTGTCGACAACATAATATTTTATCTCTTTTTCATCTTTTTTATTCCATTTTCCTATTATTTCGTGGTAGTAGTAGTAAAAAAACAAATTGAGTCTGGCTTTGGTAGGGTCGTGGGGTATTTGTTTGCAGGATGTTAACCAAAGTAATACGAGGGCTGCTATATATATTCTGGCCTAGGGCAACACTAAGTGTTGCCAGGTGCAATCTGACATTTCCATTGGAAAGTTTGACATTTTTTGGCATAACATCACTCAGAACGTTTTGTCGTTTAATCGTGAATTGTTTTATTTACAGGGAATTAAAAAATTCATCTCGGTCAAAAAATGGAATTAACTCGTGAACATTTTCGTGCGATCATTTTTCACAACTTTCGACGTGGATTATCACGACAAGAGTGCATCGATGAACTAAAATCTTTGTATGGCTATGAAGCACCATCCTATAGCACTGTGAAAAACTGGTACAACGAATTCAATCATGGCTCGCTCAAAGACGAATTCCGTGAAGGTCGTCCAAAAACAGCCGTTGTGCCAGAAAACATCGATGCCGTACGTGAACTGACAATGCAAGACCGTCATGTAACATACCTTCAGATAGAGGCATGCCTAAGCATTTCTCCCACCAGCATACATTCGATATTGCATGAACACCTGGCCGTAAAAAAAGTTTGTTCTCGTTGGATCCCGCACAATTTGACAATCGCTCAAAAACAGGCTCGTGTGGATTGGTGTAAGGAAATGCTGAAAAAATACGATCGCGGTGCTTCAAAAGACGTTTATAAGAACGTCACGAAACATGGATCTATGCGTATGAGCCTGAAACAAAACAGCAATCGACAAAAAAAATAAAAAAAAAATAAAAAAAAACATTTTCGTTGATAAATATGCCTATTTACAATATTAGGTCAGAAATATATATAGCAACCTACGTACTAACAGTAGTAATGAAGAAGCCCGGTGTTCGAGCAAGGCCACCTGACTTCACCGCTACCAAATGGATCATATCGGAAACGCGCTCTACCCCACACACAGGAAAAATGGGATAGAGATCCACAACAGACTCTAAGGCTTCCGAAACCCCTCAGTTTACCCTCGGAAAGCTGCAACTAGCCACCAGCAAGCTCAAGACTAATAAATCACACGACCCGGACGGGATACTTGCAGAAATCCTGAAAATAACCGCTACAAAGCGACCAGCAGTACTATGAACAACTACTTAAATCCAGACTCGAAAGAGCTATCAACGAAACTGGAGGACTCTCCCGTAGACAACATGAATTTTGACTTGGCAGATCAACTCTAGGTGATGTAAGATGCATCATTGGAAGTATAGAAGTCGCAAGTGTAGATGGCATAAATACAAAAAAATAGTGTTGCCGGAGACTTTTGATGGCCGAAATGCATTCAACAGCGCTAGATGAGTGGCTATGATTGACGTTCTCGAAAAAAAACTTTAAAATCCTCGACTACTGTCGAGTTGTAAAGCTATCTTTGTAATAGAAACTGCTGTACCAAACTAAAGAGGGATCAGGTGCGGTCACGTCAGGAGCAGCACAAGGATCCATTATTCATTCTAGGTCCAGACTTGCGGAACATCAGCTACGACGCTATACTAAAACTCGAAATGACAGACGAAATGCCAAGGAAAGAGAAAGCAGCTAATGCGTCCTATTATAAGGAGCTGAGATCTGGGCAGATGTGCTTAAAAAGCAAAACAGACTATGCGAAAGGCATTTTCACCCGCAAAAAAAAATATATATGTATTCATGTGATCTCCCACTTAATTATTAAATAATAAATTCACTTATCTTACCTTATTATGATATTGCATAAGTTGTATAATCACTCGTATGTCTTCGCTGTAGTTTTTAATCGAGATGACTCGCATAATATTGGCAGCATCTTCAGCATCGGGATCTTGGCAATATTTATTGGCCAGTACCAAGCAGGCATCAGCTTCGTGTACCTACGCCACAACCAATCACATTACACGATGTGCACACGAGGCGATACGAAGAGAAATAAGTAACAGTTAGTAAAAATCAAATAATTTAACGTTCTTCTTTATAATAAGAATGTATGTATATTAGTGGTGGTGGTGGTGGTGGTTTTGGTGACAATGAGCTCTGGTGAAGTGTGTGGCGAATGAGGTGAACACAGAAAGCGGAATTTATGCGCGCAGTTGGGATATTTTAAATAGTTTCTTGGAGCATATTAATTTCAAGTACATATATTTATAAACGGTTTCCTGGAAAACTGCCGAAAGGAGCGCGGGATGAGGAATGCTTTTAATATGCAATGAAGTAGCGAAATTATGGGTTTTGTTGAATAACATATAATATTATAAATAATCATTTTAGGTGATTCCAAAATTAATTTCAAGTAAAAAATTCAGTTACGCTAAAAGAAAAAAATAAATTGGAATTAAAAACTTAAACATTGCATTGAACAGGCGTGCTTAAATATTTTGTGTAACTTTCATGCAATAAAATATTTCTATTTACTTTTGTGAATATTTAACACGCTTTCATTAAAATTTATGATACACTATTTACAGTAATACATGCTGCAAGCAGAGTCACTAATGTTTAACAGTTAATATGAAAACATATAATTATGTATTTATATACATACATATATGTTTGTATAGATGTTAATAGTTTAAAAGATGTCAATTGCGACATGGAAATAAATATTTAAAAGCATTGTGTCTTTATTAGCACTAATTATTTTAGCTACTGCAAATTAATTTTCGATGATAATTTATTATTTTGTAAGCGAGATGTATACTTTTAAGCAATTTCTTTAAAAATAATATTTATCATTTGAAGTTTATCAAAAAATTATTATTTTGAATGCAAGAAGTATGGTCAGCTGCTACTTAATAAATCAAATTTATTTGTATTAACTTGAGCGCTAATTTTATTTACCTTTGAGGCATTTTTAATGCTTCTTTTGGTAGAGAATTAATATATGTATTAATGTTATGAACTATTATACCTTCATGGCGAATGTTTGACTGCTCAATTATAATAAAATAATAATAAAGTAAATTGCAAAAAACAAAATGAAGTAAATAATATTGGTTTTTTGTAACTATTTAAGGTTTTTTGAACATCTTAATATTTTTAATAAAACTTCAAAAAGTTTACATTGGCTAATATTGAGCTCATCTGCTTCAGTTATTTGAAATAGTATGTTACTCATACGCCATGTAGTATATGAATTTCATATTGTTCGACAATTTCTTTAGAAGTCATAAATATTTTTAACAGCTTATATATTTACACATATCTAAGATTTAAATTACTAATAAACAATTTAGAATTACACCAAAATATAAAAATGCGGATTGTTTTTACGAGTATACTAACACATATGCTAACATTAAATAGTAAACTACGCAAATATACAAATATGAGTCACATAAATCGTATTTACAAATACATACATAGATATAATTAAAGAACGCCATAGAACTATCAATACATGTATTAATTGTGTTAGCCCTGCTACTTGTTGTTTTGAGTAGCTGAGTTCTGGAACATATAAAACACCACTCCAGGGCTAATACCGAAAGTTTATAGCTGTTATATATTTCCCTGCTTAATTTTACTGATCGATTCAAATGGATGTTAAAAGTACAAACTTTATGATTAAAAAAACTTAGATCGCGGCTAACGCTAAGGCAATTCAAATAATCTACGGGTGTATATTTTTTGGGAGCAATATGTTGCTGAGGTTTATTAGTTCAACGGAATGGAAAACTATATAAAATTTAATGGACTGGCTTATATACCCATATACATTGTGACAAGAAAGCATCAGGAAATTGTAATTAAATTCCCCGGGCAAAGGATATTTCAAAAAAATTTCCAAATTTTGTATTTCAAACCAAATTTTGTGTACGGAATCGATGCGAATGTTAGAAAAAAGCTTACGGTGATTCAGTTTTCTCGAAAACAAAACTCTAGGAGTGGTTCCAAGCCGACACAAAAACCTTAAAGCGATGCTTATTGTTTTTTTTTTTTTTTGATATTCGTGGTTTGGTGCATAATGAATTTGTTCCGGAGGGACATACAGTTAATAAAAAGTTATATTTAGCCGTATTGAGGCGTTTGCATGAGAATATCCGTCGAATGCACCATGGCATCGAACCACGATTGTGACCGAATTTAAAGTCAAAAGGCAATGAATACCATCGATCCAGATTTGGCTCCGAGTGATTTTTTCTTGTTCCTCATATTAAAGTTGCCACTCCGTAGAACCCGTTTTCGGTCGAATGAAGAAATAAAACAAAATTCGTTGAAGAAACTGCAGGCCATCCCGAAAAATGCTTATGAAATGTGCTTAGAGAACTGAGAAAATCGTTGGCAGGAGTGTATTACATCTGGTGGGGACAACTTTGCAGACGACAATATAAACATTGATGAATAATTAAATGAGTTGTGTTTTATTTACAATTTTCGGGTACTTGGTTGACACAGTGTATAATAAAATATGGGGCATTGTCGATGTTTCCTTATATGAATTTTATTAAAAAAAAAAACTCTTTTAACTAATTTTTAATTAGTTGTTTCAAAATGAAAATGTTGAGATATTCAATAATTTATTTTTACGATTTTTGTCGCCTAAAGCGAAGACTGGTTATATGGTATCTGATGAATATCAGATATGTATATAGGAAATAACGGTTATAATTACTCTTACATATGTACTTGTACAGTTATGAATGTATACGTACAGTGATTAAAAATAATTTATAAAATTATGTAAAAATTGTTGTCTTAAAAAGTGATGTTCACATAGTCAATATTGAACAAATTTAATAATAATGTATTTTATGGTAAGTTTTTTCATATTTCTGATTTTTTATTACAAATTTTTTTTTTATTTATTTTTTTTTTTATTTTGTATACTCTTCATCTATAAAGTTTTTTGCTATCATCAAGTTCATACTGGACGTATACCAGTTAAGATACGTCCCGTACGAACTTGATAGTTAGCAAAAAAAAACTTTATAAATGAAAAGTTCTCACAACTTACATATTTCGTTAATGTGTTTAAGCAATAATTTTGTTTAAAGAAAATCAGAGTTGTATGTGTTTTTATTATTAAAAGAAGTTAGTACCCGTTGAAAAAAATATAAAATTATCATTATCGTGAACCTTTATTTATTTCATGGATATGTAATTGTTGTCCAAATTTTTATATAATAGAAAATGATATAATTTTTTTTTTAATACTTATATAAAACAACACTGACATTTGATCAAATATCATGTATGAAAAAGTTTCTTTTTTAATATTTATTCAAAATATCAGTGACATTTCGTCTCAGGATGACTGTGAGACAAAGTAGTCACTTCGACTGTTAGTATTACCTATGTGATCATCAGGCAAATGGTTGATGAAATCGTAATTTTTTCGTACAAGTCATTTACTTTTATTCAACTTTAAAGGAAACATATTTTTTTTTTTATTATATGCTGGAGTAAGAAATATTCCTTACTAACGAAACTATAAGTACATAAAGTGTAAACGAATAAATTGCTTTGGAAATTTCCGGTGAAGGCTGGTAAATATATTTTGGTTTCCATGAAGATAGCTAATTTAAAACTGCCTCCCAAAAACAGAAAAAAATTCAAACTATCACTGACTACCAAATATGTGATTAAATGAAAAAATTTGGTATTTATCGTTTCGATGTATTTACCACACACAAACAAATAAATACAGTACACCAATCGAAAACATATAATGAAATAATTAAAAATCAAAAACACAATCGACGATTACACTTTACTTATACAAATAGATATTGTATGCGCTAGCATTTTGATTATTTTACCAATGATTGTCAAATATTCACACCAATATTAAGTTGTTTAGACACTTATACATAAGTATGTAACGGTTTATTGTAATTCATGACATTACGAGTACGTGTGAGTCTGTGTGAACGTTGTGAACGTGTGTGACAGCTGTGTGAACAGTTATGGACAGTTATTTCAATTAACCAATTATACACAACACAAATTGTGAGCATTTTCATATTTATTTGTTAATGAAAAAAAGAAATGAAAAATCACTAAGCAAATAACAGTTGAAAATAAAGGAGTTAGTTGGTTAAAACAAAAAAATGTTTTATGTAAATTAGTTTAACAAAAATTAGTGATGAAACAAATGTAGAGGTAATTTGAACCAACTCAACGATGACGCAATAACACATGAACAGTTATGATGAGCAATCGAATGTTTACCTTAACCCGTTGTAGATCAATTGGATTCATAATGGTGCCTTGAAAGAACTCCACTGTGGTAAAGTGACGTTTGAATAAACCCTCTAGTTCCAAGTCGGGTGGTTTACTTTTGAATTTGTTGTTTAATTTCGTTCGAAATTTTTAAAATTTAAATTTTTGGGTTTTTCGTTTTTTGGTTTTTTGTTTTTCAATTTTCGTTACAATATTAAGCATTATATGAAATAAGAAACATATAGTTTGTTGGTTTTGATTTACAAACAAGGACAAAATCATTGAAGTGGAAGCGATGTTTTTAGTTTTTGGTTTGAGATTTGTTGTTTTATGTAGTGAAGTTTATTTATTTATAATTTTTAACATTTTTCAAGTAGCAGGTGTGGGTTGTTTTTTGGTTTGTTGATATTGTTGTAGACATGGTTGTCAGTTTTGAATTTTCATATTTCAATTAAAATATGGAATGGAAGAAAAATAAAATATGCAAAAACATTAATTTCTTATTAAGTGGCGTTTGCTTAACAAAATAGTAAAATCGGTGAAATAAAAAGAGGAATGTGAACACCTCACGAGTTTTAAAGATTCTTATGAATTATTGTATCTACGTATAACTTTTCAACTCAAGTTTTTCTTATTATTATAAAATACAAAGGTTATAATGTAATATACTTATAATATTTGTATAAATAATATTAGAATCGCTAATTTATTTGTGATACATTGACAATCAAGCGACTAGAACTGAATCACGGTAGAAATGAATGCAAATTTTGCAAGTTCCAAAACATTTTAGAAAAAGTGCAATAGAATTGGATTTTCTGAAATTATTAAATAATTGGAGTAGTAGTAGTAAAACATTATCCGCAAGTTGGTAAAAGATTTCACTAACATCATTATCAGCAAGTTGGTACAATCTTAGTTCAGATCATTGTTAATATTATTTTATTAGTATTTGGTAAAATTTTTCTTATGGGAGTCGATTACTATTTTTTATTAATGGCAATATCATCAAAAAAGTGAAATCAGGAACGAAAGTAGCCGTAGAGGATAGCAGAGGCTTTCAGCATTTCTTACGTATTGACTCAGCACGTTTTGCAGAGAAAAGGAACTATTGTTTGAAGCGAAAGATAAAAGATCACTCGCTAAAATAACAAAATACATGAAGGGCATCGACAAAAACTCGTTTAACTGTGTGTTTTGTGTGTTCAGCAAGCTCAGTCGCTATATAGACAAAGTTTCTCAAGCTAAATTTGCTGTAAAAAGTATGTTGAGTAGAAGTCGAAAGAGTTATGTTTGCCAAGGACTCCCTAATATAAGAAAGTTGTACCAGGTTTGAGCCTTCTACTCGCAACACCATAACCCATCTTGAGACCTAGCATTCATTATTGGATAATATTTAACCGAATAGACCATGTACAGCATTAAAGAAAATATACAGGGTTTGTTCGTTAAGTAATAGGACTGACCGGATTTGTTGAACCAATCGTTACAATTCTTTAAAAACTTTCAAAAAGGGCTCCTTCTGCGTCAATGCTGCGCTGCCAGCACGATTTCCAAGTGTTGAAGGCGTCACGGAAGGCATTCCCCGGAATATCCTTGAATGCCGTGGTGTATGCTGCTTGAATCCCCTCTGTCGTCTCAAAATTCTTGCCTTTTTTCGGCCTTTTCAGGTAGGGAAACAAAAAAAGTCACTCGTCACCTGCCATTACGGTATTCAAAAGTTGGGGGTCACTTTCAGACATGTTCAAATTTTGTTGGCTCACTTCTACTCGCCGCAATTCCTGATCGTCAGTGAGCACTTTCAGGACCGTCTTAGCGCACACCTTGTGCATGTTCAAGTGCTCCGTCACAATGTCATACCACAGATTTTGATAAGTTTAGCATCAGGGCAATTAAACGAAAACTTAGCCGACGGTCTGAGTTCAAAACTTTGCGAATACGAGTCACATTGTCGGTGTTTGTCGAAGTCGCAGGTCTTCCAGCACGGTTTTCATCAGCGACCTCTCCCCGGCCCTCAAAAAAAGCCTGGTGCCACCTAAATACACCACTTCTTGCCAAAGCAACATCTGGGTAAGCCTGTTTGATCATATCAAACGTCTCTGTCGCAGAATTTAATCGAGTAACTCTGCTCTAACGAACGCAGCATTTTCGGCTTGCACCACTCACAGAAACACGTCGCACGAAAATGTTTGTCCTGACTCTCCAGATGCTCGGAGACAACTGACTAGCTCGTTAGCTAGGAACGCCCTCTACCGAATACAGTCAGTGCGCACACGTTCCGCACGTTCCGAAGTACAGTCGCGGCGAATGAAAATCAGTCCTATTATTTTCCGGACAAACCCTGTAGAAGCCATAGCTGAGAGTGCACACGAAGACCGTGGAAAGTCGATTAGGCGCCGTTTTCAGCAACTCGGACTGACGTATAGAACGATTCGATTCAGGTTTTGGAGCAAAGCTCAAGCGTGTCACTCGCCAATTAACAGTCAAAAAGCGTGAACGAGTCATGAAAATTGGACTCAGCGGAAGGACCATCTGAGACGTAGCCGCGGACAACATTCGAAAGTAATGCTAAAGGATGTCCTTTCGAATGATAAAACACATTCCCCAATTAATTTGAAATTTTTGTGTTTTGTCTTTAAAAACGTAAGGAACTTCGTTCCTTTAGATTTCGAAAAAATAATTATCTAACAAATTTTCTTAAAAAAGGCGGATTAGGCATAATATTATATAATTCTACATTATTATTGTTGTTGTTAAGTCAACGAATCGCTTTGCTTTTCAAGGTAGTAAATACTTATTAATGCAATTATTATTATTTATGAATATATAATAACATATACTATAAATATGTAACTGCATTGTACATCTTTTAATATAACAATCATAATTAATATTAAATATTATTATTATTATTGTATAACATAATAAACAATTTCAATAATACAAATAAGTTTCGAACGGTTTATATAAAATAAGATTAACTCGTTATCTAAAAATACTAAATCTATTGAAAAACACATTCGCTGGAACTTACTTAAATCACGATTTAATAATTTCAGCCTAAATAAAGAATACAATTAAATTTTGTTATGAAATATATGAAAAATTATTTGTTAAAGAAACATAAAAGTATTAGTTTTAGGTATGAGTTAGTTGCAAAATGGGCATCTATAGAAGCTGTTTTTCTTTGGTATTAAAAAAACTTGAACATTCGAAAAAATTCATCTTAAATGCTACTATAAGTTGTACTACATACATATATATGTAGGTATGTATAATTACTAAACGCACTAGAAACGGAATAAGAAATCGTTGGCAAAGACTTACTACTTGAAACTCTCAAAAAAGACAATATTGATTAAGGAAAAAACGTCATTCCAAATTGAAGCGGTGATGAGGAAAAATATTCTAGTGTGTGATGCAGCCTTTCAAAGTACAAAAGTACGTAATAAAGGGTAATAAAAGTACAAAATAGGAGTGAAAAGGCAAACAATGGAATCTCATATATATTAATGTGTGAAAACCAAAACAGGCTGGAAATGAAATGCAAGGCTCAGCTACGAGCAAAGTCAAAGCAAAATTTGCAATTACAAAGGAAAAACGGACGTCAGCCGTAGATAATCAATCAAAATCAGTGGCCAGTTTTTTCAAAACAAAGAACAAAACATAGAAATGGAGCAAGAAAAATAAGAAGAAAAAAACAAGAAAAAAATTGTTGCGGTACACAGCCAATGGCTAAACCTTGGATGTAGTATGAAAAATAAGATAATCATCAAAACAGAAATATTAAATTAAATATCAGATGAGTGGAATGGCGATGGTGGTGGTTGGTGGTACACACTAAAAGAGCGGAGCAGAGCAGAGCAGAGGAAACGTAAACTCGCCTTGAGAAAAATCGTAGTTGTGGGCAAAGTAACGAGAGCTGAGTTAAAAGGCAGGAATAGTAGAAACCTTCCATTGCATATGTGTGTACAAAAATTTAATGAATAGACCAATTTTGGCTATTAAGATACATATATACCAATTTGAAATATTAATCATAAATACATACATATGCAATTCTCACCAATCTTGGTGGCACTAATTTTAGGTGGTTATGATAGCGACTGACGATGATGTGACATTGGCAAAGATATTGACAGCTCACTATGGTCGTGGCATACTGATAGTGTGGGTGTTACTTGTTCTAAGGTGTTAATTACTAATGCTAAGTGATAGTTAGGCGCTGGGGTGAAGGTGACGAAAGAACACGTCAAAATATGCATGTTTACAAAGTTATAATAAATTGGTCTATGCAGTCATGGTATATAGTGGGCGGTGGTTATATAGAACAAGAAAAACAACTTTTTCGTGTCTGTTTTATAACACGTGATCACGAAATTGTATTAGGTGCGCAACTAAGTTCCCGTTGTTTGTCAAAAGATGAATCCAGCAGTTAATGTTGATCGATTTTTTTATATCCAAAACGTGATAAGCTTAAGCCTTATTTGTTTATGTGTCAAATACTTTTGGTTGTGCGAATATGTGTGATTGTTGCAAAATAATCGTCATTGCGGGGAGTGATGATTTTCTTCTTTTCGTCAATGAAATTGGCGGCTGAAGCATATCAAGAACTCCAAAAAGTTTAAGGAGGTGCTGCCTCAAGTAAAAGAATGTGCTTTGGTTGGTTTAGTCTCTTCAAAGGCGGCGATTTCGATATCAACGACCCTCCTGATGAAGCAAGGCCAAAAGTCTTCGAAGACGGTGAATTAGCACTAATGGCCGCCAAAAGGTGACACCTTTTCACCAAAAAGCAATTTTTGGGCGATTGCTATGTCCTTATAGATTTGATTTATGCCCCAAATTAACAAGAACTTCCGCGGCTACATGAATTAGATAGACCGTTTTATACAAGTCACCTTTTTATTCCCACATGGCCGCCAAAGGTTGACATGTTCGTACCACAAAGCGGTTTTCATGCGTTGTGGTGCGTTTAGTCGCTTCGAAAGCGGCGATTTCGATATTAACGACATCCGAATAATCGAAGATGGTGAATCGGCACTAATGGCCGTAAAGGACTTATGCGGCTATGTATTGTCACGCTCCTAGTGTGACTATCTAAACGATTACGCTCGATGAGGAGCATTCATCAGCATTTGGAGTCGCCCGGCATGCTATTTTAAAGCTACACACAACTACACACCCCGGAAATGATCCAGAAACAAGTAACTTGGATTCTTAATGTCCTTAATACCAAGAATGGTACGAAAAAGTGATTCTGCTGCATAACAACGCTGGTCACACGCCAACCCCTTTGAAACCTACCTGGAAACGCTTAAATGGTAAGTCCTACCCCAACCGCTATATTCACCACATATTGCACTGTCCGATTATTATTTGTTCCGTTCAATGACACATGGTCTGGCTCAGAAGCAATTCTACTCAAAACATGGCTTGTTTCTTGGATAGCGTCACAAGATGAATAATTTTACTTTAATGGTATTCAAGCTTTGTCAGAAAGATGGGAAAAAGTGGTTAGTAGAGATGGGCAATAGTCGAACAGATACTTTGTAACCATTACCTTATAATAAAATTACATTTTCATTAAAAAACAACGAGTACTTAGTTGCGCATTTTTTCTTTCAAATTATATATTTTTGCAATATTTCAAGCTTCAATTTTTTCACTATTTGACTTTCACAATAATTCACCAGAACTTGACTACTGTATACCAATTGACTGCAATATGACCATGAAATATGCATTTATAGGGCGCAGTCTGTCTAGTGAACACACACACAGCCGTACATTAAGTCCATACACCCATACACACACTCAGAAACACGAAGGGAATCGAGAGCAAGCATTTAACCAATAACTGCCTGTTGTAGTTGTTGCTCGTTGCATTTTAAATTTGGTTTTCTAATAAAGTGGTAGAAACGGGTTTCGGCAGCAGGTGTACAGTAATTCGTTTTGGGGATATTTCAATTTACAATACGAAATTGCGGCTTTTTAGTATGCTCTCTTGGTTTGGTTTTTGACTTTCTTTATATTTGTTGTTGTAGTTGTGTATATGTGTACCTTGACTCGCTCCAAATCGACGGCATTCATCATGGTGCCCTGAAAAAACGCCACCGTCGTATAGTGACGCTTCAGCAGACCTTCTAGCTCCAGATCAGGCTCCTTGCTATACACGGAGTTGATTGTGAATGTTTACAGTATATTTTATTAATTGTTTGGTTAGACTTTAGTTACACTTCTTGCTATTGGTCAGTGTGTTAATTACTATATATTTATTTGCTTGTTTTGTTATTATTATAAGGCAAACTTTTAGTAAAATTTAAGGAATTAATTGTAATAAAATAAAAATACTTAAAAACTATAGTTATAAATTTTTATTGTAACGTTATTTATATTTAGCGAATAGCTAGTCTTATATAGTGTAATTAAAAATTTATTTTTCAATAATTTCAATTCAATGTATTTGTATTATATACAATAAAGTAGAGACAACAATTGCAAACATTTGATATAAATCAGGCGTACAGGGAGCCCAGTTCGAATTTTATTTAAATGTATCTTTCTTTAATCTTATGGTTCAGTATATACCGTCAAGAGCTAGAAAATTCTTATCACTTCCACTGGCACCAGCGTTTTCTGCATATTAATTGATATTAGTCGTGACGACACAACAACAAATTAAGTATATAATACCAAAGAAGCAAAGGCTTGCAAGTAGTATATATTAGATATTCTAATGAACAAATTGACTCTGACTGGTTCATTAAAAATATGCAAAGAGTTTGCTCGAAATTTTTGTTTCCAATGGAATTACGGCTACGAAATCATGAAAATCACGAAAATGTTGCAGAAGTTTTTTATGGAGTCTCCTTTATCACGAACACAAAAATTTGATTAATCATCAGAGAGATATCTGTAGATTTAAACATTGCTCATGGTTCGACACAACACATTTTGGTTACTGTTTTTGGTAAGTATATCAATATAGAATTGTACCAAAAGTGAAGCAGAAAAGCGTACCAAAAATGAGCCTTCGAAACTAAAATTCACTGAAGACACTAAAGTCCATCCAAGTCGAGGCTTATAACACAAATTTGTTCAGAAGGTATTGTAGAAGAAATCTTACTTAACCAAGGCGAAGAGCAAATTCACAACTTGATGGCATTCTTTATTCATGAAATATGTAAAGATGAACAACTTTCATATTTGCACCACACCAAAAAAGTGCTGAACTGCTTTGATGTCCTTGTCTGCATACTGTTATCAATACAAATCATAAATTACAATACCAAACAGTACGAATCAGTTGTGCTGGGTTGGTGACCAATCAAGTGAGGGCTTATTACTATTTTTTTCTAGTCAGAAAGGCTCTATGAGGTTCTCTTTCGCTCTCATGGTTTCTTTGAAAATATATTTAATGTCATAAGGGCTTTTCGATGCTTTTTTTCTATATCATGGATTTTTTGATGATGTCTTATATGTCAGAAAAGCAAGAAAGAAACGACTACTGGCTGCAGGAGAATTTAAATATAAAACCTTCAGGCATAACTCTGTGGGTAATGGCGGTTGAGCAAACTCCGACTACGTGATCCCACAATTCAACTGGGAAAGAAGGTTCAAAGTAAACATAGGAAAATATGGCTGGCGTAAAGAAATAATAGCTGTGCGCAACACTCTAAATATTTATACGGATCGCTCGAAAATAGACGATGGAGTTGGTGCAAGAAGAAACTGTCCAGAGTTAGACATGGCTGCCTTATGCTTTTATATCTTTTAAGTTGCCGGACAACTGCAGTATATTTCAATATGAGGTCTTTGCTATTGCGAAAGCCGTGCAGCTGGCCTCTAATGCATCTGCTGGTAATTCCTAAGTCAACATCTACGTAGACAGCCAAGCACCAATCAAGGCAGTAATCTCGTATCGCATATCCGCCAAAAGTGTCTTTTGGCAGGCAGAGCAGAAGCAAGCAATTTCACTCCTATGGGAGCTAGGCTACAAAGGCATCGAGGGCCATGAAATAGTGGTGAACGGCTAAAATTCGAATACGTGATCAAACTATAGATCAGAAGTACACAAAATTTCTATTGGTACTCGATAGAAGAGACTGTAGGAACAACTAACTGGTCACTGTACGGTGGCGACACATGCCCGCAGAATGGGTCTGACAGATCGAGAAGACTGCAGAAAATGTCTAGAGCAAGGCACTTGTGCACTTGTCCCGCATTGGCAAGACTACGCTGTAGGCATCTGGGGTTCCCAAGGTATGATACACTGGAGAAGGTATCGATAGTGAGGATAGAGCAGAGTCTGTTATTCGCGTCAAGAGCAGGCATCATAAAGGATGACTATTTCTCATGGACCTAGCAACTGAACTCCATCTGACAATTGAACTCCATTTGGTCCAGAACTGGTATATGCGTGGCTTATTGGCCTACCGGATTAACATAACCTAACCTAACATGTTATGAATAATTAAATAAGTTTTAAAGGGAAATACTAATGCATTAAGCTAGTTAGTTAGTAGATAAGATGTTAATTTAGAAGGAGTTCATGGTTAAATGGTACAAAAGCTATAAAGAAACCTATTATATAGTACGTATGTATGTTAAAGCTCAACTCGCTGGCTGCGTCTGGGCGTTGGCAGTCTTTGGCTATAAGGTTTAAGATGTTTGCAACGGCTTAATGTGAATATATATGTGTATACTTATTTATTATTTAATTAATTTAGATATATAAATATAAAAAAACTAAAATATCAGAATCTATATGTATATGAAGATAATATGTAACTGCACTTATCATGTCTTACTCAATATAAATAAATAATTTTCGAATGAATTACTACCCGTCTTATTTCATTTACTATTTATAAATTAATTTTATACATAAGACACGTATATAAGCTTACATAAATTTAAACAAAAAAATACTTAAGTGTACAACGACAGAGGCGATAAAGAATTCAAAGAGCAGACTTACCGATGTAAAAATACCACCTCCACGTCCACATCTTCTCGATCTTCGTGCAGGAAATCCTTTAAGAAATGCGACACCGACTCGTACGTTATATGTCCGCAAACGACAATATGTCTATGAATTATTAATGGGCGTGTCAGCGGCAGCAAACACACAAGCACATGGTACAGCATGTCAAAATAAATCGCAATGACACAACAAGCAAATTGTGAAGAGCGCAAACGTCCGCGGCGGGAAGCAGTGGAGCACCAAAGTGCAGGCGGGCCGAGGCATGTGGATGAGGCCGCATTGCAGTTGAGACCAGTCGTCAGCCAGCAGTCACACAAGCGCAGTTATGCAGTCACATAGGTATATGTGTGTGTGTGTAGGCGTTTGTGTGTGTGCGTGTGGTACAAACGGTTTTGCATATGAAATGCAATTTTGTTCAATATTTGCGCGAACAGAATAAAAAAGAGAATTCGATTAGAAAATTTGGTATTGACAATGGCTTAGGAGTAAATATAGCATATATAATAGTATGTAGAACAGAGAGAAGTACATAAATATATTTCATACATATTTATACTTGTACATACATTAATGTTAATAAGTTCTGTATATATATGTGTGTATAGTTGAGTTGTAGTTGTAAATCATAGGTAAATAAGTGTCACTGTGATAAAGTAAATGCTTATATAATTGTAGTGTATATAATGCATTATTTTGTATATATATGGTATGTATTATATGTATAAATTTACACTGATATATAGAATATAAATGAACAAGTTAATTTGCAGGTATGCGTGTAAGGGGAAATATATTTTAATTGTATGAGTCTAAGTTATATTTTGTACATAGGTATGTGTGTGTGTTTAGAGTGTAGTTAACTGTAGCAAATATTAGTTGCTTATATTTAATATTTTGTGTATTTTTGTTGTTATATAATGCTATTATATATGTACAAATGCGTGTAATATGTTGAAGGCAGCTCCAAAAGTCTATGTAGCGTGTTGAGTAGTACAGTGGCGCGCAGAAATATGATTTTCCATTATCCAACCATCAATAGGTTTAGTGAAAAATCACATGTCTACAAGCGCACTGTGCTGCAATTAGTTAGTAGTAATATTTTTACAATATTCTAGTAGTTGCATGTGTTTGTATAACGGCATATATGTACATATGTTTGCATGTATTGAATGTTTCTACACTTGTGTGTGTGTGTTGTTTTTTTATTTGTATAAATTGTAAAATTGTGTTTGTGTGTTCTTCGTTTATATAATTCAGTCTCAGCTTTGCTGTTTTTGTTATAGAAATTACATAAGTATATATTTAATGTATAAATTGCTAAATAAAAAGTCATTTGAAAAAATATATTAAAACTCAATAAATAAACGAGCATTAAAATCGTTATAAGTTAAAATATTAATTAAATCAATATATATTAGGGGCTCTCAAATCATATGATGAATAGAAAGAAAATGTTTATTTACTTTTATTTTCAAAACAAAAATTTAGTTATTTAGTCTGCTACCCCAGAGTTTACTTTAGGAGGTTACTTTAAATTAACACTATACTACAGGTACAACATTTTGTAAGAGAATATACACTTTAAACAAAAATAAAATTAAGAAATGTGCAAATGGTGGATAATTGCGAAATATATGCATTTCTTTTATTTTAACTGGTTTAGAAATACGCTTGTAGTTAGTTAGTCGATTGCAATCACATATTAAATGCTAAAAATGTAAAATATTAATACTAAGAAAACTTAATATGTTTTTATTACAACAAGTCAGAATAGAGCATATCGTCACCTAAAATGCAAAATAACGTAACATCACTTTTCATAAGCTTACAGGCGGAGGAAGAAAGGTATAATTAAAACCACTCATATTGAAACAAAATTTGAGTTTTGGTTAGAAAGTGGTTATATATTGTTTATTTCTGACAGCGGAATGAAAGTTTTGTGCTACATATATGTCACATGATGTAGTGAATCGTAAGCAATAAAAAACTCATCTTCGACTTTTTTGATGATACGTTGCTTTGCATTTTAGATTCCGATATATGTATGTATTTTGCAACTGAGCTGATTTTCGAAGCATATCCAGTAGTTCACAAGAATAGCGTTATTTCAGTGAAAAAGTGAGTTCTAACAATAAGTTTATAGCTCTATAAAAAACAATAAGTTTATAGCTCTATCAAAAAACAATAATTTTTACTAAAAAAATTAACAAATGATTTTTTTGTTGCACTTAATATCTTAGCAAATTTTTCTGTTTTCCTCTTTTATTGCATGAAATTTTTCTTTTGATTTTAAAAGATCATAAAGATCATTGGCATATGCAGAGAATCAATGAAGTCACGACGTATTATTAATTCTCAGATATCGGTACAGCGTGCTGGTGGAAGAGAATGGAAGAGTGAAAATTGGTAAAAAAGTGTAACGATAGAGAATTTACTGGAAATTGTAAATAAATTCCCCGGAAAAATAATATTTTGCTAAGCTGGTATGACTGTCCTTAATTACTATGCCAAATGTGAGCACGATCTGTCAACCAATTTGATAACAGCAGCTGCTTAAGTCGATACACATCAATAGTGCACTCCGATTTTTACAATGTATAATAATATCGAACAAAGAATTTGTCTCTAAGTCTGTATTTTCAACCAAATTTGGAGTGCGGAATCGTTGCTGATGGTGAAAATATTAAAAAAAAATTAATAAAAAGGCGCTTGAAAGAAGAGCTCGGCAGGTTTCGCGCGTCCGCTAGAATGATTTTGGACGATATTTTTTGTTTTCCAAAAAAACCACTCCAAAGCCGCACAAAAATCAAAGTGAGGGTTATTGCTTTTTTTGGATATTCGTGGTTTGATGCATCATGAATTGGATGCGGGGAGGCAGACGGTCAATAAGAAGTTCAATTTGCCGTACTGAGGCGTTTGGGTGAGAACATGCATCGAAAGCGGCATAAAATTCTGACGAAATTGTGAAAAATATGTTGACAAACTTTCTGACTCTAAGACCAAATATGAACACCGAGTAAGACTATATCCGCAATCAACTGGATAAACTTTGGGATAATTAAGAAATTTTGTTGAGGAACACAGAAAGCGGTTTCACCAGGATCTATGATGGAGGAAAAGTATTCAAGTTGATGGTATACCCATATGATGTAAGATTACTGCTGGTTCTTAAAAAGATATTGGCGATTGGAAAATGATAAAAGAAATGCTCATAAAAGGAGTTTTATGGAAATATAACAGATATACATACATAGGTTTTCGACAATTTTACATCGGTTTACTTGGATGTATCCTTATTTTTCAGAAAAAAGTGGCGTTGTCAATAAATCTCCTATTGCATATACATATATGTTCCAAGCTTTCTGGTTTTTTATGTAAGCTAGAAATGAGGAACTCAAAATGAACGAGAGCAAATATTACAAAATCATTGATTGTTTCATGAACGGTGAGCATACAATATATCCGTAATTGATCTTATATCCAGGGCAACAAAATCACTGTATACCAGTGCTATCGTAATACTTCTGAGCATTTTTGGTGCAAGGTGTAGTTCTACAAGTATGCTCATGAAGACGAGCTTGAATGGTAATCGTTGATAGTACAAGGAGTTTTACGAATGGAGCAACATGAGTAACTAAAATGACTCAAAGAAGAATTACTTTAATAATTTCTACTTTTCTTCAGACATTTGCCCCTACAAGCTATGCTTGAGTTTAAAATTTTCCGAAAAACTCTGAAGAAGTTGCTTTGAAAATAGGTAGAATAAAATAAGTAATAGTGCGATTTGGAATCAAAGAGTTTCGAAATCGATTTAAATGCCCCCTAGTATCTTTACACTGAGTGAAATTAACTTATATAAATCCATTTCCACGACAGTCGGGTCTACGTAACCGGATCGGCAGAATTCCGCCGCTAAATTTACCACAACCAGCTTATTAAATGAAATTAAATGCTTCAAATGCTCTCTTCTTATAACCTCTATTTCGAATATGTGCCTGACCTTCTAGTTAATTTTAAAGGCACGTAACATATTTTAGTAAAATTTTTTGACAATTTATTTAATAGTAATATGTATTATTAAAGCTTTATAATAAACGTTTCCAGTTTTTGTTTTTTTAAATAATAAATTTATTGAATTAAATTAGTTCAATTATATTTCATATTATTCACCATTTGCTTAAAGTTCTTTAAATATCATATACAACTTCACTAACTATGTGGACATGCAAAACATAAATTAAACCACCTAAATGTACATACATACCAACTACTGGAAGAGGTAAACATTGAAACCATCGCAAAATGCTAAATAAATTAAAATACACTCACACATTCATAGAGGCTACACAATTGCAGTGCTCACAACAACATGACCACTACACATGCCGCGTTTGGTGATTAAATCAACGATATGCTATGTTATGTAATGCTATAATATGATATGTTATGATATGCTATGTTATGTTATGCGTGTTATGCAATGCTACGTTATGCTATGTTATGTCATGTCAAGTTAGGTTATGTTATGTGTTATGTTATGTTAAGTTATGTTATGAGGTGTTATGCTATGTTAAGCTATGTTATATCATGTTACGCTATGCTATGTTATGTTATGTTATGCAATGTTGTGTTATGCTATGTAACGTTATGTTATGTTCTGTTATGTTAAGTTATGCAATGTAACAATGTTAAGTTGTTTATATAATGGCATGAATTCATGCAATTTATGCTTATTTATTAGAAAATTTGTAACACTTAAAATTTCGCGCTACACACTAGCAAGCCACATGCAAATATGATTCATGTATTATGTACGTAAAATGTTATGCTCAAAATAATGGTCAACAATTTGCATATGCCATGATATGTTTTTGTTTCTGTAAACGATTCTCTTTCCGTTGTGAATATTATTGATGACGTAGTTAAAAGATGAATGATGTGATGGCTTGAGCGGGCCAACTAATGATTAATATAATTCGGCGATGAGTGAGAGGATTTTTTTTATTTTTATTTTTTTTTTTTTTTGTTTTACGCTGCTACACAACAATTAATTACAGTTTCGGTTTACTGATTTGCAATCTCAACGATGCGATGAGCGATAATGTGAGGTTATGAGTGTGGATGCATACTTATTTGGTGACACATTTAAGTAATGGATGTTAGTGATTGATTCACCAGTGAACTCAAGCGGTCGCTATGAATGATTCATTTGATTTTGTTTTTATGGAATTTATGAAGATGTCAACAATTTCTATGATGATGCAATGTTTTTGGTTAGCGTTTTCAACTACTTTATTTGTTATATATTTATGTGTGTTGGTGTGTTTGTTAAAAATGGACGCACTAATGCTCAGGCAGTGGTTGCTTTAGCAAATACTACTTGCGTTCTTTATTGAGAAGGAAAAATAAAATCCATACTTGAAAAATATAAATTATTGTGTGTGCGCTTTTAACGAAATTGAATTGATATATGGTAGTGGAAGAAATTTTCATAGCAATTAAATGTGGTTGTTAAAATTGCAAAACACAAATGTTGCTCGAGTCCAAACAACGAACGAACAAACTTAATTTTTTGCATACTTAATTTTATACTCTTTTCTGTGCTTTGTTTTTTTTTTTTGGAAAATTGATGCCTGGCCACGCATTTCAGTCATGACTTTGTAATTACTTTATTTATACTAGTCATATTCGAAATATATTTACACTCTTTGAATATGACAGACTAAGCTTGATTTTATATTTTCTTATACTTTTTAACTCCTATAAAATATGAAAAAATATATTTATTTCGGTAATTAATGCTATAGGTTTGTAGTTGCATTGCTAGGTGGATGATAGCGTGTGCGATTTGCTGGTGAAATGAAAACTAAAATTCGTATGAAGGATTCATGAAGTTGTGCGGGAAATTCAAGAATAGTGATGAGCTTGTCTGATCATTCTACATACATACATACAGTACTTTAATGGGTGAGTTACTCGTACTCATGGATATTCGTTGCGTTTGTATGACTGCTAACTAATGGCTAGTTTTTCAATGCGGGTTTTTCACGAATTTAAAGTGAAGATTTTATAGGTTAGATAGATATACTAACGCTGAGTTTTCAAGTTCAAAATTAATGTCAAATGTGTTGGATTTTTGAGTTTAATTTTTTTTATTTCTGTGTAAGAATTTTACAACTTGACATGATTCGCATATACAAAAGCTATAAAATCGTACTCGAAGCTAAAGCTAAAGAATTATGAAAAGGAAATTGTACGAAGAAAGATATAAAATATGGTCAACTGTTCTAACAAAAATGAAGTCTAGGCAAAAAATTTCAAAAATCGAAATTTCGCTTTTCTCTATTTACTAAACTAAATATATTTAAGTTAGAGGATATTGGAAGTTAAAGAGAAAAAATTTCGAAAAGTAACATAACTAGGCTTGAAGGGGACATAAGAAGTTAAGGAGAAAAAATTTGAAAAATCCAACATAACTATGCTTGAAGAGAACATTGGAAGTTAAAGAGAAACAAATGTTGAAAATTTGGCATAGCTATGCTAGAGTTTTCGTACTCTCTGTTGAAGGTACAAAAGAGCGTATTTCATCCGCGACAGCATTCTATTTTTATGAAACCGATTTGGTTTTTATTTAGCTGCCACCTATAGCAAAAGCGAAAACATTCGCCAGAAAATCAAACTACTTGAAAACATCAACTGAACTCGTAATATCTGTTGTAAAATAGAGAAATTGCAAATTTTCAGTAAAATGCTAGCTTAACGTTATAAGTGCCGCATTAGCATCGATAATGGCAGTTTGGGTTAGGAATCACATGAAAGTACCTTTCAGCTTACTTTATCATTCAAAAACTCTATTATCCTCAGATTTTGCAGTTGTAGCAATAACCTCGTAGTATTTATAACTAATTATTAATTAATTATTTAATAATTTAAAATATTTCTTTAATGCCTCTTAAGCACTCACCAACACATTTGTCATTTATTTTGCCACTTTAACAAAATAACTACTTTTTCACTATAAACAAAATGCTTATAAAAAATATTACTGTGTACATGTATGCATATGTTGTAGTAGTTAAAAAAAATAAAATATTACAATAAAAATAATGTGTGCTCTACGCTTACTGCGTTTTGTTCTGCATTTACCTCAGCAAGTCCTATTATGCCTTTGTATTAAAGTAAACTAGCTTAAATACTGTTGCTTCTGCCTATAAAAACTAGTTTCTTAAAAAAAAAACTATAAAATATATTATGTAGCTTATAGAAAACGGCGTAACTCCAAAAAACGAAATTTCCGTACAGACACACACAAAAGTTAGTACTCTTTATATTTAAAAACATCAACGTATTTTTGTATATTCAAAACCATTTTGTTAACGTTGAGCACTTGGAAAGCTATGAAGTTTATTGATAACGTTGCAGCGATCTCTTTCGTCATCTACATAGTATACGAGCGCGCAGTTCGAGTTGGCTGTTTTTGCTGCCAAGCCGCTTCATTACATCAGTAGTTTATGCATTTCTGCGTAAATATGCAGTTATTGGTGATTTTTGTTTAGTTGTTTGTAATTAAAAAAATTTTGCCAGTTTGGGCTTATAATAATATTTATTTGTATTAAAAAATTTTTTTTAAGCAAAAAGCAAATTTATTCTGAAAACTTCAATTTAGAATTTTCATGACTTTTGGCTTAAAGGCGCATTGTTAATAATATTAGTATGTATGTTATTGCTACACACCAAGAAGCACATGAAGTTTACTTTTTTAAATTATTTTATGTGTATGTGACTCGCTAATATTAATCACATTAGACACTTATATACGACAATATCTGCTTTATTTTAATTTACCATGATTTGCTGTTGCTTGCGAAAACATTTAGTTAAAAGCAAAACATGTAAATGCAATAAACAGCTGGCCAATTTTCACACTACGCAAATGTATGCGTCAAAAAAGCTGATGAGTTTGTTGTCACTTAGTGGAGACTAACAAAAAATTTTTGTGAAAAAACTGACTTCTTTTCTCTAACGGTTTTTGTTGACTTTTTTGTATACCAATTTGATTAATAAACATAACTTCTTGAATTTTGAAAAGAAATGGATATGAAATCACTCGTTAAAAAGCTGCAATTTTGTAACCCCATTAATAGTAAACCTTCGCTAATTGAGGAAGTCTAAAAACGCATTTTATATGTCGAACTGGTTCGCTAATATTTGCGTATGTTAAAAAAACAAGTTTCATACTTAGATGTCTACATATAAAAAATACTTTGCGCCCTAGTACACATAGTACATAGCGACATAGAAAGTGTTATTTCTCATTTTTTAGCCAAAATTTTCGAGAGGAAATTAGCTAAGCAGTAGTTCCTTATATGAAAACACTTTGACAAGATTCGTAGATACTTAACCGGTTACTTCATCCGTTATTTAATCGACAAACATGTTATATGTGATATCATACAGTATAAATCAAAGTCTCGGTGGTAATAATCTCTGAATTGTTAAACAAGCAGACAAACGTGGCATGAATGGAATGGCCGCACATGCCTGGTATGAAAATTCAAATAGAGTGACATAAGAACTCCAGTAGGAGTGCAGGTAAACAGGTAACTGTCATATTGAAAGATACGCTAGTAGACTGGGAATACCATACAACGATTACTGTAAAAGCTGTCAAGAGGTAGAAGGAGAAGATGCTGTAGTACATCTTCAATCAACGCAACTATCTGTGGCGGTTTTCTTGACAATTTCATAGAAATATATCTATAGATAGATCAATAGATCCTGCTTTGAAATGCGGACAAAACGAACTTCGAGAGAGGTTGTGAAAAAATGCTCAACAATTTTATACTGCAAATTTTGTCTTTTCCGTTCCCAAAGTGCAAGTTTGCTATATAGCAGCGTATTCAAACTGATTGTGATTTATCAAACGGAGTGTCTTTTTAGTTGTGAGTGAAACCTCATAGGCAGACATCAGAGATTTGAGGAATTTTTTATTTTGTTTTAATTAAGATATGTTTATAAACCCCTAGGTTTGTTTTTTTGTTTTCCTCACACAAGTGCTGCCTGCTAGTATATTTAAACGCAACAAAATTTTAAATTAGCTTAGAACACATTTATTGATAGAAGACGAAGATCGCAATTGATTGCTGGGTTAAATTTTTCTTCATATCACGCCCCAAACTTCTTAATTGTTTTCATTTATGTTAATTTACGTTCGTAATTTATAAATAGTTATTAACATATACTATACTTCTTTTATTTTCTTCTTAATCAAGTATTTTTCTTACAAATGTAGCTTTTCAAAACACACTCGTTCCTAAAACGGTTTTCAAAGTGTTAACGTACATATGTTTGGTACACGCCTTCTAATGAAAAAAAAAAAAATCTGCTAAAAATCAAATAAATTACTCTATACGACATTTTGTTTTTTTTGAACTGGTAATACTATTTTTTGTTAGTCTTCGAATAATGCGATGAATTGAGAGCGAGCGAGTTTAAAAAGTAGTCAGAGTAGAGAATTATGTTAGTTGTTAGTAGAAAGAATTACAGAGAGGTAAAATGAGTTCACTGCAAATGAAAGTAAAACAATTTCGAAAGATACAATTTGTTATGTTTACATCAAAATAATGAAAATTCAAAAGTCGAAATCTAAATCGATAAGAAAGTATGGGTAGTGAAATGGAAATTCACAATCGAATTTGTAAGTCGAATAAGAAATTGATTGATATTGGAGAAAAAGTTCAATTCATCAGATTATTACAATTAATACACGCTAACAATTACATACAACTTGACGACAGTACTTATTACGATTAATTGAAAAAAATATACACACAATAAACACCAAACGCCAATTAAATTTCAATTTAGATTTATATATATATATACTTGTTTGTTTTTGTTTCTGCGTTTTTTTGTTTTTTGTTTAATTACATTTGTTTATAATTTAATTACAATCCAAATGTTTTAAAAGATAGGAAGAGAATAGACAGAGAATCGATATTTGATAATGAAGTTACGACGTATAGTTACGGAAAAAGGAAAAAGAAAAATCACAACCAAATCGTAAATGCTTTATAAAAACGTTTGAGCCAATATGGCATCACTATTTATGCAAAACTATAGACGACTGATTTTGTTTTTATTTTTGATCGGGTTTTACTATGCAACACAAAAATTGTTCGAAATTTTAGTGAAATTTTTTCTGTTTTACAATAGATAATTACAATAATAATAACAACACAACAAACACAAAGCGTGCAACATGAGAAATGAGCGCTTTAATCCGAAACTGCTGGAATGATTAAAAAAGATAAAATAAAAATTAAAAAAATAAAAAAAATAAAAAAAATAAAAAAATAATAAAAATAAATTCTCGGCTAACCTAGAAGTTGTAGGAAATAATTGAGGTATTAAAGTACTTTTTAATGTAACTTATAAAATTTTCAGTACTGAAGAAAATTTAAAAAAAATTTAAACAGAAATTGACTAAATTTTTTGTATTTGAGAAAATTAAAAACCAAACATTTTAAAATTGACTTCAGTTTTTTAATTTGAAAAAAAAATATATATAATTTATTCGAGGATGTGTGCAGGTACTAATTAAAATTACACCCTTTTTCAAGTGCAAATACGAAATTTTGAAATAAAATAATCAAAAATAATAATAATAATAATCAAAATTGTTAACAATTAACTAAGACGTTTAATAATGAATGTATCAACATGGTGTAATTTCATTTAATACCCATTTGGTAAGTAAGGCCTCTTAAGCGGGATCAGGCAGGAAAGGGTAGCGTTTAAGAATTTCTATTTTTAAAGTCTGTACGAATTAATTTAGTATTTTATAATTTTGTTTAAATTAAAAAAATATAAGTACGACCAATATTTTTAGTGTTTTTTTGGAACTTATGTTTATGATTTTTTTTAAATAATTTTTGAATTTTTTAAAATTAATTTTCGAATTTTTTTTAAATAATTATCGATTTTTTTATTTTTGTTTCAATTTTTATATTATTCATAATTGGACTGTAAATTGTTATTGTTTTTCTTTTTTTGTTCTTTTTTTATTTGTAAGTGTTGTGCTGAAATGTGCGTGGGCTAATTTGTTTGCCACCAGTGTGTTCGTTGGCATGTCGCTGTCATATATGCTGTGTGTTGTGTTGCGGAAGTCGTTGTTGGGTGTTGGGCAGGTGCGTGGCTAGTTGGGCTGCGTGCAGGGGCATGTGATGTGATGGATCTGTGCGGTTTTTCTTAACGTCGCCAATGATTTTCCTACACTGTTTTCGGCATTTGTGCAATTTTTCATTGTGTGCGCATGCATGTATGGAGTGTGGGTGGGCGGTTAAAGGACTTTCGGTGCGTTGGTGGAGTGCTGGTGTTGGTAGCTGGATTTTAGTTTTTGTAAATTTTCTAAATTTATTTGTCTGATTGTTGGAGTCGGGCTAATTTGATAATGTTTATTTAGGTATTGCATTTTTTCTGTGATTTTCTAATGTTTTCCAAATGTTTGGTGTGTGATTGCTTAATTTGCATTGCATTAAAAATCAAAATAAAATTTCATACACTTTTTTCTTTGAAGCAAACAAAAAAATTGCATTGGTTCAATTATTGTAGTACAATATCTTTTTTTGGATTTTTTTTCAAATACTTTGCTTAGAGTGACTTGACTTGCATAATTTTTAGGTGAAATAAATTATTCGAAATAGCAAAAATTTGATTTGTTTGTATGGATGAGCGGCAAAGGAAAACGAAAATACACTTAAAATAAAGTAATGGAATTTTAGTAGTTAGTTTAAAACACTAGTCATAAAGTATTAATTTTTTTTTTGTAAAAAATATTTTTTCAGCCTTAAACGCTGTTTGTTTTTCGTTAAAACGCGTTTACGGTGCTTAAAAGAAACATTTTTTGTTAGTAGTTTTTTGTTTTGATTTTGTTTCTTGCAGAAATTTCATTTTGATTTGGTGTTTATTTGCTAAAATTTACTTGTATAATCAAAGAAAAATTTAATATTTTTTCCATAGTTTAAAGCTAATTGATAATTTCTAAAATTAAAAATAAATTTAATTTAATTTGGAGGCTAGTTGTAGCTATTTCGTATTTTAGTTTATCGTTTTCGCTATGAACGATTTATAAACGTAAAAGTTTTTTGTTTGTTAAAATTGTCTCACCTTCGACCCTTTTCATTTTTTAACGTGCCCCCATATTTGGCTCTTGTTCCAATCAAGTCTATTATCTCAGGTATACAACTTGCAAAAATCGCCTGTGTTCAGTGTGAGAAATGAATTGATAGTGAAGAGTTTGAATAAAATTATTTCTTTCATTAGATTTTTTTGGATATTTTTTGTTAGTTTTGTTTTAACGCTGGATGCTGAAAACGAAATTTTATTTTTTTATGCGTTTTTGTTCATTATTTTTAAGATTTTTTTTGCTGGTTTTGTTAACGTGCTACATATGGAACCCAGTACTACTGGCAGCGCTTGACGTCCCTAGTTAATTTGCAGATTTTTTCTCCTTGATAAGTTAATTTTATTATATTTTTCGTTCTGGATGTAAAAGCAATGTGTACAATTGTTCATTTATATATTTTTATTTTTAATTTTTTCTACATAAATGTAAATAAAATGTATTTTAGTTATATTTTAATAGTATTTTTCAACAACATAACCTTTTTCCCTTTAAAGTTTCGCATAAAGAAAGTATTCTTTTGCGGAACACACTCTCAGTGAAGTTGACTTTTAGCTGTTCCTTATATACAGTTGGCTTAGACTGTGTTCACACGGTTTTTTGTAGACAAGGTGACGAATAGAAATGACGAAGAGATCATGAAGAATATGATCGGCTGACATGCCTTCAAGAATTAGGGCAAATGATATGAAAGGAAATTGGAAATTTCGCAACTCGTGTTACTGGAGTTGTATCGCTCTTGTAAACATAATGGGCAACACCAAAAGAGAATTGCTCCACAACGAGCAACAAAAGTCTTTGCATTCAAACTCAGTTTTGGCCCCGTGAACTATTTTAAATGTTGCTTTGAATAAATCAGCAATCAGTTGACATAAACAAAAATTATTTCGTTCAAATAAATTATTATGAGGAAAGCAAATTTGGCAAAACATTTTTTACCAAAAAAATATTAGCTAAATAATGATTATAAACAGACGGCTTCGTAAATTGTTAGAGTATTTAATAACACGAGGGAAAGTGTCCGAAGGGGATGTGCAAACCTGAATGAAGCGATTTGCATTTCCGTTGTGAAATCTTTAAACCACATTTGGCACTTTTTGGTGTTTGGAAATTTTCATAACATCAAGTCAGGACTACCGAATCTCCAATATACATATCTCAAAATACTTTTGCGGTTAGATTGGCCCATTCGGTCTTACGAAACTCATAGAAACAGAAACTTCTGGTAGCGCTTTTGTGTCGTTAACCGGTAACTTAACCGATAATAATAATTATCAGTACATTGTAAGAATTAGCGTTAGAACAAAAACAAAAACACATACTGTCCAACTCGTAAGACTTTTGCGTTTCAATTTGATCTTACGAAACTCATAGAAATAGAAATTTCTGGTAGCGCTTTCGTGTATTTAACCGGTTACGTAACCGATAGTAATAACTATTATAAAAATTATTAAGAATTATTAACACTGAACACATTGCTTGAATTTTTTATATCACTTTTTAAGAAAATATTGACCATTAACAACTAATATCACCTGGTAATAAAGGCCTTCGCTCTATCGAAAGCAACGCAGGGAGTGAAACTGTTTATGTTTCCTTCTTCGGACAGCTTACGAGTTTATACCAAAATTGAACAAATGTGTATTATTTACATACATTGGTATATACTTTAATATGAGTTATTGTAGTGTAACGCTAACAAAATAATAATAATAATCATAAAACTGTTTAATTATAAAACTCGAATGAAAATGAAATTTTCAAGTAAAATCGAACTCAACAACGGAATTACTGTGATTAGTTGTACCTACATAAACGAGTAGTTCAAACGAGTAAGTATGTAAATCCAACAGTTTTCAGAGTACAAGTCAATAAAAAATTTAGTTTCGTAACAGTGTAGTTTTCGTTTACAATTTTTTTTTAAACTAATGTTTAAAATTTTGCAGAGAGGCGTTGATTTCTTGGGGGAATGTGTTTTAGAGCTAACAAAACATTGGAACTATAATAGGTTTTGAATATAGTTGCATAATTGCGAGTATATTTTCATTTAGACATATTTACAACGGCGTTTAAAAAACAACAAATTTGTGGCTGCTAAAATATATGGTAGAAATTTTAACTTGTATACCTACAACCTACTAGAAATCTTCTAATTACTGCTGACTATAAATTCTGTGTAAGATTGCCGAAATCTAAAGGTATATTCACCTACCAATACATGTTTGTATATATAAAAAAATATTAAATTTATAAACTATATTATATTTCTTGTACCTCAAGTTTGCTAAGAAAGTAAGCTAGTTTTCTAAAACAACACTACCCTAACGATAATGACAGTAAACACGGTGGAGTGTGGCGTAAACAATTAAAACAGGGTGCACTTTACTTATGGGTGAGTGTGCGCTTGGCTGTAATGATTGCTTTAAATGACCTAAGCAAATATAATATTGTGAATAATTCTAGAAAAAATTAACTAATCGATGATATTTTGGTGGAGTTAATTGAGCAGGGATTTTATAGGAGTTTGGGAATATAAAAGGGTATACTTAATGATGACATTGTATGATTTGGCATAGTTGCTTGAAATTTTTGCTAAAGACAGTTGTAAAAAAATCTGTAGCTTTCATCAACATGTTGTTGTTGTCTTTTATAATATATTATAACGTGAGCTATATAAAATAATTTTTGTTAACTTTTCACCTGACTTTTTCTATGCGTGGCTGCGGCATACAGTACGAGCGAACGAGCGAACGAACGAGAACGAACGAATGAACGAACGGTGCAAGCAATAAAATTGAACTCATTAAAAATATTTTATCAATAATAATTTGTACACTATTTTTGTTTTGCTGTGTTTTATTATTAATTTACAAGAAAAATATATACGCTATAAATTATTGCTAAAAATGTAAGTATATATTTCAACGGTGTAATACGACTGCGTTAAGTAATAGTATGCAAAGCTACAGCATCATCAAACTCTAAAAAAAACTTGTGAAATTGTTGTACTTATACTCAAGGAATTGTGAGAGGGAAAATTATTTAACAAAAGAAGAATCGTATATATATTTTTTTCATTTTCAAAAAGTAAGCAAATTAAAAGCAGTTTATATAAAATCGGGTACTTGAACAAATCGCACTAAAATCGGGCAAAAGCACAGCGTTAAAATTCGTATAAAATCGTTAAGAACAAAATCAAATGCAAAAATTAGTTTTTAAGAAAAAAAATTAAATGAAATCAAAAAAAAATATAACTTGTGTTTTTATGATTGTTATAAATATTATCTCATTAATGTATTTATAAAATTTCAATTTTAGCTTTAATATAGTTTTGATTTCTTTCTTTCTCGCTGCGTTCTCATGGCAAAACTTGTCGATTTTCGTATCATCTTTGCTAGACGTCTGTTTGTTTTAGAGCATGTACGAGTACGAATGTTGTTAGTATGGACGAGAAGCGTTAATTTTGTACTAATTGTTTTGCGGAAAATACAGAAAATAAGTTGTTATTTTAAATTATAAATAATTGTATGACTTCTTCTATAAATTATTTTATTTAAACTCTGATAAATTTTAATTTTTTTTCCTTTAAACTATAGCTGATTCTAAAGAAATATATTTATAAGGAGTATATGTAAATATCCAAACTTCTCAATTGAATGTCATTTTCCTTTCTTCTATGGTACTTAAAGTATTTTTATTATTTTTTCTGGCAAACTAAATACATGTGATGAAACCCAAAAATACGAAATGAAATAAAAAAGAAATTACCGAGGATGAAAATTTTCAAAATCTATTAGAAGATGAGAGCTAAGCGCTTTAGGCGTCAGCATAGACATTAACTGCAGTGTTGATAGTTTTTATATACTTCTGTACCAAATATGTTAAGGGTAGATATATCATTTTGAGGGGCTAAATCCACTTGTCCATTTCAAAAATCAATTCTTACTTGCGTGTACATCAAATGTACATGTGATTGAGAATATTCTCTGAAAAATTAAAGATGATCCAGATAGTTTCGACTATACGAATGTATTTGTTAACTTAGCCTAAGCGGTTCTTAAAACTTTAAACGCATTTTTCTCGAAACTCTTTTTCAGAGTCGATGAGTAAATTTTCTTCGAAACGGTTAGGCCAATCGAGTTAAAATGTTCACATGCCCTTTTTAGATACATTTTTCAGATAGGGAATAAGATTCTTAAAGCCATTTGAAGAATAATTTTTTCCAAAAAAAAAAAACACTTTCTGTTTTAAAGCCGACATTTTATCAAACATCAAAATTTTGACTGGTCGTTCGATTATGACCTTAATTCATAAAATTTGGTTTGGTTTTTGGATTAAAGATAATTTTAAGCAGAAAATCTTTCCCGCCGCCAGACACAATTTTGGGCAGGTACGCCCGAGGATGTACTACGAGGTCAAGGAAATCAAATTTTTTTCAAAATAAACCTCTGATTAATTGAGTACATTAAATTATGTAAACGCACGTTTATTTTAACTTATTTGATAATAAAATGGCGCTTAAAAAATTCCCAAAAAAAATTTCTGACTTGCAAGTAGTTATAATCCCTTAAAGGCTTGGGCGCAAATTTTGAAAAAAAAAAATAAAGGAAATACATATTGTGACAAAAGAACAACCGGAAATTGTAATTAAATTTTCCGGATAAAATAATTTATTTTGGTAATTTAGTAGCACTATCAATAAATAATATGCCAAATATGAGCGCGATCTGTGAACCAGTTTGTTTACAGCAACCTCAGTAGTG
Organism: Bactrocera tryoni; assembly: GCF_016617805.1. Lineage (NCBI taxonomy): Eukaryota > Metazoa > Arthropoda > Insecta > Diptera > Tephritidae > Bactrocera > Bactrocera tryoni. The sequence goes on from NC_052499.1 coordinate 77,403,713, forward strand.
CGTTGCAATTTGTACAATGGATAAAAATATTGAACAATGAATTTGTCTTAACTTTTGAATTTCTAACCAAATTTCGGGTGTGGAATCATTGCAAATATTGGCAAAGGCTTACGGTTATTCAGTTTTATAAAAAACACAAGCCTAAAAGTGATACAAAGTCTTGAAAGAAAGTCGAGAGATCGTTGAAAACATGCCTTGTTCTGGACGACCTTCGACCTCTTTAAAAAAGTGGAGCATAGGACAAGTGCCAACTCTCCAGCAAGAGAGCTCAACATTTCTCCCGAATCTGTTCGAGTGATTTAGGTGGACATTTTGAATATGTAATGCTCGACTCGTCACAATAAAGCTGAATTTTTTTTTTCAAAATGATGCCGTGAACAAGTATCTTTGGACATGCTTGATCGTGCGGATTCCGACCCCACATTCATGGAGAGCATTATGACTGCCGATGAAATATGGGTTTACGAGTTTACAAGTTAACAATAATCGGAATCGAGGAGAAAAACGGGCCGACCCCGAAAAAACCACGCTAAAGTCGCTTGAAAATCAAAGTGAGGCTCATTGCTTTTTTCGATATTTGTGGTTTGGTGCATCATGAGTTTGTTCTGAAGTTATAGACGGTCAATAAGGAGTTCCATTTGGCTATATCCGTATTGAGGCGCTTGCGTGAAAATGTCCGTCGAAAATAAAAAACGATTCATGACTTTTACATGATTATAATGCGCCTTTGCATCGAGCCACGATTGTGATTGAATATAAAGCCAAAAACGTAATGAATACCAAGCATTGAGCACGCTATTCACCAGATTTGGCTTCGTGTGATTTTTTCTTGTTCCCCAAACTGAACCTGCCGCTCCGTGGAATCGGAACTTAGTCGATCGAAGAGATTAAACAAAATTCGCTGAAGGAGCTGAAAGCCATCATTGATGAAAAGTATTTCGGAGGGGCTGTAAAAATCGTTGGCATAGGTATATTACATCTGGTGGGGAAGAATAATTAAATATTTTGCGTTTTATTTACAATTTCTGAGTACTTTTTCGTCTTAATGTATCCTATGTATTAAATCGTTTTGTACTTAATTTTGATTTTTCACGAAGCCGACATTTTCTCTTGTTTCATATCAATTTAGTCTTTGGAGGGTGCTTGGATGCCCGAATTGTGGTGCGTGTTCAGAAATGGCAGCTTCCGACAACGACAAAAGCATAAAGTTTATCGCACTCAGGCAATATCAAAATAAAATAAAGTGAAAGCTTTATTAAGATAGCAACTCCATTTACAGTGTACATTGGCCAGTCCCAAATTTTTTTGATTTTTATTAAGAACAAGCGGACAAATCCATTAGCCGCACATGTCCGCTTATGGCAGATTTCACTGTATATACATTGTTTTTTACATGATTTATTGATCGGGCAGAGTTTAAAACAGTATTGTTCCCAAATAATATAATATTCTCAGAGTTTTCTCTGAATTCCAACTGTTTGCTAGAACATCTTCATCTTCAAACTGCTAAAGAGTATCGAATGCAAAATAAGCTTTTGTTGGCTGGAGGTTTGAAAGCTTAGTTTTCATTTATTTTGTAAGCGATAACAGATAATATTTTAGTGCGCAAAATTGTCCGGAAATTTTTTAGTAAACAATACAACAAATTAAATTAAAAACAAGTTATGCAGCGTGTGAAATAATAGGTGTAACTGCAGTGTTGCCATATTTTCAATACTATCCCTAATAATGATTGTCTCACAGGATAACGAATTTGTATTTTTATTTATTTATCTTTATTTTTGCGTGCTTTGATTAAACTAAAAGTTAACTCATAAAAGAATTCAATCAAAATTAACTAATAAAAGTTTTACAAATATACATATATTCACAACTTTTCAAAAAATAGCGAAGTGTTAGTGTATGTCTGCATAGTTATATTCGAAATAACAGCATTAAGCATTTGTATGTAGTATGTCGTGTAGGGTGAAAAATAGCAAACAATATTCTCTTTGCATTTATGAAGCGTGTGTAGGATAATGCACGTTGGATACAAATATTTATTAACAAAATTTTTGTTTTGTGGAATGAAAACATTTAGAAAGCAAATGCCAGTCTTAATTTGCATAAGTGAGCATGGTCACAATAAATATAAATTAAATAATAGTTTTAGATTAAAAAAAAAATAAAAATAATTTGTTGTAAAAAATGTTAAATAGTATTTTTGTATCATTTTTGTAATGAAATAAATTAAAAATGAAAATATTTTTACAAAAAAATAAAAATATTTGATGTAAAAAATATTAAATAATATTTTTGTATCATTTTGTAAGAAATAAATTAAAAATATAAATATTTTTTTTTTGTAATATTTTCATTTTTAATTTATTTCTTACAAAAATAAATCTACAAAAATATTATTTAATATTTTTTACATCAAATTATTTTTATTTTGAACTTAAAATTATTATTTTATTTATATTCATTGTGAACATGCTCACTTATGCGAATTAACACTTTTTTTACAAAAAATATTTTTATTTTTCATTTATTTCTAACAAAAATTATAGAAAAATATTATTTAATGTTTTTTTTTTCGTGTTTTACCACGTAAAAAAATGTAAATGCTTACATATATTATTGTTTGAGTTGAAGCAAAAATGTAAAATAAAAAAAGCGTTTGCTTTACAAAGCTTCTCATATTGCGTGTTATACATTTGTATGCTAATTTCTGTAACTAATTTTTTTTCTTTCAAATTATACACATTTATAAAAATTATTCGATTTAATTTTAAATATTTTTTCTGGGTTGCAGGTGTTCACACTAACGCTGATATGCCTTACAAAAATAGCTCTTAGACTAGCAAATTGGTTACCGCCTCGCTGCTACTTAGACGTTATGTGGAGAGTGGAGTGGAAAAAGTATATATCTATATATGTAAAGCTGAACACATAAAGAAAGTATTAGAAACACATGCCGCCAAGAAACCAATGCTTTTCTGATCAACGCTGGTTTTTCTAACTAATTATTTTCTTTTACAAATTTCACTTTAGTTAAATGAAATTGGAAATACATAAACGGTATATTAAAAAAAAAAACAGTTGCATTATTTTCTTTACGTTGGTTTTGGGTAAGCATTCTATAGAGAAAATGTTGTTGGTTCACAATATTGCGCACAAGGCTGTCCAAAAGGTTTTGTAAATGCTTTTTTACTTACAAACAAATATTTTATATTCTTTTATTAAAAATTTCATTGCATTTGCGCTTGTGTTTGCAACTTGAGTTTGCATTTGAAGAGATTTATGTTGACTTCAGAGTAGAAAATACAAATCTCAAGTGTTTCAGCGAAAGAGAAAGAAATCAAAAGTGTACAAATTATAAAGCAAATGAAAAACCAAAAAAAGAAATTAAATAATTAAATTTTTTTTGTAAAAATATGTATACTAAAAATTCACTAAATTTAGTAAGCTAATTGAATTGTATATATATTTATTGTATTTGGGATTGTTCAGTTTATGCGATAAAATTCAAATTGAGTGAGTCAAATGAATTTTTCAATCATTTTTTTAGTTTTTAGTATAAATGCTTACTTAATCACTTATCATACTAATTAAGTAATGATGTAGTATATTTGGTTTGGTTTGGTTGATATTTTTTGTTTTTGTATGTGGGTAGTAATTGGTTCATAGTATATATGTATGTAGTATGTAGGTATAGTTTAACGCTAGAGCGGTACAACGCAGTGGTTGGTGTACCTTTTTCTAGGATCCTTGCTATATGTTCCACCATATTTGCTTCTTTGCGCTGCCAGTTCAGTGATTTCTGGTATCCAACTAGCGAACACAGCCTAAAGTTAACACACATATACATTTATATAAATTTATATAATTATGTACAAATATACACGGGAGCGGGATAGGTAGTACAGAGTTCAAAAAAAATGTATTATATATATTTTTCAATGCAAAAGACTGCAAGGCTTTCCGTTAACAAAAAATTTATTTTTTTTTATTTTTTTAATATATTTGTTTTTTATATTTTTTAAAATTATTTTTGGAAGTTTTTGAAAAATCACTAACACTCGCAGTTTTCGACGCTTGTGCTACTAATAGTGACCTTTGTTGTTGTAGTGGCACATATGTATTTGTTGTATTTATATTTACATTTAAACATGATAATGGGTGCCTTTATACGCAGACGTCGCAGACAGCTGTGGGCAGCGTAGCAAATATACACAATAAACCTGCTTACGTACACTAACGCACATACACACACAAATTGCGCACATTGCACGCACACACACACCAACACGTTTGTTATTTATTATTCGTTTCTTTACTGCTACATATTTAAATAAAATACGCATTACTAGTAGAAGTCCTGAGGAAATTTAATTTAATGAAAAAAAATTATTTCTTTACTATTTACTGAGTAGAGAAGGCGAAAAAGTGAAAAAGATAAGTGGAAAAAATTGAATTCACTTCAAATACTTTTACGCTGTAATTAATATGAAATTTTTACTTTTGTTTACGCTAAAGAGGCGCCGCTAAAACGTGGTTGTATTGGTGTTTGTATTTTACAAATTCATTTTTTTTTATTTAATATATACATTGATTTGTTTTACGTGTGTTGTAGTTACTGTGAATGCGCCTATTTATTTATTGCTAAACTTATTAATGAAAACCCTAAGCAGTTTCATAGTACATAGGTGTGCAGCAGTACCTACTGTACAAAAGACTAAAGAAACAAACTCGATTTACTGCTTTGTTGCCTACATAATACTCAGCTATTGCAAATACTTACGATTAGGTTTGAAATTTTCAATAAACTATTATATTATTTTCTCAAAAGTGCTTTTACTTAATAATGTTAATAAAAAAATACTTGAGTTATTTACAAAGTACATGTATGCAGCTGAGAGGCACATTTTGGGGTGGAGAGAGACGATAGAACGTAGAGTAGTAGATGAGCGAGAGCGCAGTTTAAAGAGAGTGTGAAGTGAATGTGAGTAAGTGCGTACCAAAATCAATCGAAAATATTGCATATTAATGTAATGAGTCGAAAAAGTGCCAAATGTAAAGGAAATTGTTGAAACAAATCAAAAACAGAATTTTTTATTAGTTACAGTGTAGTTAGTGGTAGATGGCTGTAATGTTGAGAATATCAAAATAAAATTGCTACTTAAAGCTAAATAACGGAGATAGGGCACAATAGACCAAATAACCTCAATTAATTTTTAAATGATGGAGATATTCTTATAATTTGGATGTGATATTCAGGATTTTTAATGACTTCTAAGCAGTTTACTACAATATATTTGTATGATAATAAATTAAAAGGGAGAGAATAGTGTTCCTGATAACCGATTATTTCAAATTCAGTCGTAGGAAGATTTTAACTGTCATGTTTTGGGATGTGTGATATCAGTAATAAATAAAAAAAATTATGTAAATTTAAAAAGTTATATTTATGAAATTATTTATGGTTTATATTAAACTCATTATTTTTAACTTTACCCTAGACAAACCTATAATTATTTAAAGTACATAAATAATAGCGAATCATTTATAGTATATAAATATTAGTGAAGTAGGATTTGCTTGCTAAAGCAGAAGAAGGGAAATTTCATCAAAAACCAACAGGGGTTCGATTTTTTTTTAAATAGTAGAGGGAGTAGATTTTCACAGCATTTGGGTAATTTTAGTTAGTTATTATTATTACCATCATAATAACCATTATTACTCTGCTTATCATATATTAAGGATATGATGTCCCAGTCCCTGCTGGTTTGACATTCTTTTAAAAAGGCACCCGAAAGTTGTAACTAAATTCCCCGAGTAAACGATTTTTCAAAGCAATGTATTTTGCTATGTTGATAGGACTGTTCTTAATTACTATGCCAAATATGAGGGCGATCCGTCAACCAGTTTGTCACAGCAGCTGCTTAAGTCGGTACCCTAGTAGTGCTTTGCGCTTTTTACAATGGATAAAAGTATCGAACACAGAATTTGTCTCAATTTTTTTTTTTTGTAACCAAATTTCTTGTTTCGTATTTCGACTGTTGAGAGGTCATTGAATGACTCATTCTGGACGACCCTCGACCTCTTCAACTGATGAAAATATTACAAAAAAGTGCAGGATATGGTGCTTGAAAATCGTTAGCCAAGTGCTAGAGAGATGGCAAGGGAGCTCAACATCTCTACCGAGTCCATTCCAATGATTCTGGTGGATATTTTGGGATGAAATAAGTTCTTGCGCGTCTCGTCCCGTTAAAGCTGAATTGTTTTCAAAAAGAGCACCATGGACATGCATCTTTGGACAGTTGTTAGTGCGAATTTTGATCTCAATTCAGCCGATGAGTCATGGGGTTATGAATTTGACATGCAAACAAGTCGATCGATGGTAGAGATAAAACAAACTTCGCTTAAGGAGCTGAAGTGCTTATGAAAAGTGTTTCGAGAACTAGAAAAATCGTTGGCATACGTGTATAACATTTAGTGGAGATTACTTTAAAGGCGACAAAATAAATATCGATGAAAAATTATATATTTTGGGTTTTATTTACTATTTCCGGGTACTTTTTTGTGTATTAAGAATACTATGCATCAGCCACTGCTGGTTTGACAGTTTTTAACAAAATCTCCTTATATATACAAATATGTACGTTAATAAAATCGGCTATCAAGAACACTAATATGTAAAACTGAAACTATTTTAGTTTAATTTTTCGGTTTTACTTTTCAGATACTTTTCACAACTATTAATAATAAATTTTTATTTTCAAAATTTTAAAGGAACATTAATTTATTAACCTATGTCAGTACTAATAAAAGTGTTAATATTATTTTCTATATGCAATATGGTTGCTTCATTATGTTATTTAAAGTTTTTTCGAGGAAATTCGATGCGTGGCCAATAATTTTATATCACATAAGCTACTAAAATGCATATAAGATAAATGAAAATAATAGCAGATATATGTATGTATAGTTTATCATATTTTTGTAGTATAGAGATATTTTTAGAATTATTAAAAATATTTTTTGTAATTAATAATAATATAAATAAGGTTTTTAATAAAGCAGATTTAAATGACTGATTTATTGTAACTAATATATATCCTCAACTAGTTGGTTGGGTAAAATGATTGTTAGAAGTGTGTAATTCTTATCTACATACATATATAGATATGTGCTTTACACCGAATGTGCTGCATTTATTGAATGTCCTACGTATTATATAATATATTAAATTTTTTTAGTTAGACAAAGGGTTTCTGTTAAAGATATGTTTTTTCAAAATAGTACTAAGCTCATATTTTTGTTTGATTCTCTCTTGAGTCTACCCATTTCGGATTGTTTTTAACCGGCTGGTGCTTGAAATCTTATGACTTTCAAATACTTAGTTTATATATAAAAATTTTATTAGATGAATCTATTGGAATCTAATTTTACTGAAAACTGCCTGTCTCCTAAAAAATATTTTTATATTTGTGAAATGCGAAAATGGTAAAATATTGAGCAAAATGAATCTAGTTTAAAAAGGATGCGATGATGCATTCCCTTTAGAAATATTGGCATGAGCACTCGGCAACGTTCATTTCACAATTGGGGACATGACCACTTAATTTAAGTGTAAGTCATAAGGAAAATTATATTTCAGACAATCTGATTTTTTAAACAGATTCTAAGTATATTGAAATTTACAAAAGAAGACAATGTGAATGTTCTATATCACACATACATATATATGCATAAGAGTATGAAATTGTCACATATAAAGATTAATCTCAGTGTGAACGAATATATCACAGACTGTAACCAATAACAAATTCCAGGTAAAAACGCAACAAATGACAAAATAACGGTTCTCAAAATTATATATGATGATGCCATGAAACAATACTTCATTACATTATGCTAAACTTACTTATTTATAAATAATAGTTTAGCGAACAAACGACTTGGAAGTATTAAAGAATACACGAGAATAACTGTATACTAAATAACTGTGAACATAATATAACTATATAACTAAATGCAATGATTTTATTGTTCATCCTTTCAAACTCAAAATGTGATTTTGCGACTAGAAGGCTGTGTGGCGCCATTGAGATGAATGAGAGGTAGAGGCAATGGCGCATAAACTGAAGTATGAAGTGTACAATACAACAACAAAAAAACTGTAACTCGGTTATATACGCTACTACCATATGAAAAATACTGAGACTGTAGGCTATGAATAACATCTTAAAATACTTAGAACAGTTGTGAACTAGAAAATTAGAATACTAAAATTTTTCATTAACTTTAATATTTAACATTTATTTACTGGTAATATAACTGTGTGTGGTGGCGCTTACATCTTTTTATGGGACTCACTTCTTGGACAAATATTTTATATTTTTTTATTAGTAACTAGTTATATTGTTTGTGAACTAATTGGTTGGTGATGTATTCAAAGCAAAACTGTTAATAAAACATATACATACATATATATGTAAAGTATAGTGGACGTAATTAAAACAAAAGGGCAACAGACTAATCGTTACACAAAAATAGGGCTAATAAAAATTACGCGAGATTCGAGAAAAACTTCGACAATTAAAGCGTTGGCTTTATACATTAGAGCTGCTTGCTTGCTAAGCGTATAAGTATTTTAGGAAGAGACGCTTGATCTTTAGTTAATGAATTCACATATATAACATTGAGGTATAGGCACCGTTATGTACTTAGTGTTAATTGGCAAAGGGAGACGCAAGCGAAAAGAGATAACGCGTTTTACTTATTTATTGTATTTAAGGAAAAATAATATCATAGTAAATAATTTGAAAATACAAATTTTTAACATAAATAAATATTTAAAAAATATACCTAATCAATAAAATTAAAGTGGAATTTATTTAGCGATTGTGTGTTGTGTATGTTTAAAGAACTAAATTTTGTATATTGTATTCAACGTTAATTAAGAAAATGCACTTACATGCAGCTATTTTTAAAAATTAATATTTAAAAAAATTTAATTAATTAATTAAATAAATTAATTCGATAGACACACTTGCTTGTTAAATTCAACTTTAATTGTTGGTAATTAAAAAAACTGCAAAAGACTGCTTAATTTACTTTGTTTTATTTACAAGACACATTTTTTAATCCGTTTTGTAAGAAATATAACAAAAGATGTTAAAAAAAATTATTTGGAAGTTTAAATTAAATATATCGCTTTGGTTCGTATTTTCTGATAAATACAGCTGTACATACATATCAGGGTTGCAAATAACACACTAAAAATAATTGAATTAATTTGTTTTGTAATAGCGAAAATATTTATTAAAAATAGTTCTCCAATTTCTAATCCCACATAGCTTATCGAAAAATTAAACAAAAATTTTTAATCCCAAATGGCAAGTTAAAATATATGAAAATTGTAATCTCAAATGCCGGATTGAAGTATAAATGAAATATTTCAACCTGAGTTCATAATTAAAAATCATTGAAATTTTGTAATAGACGGAAGACACGTCTTCAGTGTTTTAGACGTGCGTAAGCTCCGAGATCTTCCCTTTGACTCAGACCACTATCTTGTTGCAGCGAAGATACGCAACCCCTTCTCCCGCAAAAAAGCACGTAAACAAACACAAGGAAGGTTCGACGTCGACAAGCTGCAATCACAACAGACAGCGGAAAGTTTTTCTACTCGACTATTCCCACTCTCTGCGAGCACTCATCAGCAACTCGGTATAAGAGAACTGTAGGACGGCTTTTGAAACTCCTTATGTGCAGCTGCAAACGAAACCATTGGTTTTCGGATAAGGCAAAAAAAAAATAGCTAGTATGATGAGGAGTGTCGTATCGCAGTGGAGAGAAAACTGACTGCCTACCTGGCAATGTTACAATTGACCACAACTTGTGCGGGATGGGATAGATACCGAGAGTTGAAAGGGAAGCGAGTTGCACTTACAGACAAAAAAAGATAGAGCCCGAAATGCGTGCGAGCTCCTGAGGTGATCTAGTGACTGATGCCCAGAGCATACTAAAATTATGGAGGGAACACTTCTATTGCCTGCTGAATCGCAGTGAAAGCACAACACCAGAAGAAAGCGAACCCGATTCTCCAATCGATGACGATGGAGCAGACATTGAAGAAGTTCGAACAGCAATTACACGTCTGAAGAAGAACACCTGACGATTGGAGTTCAAGTGTGGTTACACTTGGAGTTGCCAATTGGCGACAAATAGTGAAAAGGAGAAAAGACTTGCGTGCTGTTGTAAACTCGGCTAATACTTTATTTAAGGATCACTAAAACATATATTATATAAAGTATAAAGGGGAAAAAGTGTATATAGATGTTCCTATATATATTTTATTGGGTAGTCGAAAAAGTCTTTTCGTATTTTGTCAATAGATATCGTTGCAGTCGTATATCTCCAGTGCTACCAATCACATTGTGTCATACCATATAGTGTTGGAAAGCTGAGATTTTATACTTGATTTAACAGCTAAACAACCTCGGGGAAGATGAAAAAAGTTACAGCTGTTCAGAAATGTGTGAAAATAATAAAGAAATTCGCTATATTTTGAAATTTTTGTATAAAAAAGGTAAGAATGCCACACAAGCCGCCAAAGAAATTTATGAAGTTTACGGAAACTATGCTGTATCAGTTCGTGTAGCACAACAATGGTTCGCTCGCTTCCGTTCAAAAATTCGATTTACACTAATGGAACAATGTCCCTAACGGAAAAATGACAAAAAGTGGTCGACCAAAATGGTACATCTTTGTTTATTCATTTATTATTTTAAATATAAAAAAATTGAAGTTTGATTAGAAATACAAAAATACTTTTTCGGCTACCCTATATATATTACAACCTATTTTCAAAAGGAGAAACTTTACAGAACCAATATTTCAAAAGAAAGATGTTTGTCATCATCATGTACAATTGTAGGCAATATTTCAGTTGATGTGTTTGGAAATATAGTAGTAAGCCGTTGCCCACATTTAGGGTAAGGTTGAATGAAACTAGAAAATATAGTAAGTAAGTATAGTACAGTATCAGAGTTAATCAATAAACATGTTGAACTGAAATATTTGCAGTTTTTTTCAGCTAAATATTCGAAAATAATAAAAGTTTACAAAATTAAAACAAAGAATCAAAATTAAATTGAACAATAATTTTAAAAATTTCCGAGATATGTTTTATTTATTTTATAATAATAGCAGTCTTTTACAGCTTTGGCACTAAAAATATAATTAAAACTGCGCATACACAAATGAAAACCTATTTAGCTATACACTTACAATTATATAAATTAATTTTAGCGAAAAAAACAGATATTTGTTAATATGAAAGATCGGTAGCCATAATAATGTTTAACAGTTAGATAAGTATTCATAAAATAATTTTGTCTAGTATTATTATTTTGTTGAAAATTGAAGTTTACTATATACGAGTATGAAACTATATATATTTAAGTTGTGTGTACGAAGGTATCATAATATTTAGTATACATATTTATTTGTACTTTTATTGCAATTAATTATTTATTGATATTATTTGTAGACAGTTTGATTTGCTTTAGACTACCTCTTTCCGTGTTCTCTTTTCAGTTCACCGCCATATTTATTGCCACTACCAACGAGCTCTATTATTTCCGGTATACTGCTGGCAAACATTGCCTAGAATTTCATATGATATATTTATATGTGTACACGTTAAATAAATGAGTATGTGCTTAGATAAAAATATAAGTGGTTTCTTGTTTTTGAATATTTTTTGATTTTTTTTTGCTTAATTCGTGGTTAGTTCAGTTAGTTAGAAACTGTAAACTCTATATTATTTATATAATAAGATTCCTTTTTCAATTTTGTGTATTTTTTATCTTTTTTGCTTGCTGTGTATAGTTTATTTTATTCAGAAAGTATAGTTTTATGCTCATAGCACACTTTTGCTCAGAAAGTAACAAAGCTGTTTCGAAGTGTCTTTTAAGTTAATATATGTATATACATATATTAAGCTATAATTTATAAAATATGTAACGAGTTTTTGAAAAATCGAACCGCTGAAATTAGCACACAGGGAACTTAATCTAACCTAACCTAGGATAGGTTAACCTGGTAGGCCAAGAAGCCACGCATAGACCAGTATTGTACCTTTACGATAGCAGATGCAATTCAGTTACCAGCTCCGTGAGGAGTAGTCGTCCTTTAGAATACCTGTGCTTGATGCGAATTTTAACAGACTCTCTGGCCTCACTATCGATACCTGCTCCAGTAAATCACACCGTGAAGACCAGAGATGCTTACAGCGTATTCTTTTCAATGCGGGACAAGTACACAAAAGATGCTCCATTGTTTTCCTGGTGCCTAACTCTCTACATTTCGTTCAGTCTTTTTGATCTGCCAGCATGTTTACGATGTTTTTAGGGTTGAAAAATTTCTTGGAGCGATAGCTGTCAATATTTATATTCAGTACACTTTAGGAAATTCAGCGAATTTTAAGAAAGCAATTTGTGTTTGGAGTGCGAACAATTCTAATGCTCCCTAGGATCCTGTAAAAGTTCGATTAGGATTGGATATACTGGCCAGCTGTTACGCCAACTTGTTCTTAGCAATGCCAGTTGGAGGTTCAGTTTAATTTGAGGTAAAGTATTCGTCACTCAGAACGTCAAGGCTTTTTGCGAACTTTAAGAGCGACTTGATATCTGATTCTGACGTCTCATCTAGTCTCTTGAACTGCGAAACTTCTCCGTATCTAAGAAGAGTGCTAGATAAAGCTGGACAAAATCATAGAAAAAAGTTGCTGCTGAATATCGTTCGCTGAAACAATTTATATTGCTTAAAAGTCTTAAGAATAAAGCAATTAAGAATCCATAGTTTTATCATCAGTTCCGAAAAATATGCTTACTTTTGTTACTTTATGAGCAAATGGCGTCTTCATGGATCAAAAACAATCTTATTGAATTGTTGCTAACTATACATATTATATATATTGTGTATTCGTTTTAAAACAACAAAACAAAAAAAATTAAAAATAAAAACTAATTGCATGCCTTAAAAGCGTTTATAAAAATATATTCGTTTATTAACCTAAGAACTACGAAAGCAAAATTTAATTAAGGTTAAATACAAACAACATTTTTTGTATAATTTCGGTTTAAAAAAATTTTGAATTTTTTTATTTCAAGTCAAATGTTGAAGCATGAAATAGAAAAGAAGGGGAGGGGAAGTGGTGAAGCATGGATTAAAAATGAAAAAAAAAGCCTGTGCACAAATATGTGTATGTTTGTCTCATTTACAATTTTGAAAATGCAAATTTCAAAAAGCTGAAAAATCATGTGAATAATGGCACTAAAAACGAGTTAGTGACGGATTTGGAAAATCATGAAGCTTTTGCTAAATTAGTGACAATAAAATAGATGCTCTAATTAACTCTCTAATTCTGGTTTTATACAACCTAATACGAGTAGTAGTTGCATTGACTGTTCAACTATTCGAATTAATAATACTTCGCAAAAAAGTCAAAAAACTGTGTTAAAAGTAAATAAACGCTAAAATATTTTTAGAAAAATATTTTTAAAAAATTTTAACATATTATTATTATATTTTAATAATTTTTACTGCCTTCGTTTACTTTTTATTATAATTATTTTTGAGACGCTTTGGAAGTAATAAATGTAAGCTAAAGTGCGGGGATTGGGTTCGCTATTGCTGAAAAAAATCCATACTTTAAAATTTGAAACAAGTTATTACCGTTACACTAATTTTTAGGCTAAATTACGTTCTATAAAATTTTTCAAATATTTTGTTGGGGAATTTAAGGAATTTAAAGCTTTAGAAATAGCGATATAAGGAAAACTATAAGTAATCACTTTTTTGTTTTTGTAAAAACTTCCATTCACACCACTAAATTTGCGTTTTTATATATTGACTGCATGTTATTTTCTGCAATTATAGTTTGAACCAATTTTGTTTTCTGAGGAAAAGGAACTTTTCGGGATTTTAAATTGGGTATTTGGTAAATCATTCAACAATCTGCTGCTGCCATGCTAACCAACGAACAAAACAAACAAACGGCAATGAGGAGAAAGCTCACTGCTACCAAAGCGCTTGTATAGAGGATGTTTACCTAGGAAAAGCTTCATAAAAGCTTTATATAACATATTCTCATGGGCCACTAAGTTTTACTCTCTTTGGCGCTTGTTTTGTGGAAAGAAGCAGGATAATACTCTTAAGTTATAATTGGTTTTAAATATGGTGGACTGTGAAATTGTTGTTGCGCTAAAATATTACCTCACACTTTTAATATTTTTGAATATTGTACATCAACTCACGCTGTTAAATACATAATTTGTGCCTTCCAAATAATGCGGGCGCAACTTTTTCGCTGTTTAATTTTTGACTTATAACCTAACTTTTTAAGTGTTTGTTTTTTCATTTTTTTCCTAGAAAATATTTTTTGTTTTTTCTTTTTTTTTGTAAGCACTGTTTAAATTTTTTTTTTAGTTTTTTTATATTTTTTTATAATTCTTTTTTAGTTTTCAATTCGTTCCAATAAATTCGCACAGTGTATATGTATACGTGTGTTTATGTAAATGACAACTTACCAAGCCGACGAGTAGAAAGAACACAAGGAAGGTTCTTCCCAATACAGTCTCACAGTAAACGTCACCATATCCTACCGTTGACATGGTCACAATTAGGAAATAGACACAGGTCCAATAGGATAATCGATGAGCATTATTAAAATCCAGCGGATCGCCAGAGTTCTCCAGCTAAATTTTAAATAAATGCAGCAATTGAAGAAAACACGAAAACAAAAAAATAGAAACGTAAAATCATAACATTGTAGATACATTGTAAACGCAAATACACTTATTGGCCAATACATTACGGATGGCAACCGAGCTACTCTCAAATGCGCTACGATTATAAAAAAAGCTTATTACACTACCCCTGACTATACTGAGCTGTTTATGATATGCGATTTATTGTACAATCTACGTGGTCATCGTATTGAGTTCGTTCATATTCAGCGCTGAACTTTTGGGAATAGTGCCGAAATCATATTTGACTTTTTAAGACAAGGAAAGTATTAGTTATCAGATGTAAAATATATATAACAATACTGAAACGTATTTTTTTTAGACATGATTTTCTAGAAGTAATTATTAGGTATAACTTCCGCTATAATTTTTAAACCAATCAGAAAGAATTTGTGACCATCATATCGTTATGTGTTCACAATTTAATTCGGTTTCAGATTTTATATCGTTTAATTGTCTAAAGGCTTCTCTAAGCTGGATCTAGAAGAATGTGATAGATTTGTTGAAAATCAGATTTTCTGTGTGGGAACTCAATGATGCTCTAAAACCTTAATATATACCTAACATCAGAAGGTTTTTGACGTGGATTGCGAAATATTAATGCGTCTAACAGGGGAACTTGGGATGGATTGAAAGGTTGAATTCCTGCAGGAGGCCAAAAAGTTCCTAATTAAAATTATTTCTCAACGTTCTAACGTTAAGGTGTATTCGCGTCTCACGTTTCTAAAAGGTTCAAAAGAGGTCTCGTTCCGATGGGTGTGGGCAATGTTGTGGAAATATGTATACGATCGCTGTGAACAAAAATAACTTATCTAACTCAATGATAATGGATTGGATAAGGATTCCAAGTGCTAACACACCGTCAATAAGTGAGTGTTTCGCATCTAACGAAAATTGGTTAATCGTGGTCCAAATGACCGTCTGCGTTTATAGTACTCATGGATCAGCATACAGCGATCACATAGTTCAAAAAGGAAGAAATTTTCTTTTTTTTTCGTACATAGATACTAACAAAATAATTTTTGATTTCCCTTTCTAACCAACATCACAAAACGATATGCAAAAGCTGTGGTTGGCTCCTTTAATTCACGTTTCGGAAATGGTTCAGTAGGAATAGGAAACGTCTTTTGAAAAGCAAAAGTATATTGAATATTATGGATAATATTTTGAAGAACAATTGTGGGCAAAAAGTAGTAAGACTTTTGAATTCAAATTTCGCGCGTAAACCCGTTCATCGAATACCTTTTTTCTGGTTAATATGACTGTCAGTGACAACTGTGCCAAATGTCGCATCAAAATAATAATTAGTGTTTAGTATAAGCTTGCCTTTCTGAAATACATAAAGTGCTCTTTTTACGATGAGTGAATATTATTCAGCAAAGAAGTTCTATTAAATTTTGTGTGATAATTTTTTGTCGCGAGCATGTGTTTTTCATTGGTACAAATTATTCAAAGAGGGTCGAGAACGCGTTGACGACGAACCACGTCCAGTGCGGTCATCAATATCAACTGATGATCAATATGTCAATAAAATAAAAAAGAATTGGTGCTTTTGAATCTATTATTTACAGTCACAAATCTTATTGGCTTCCTGGATTATCGGAAGGATCAGTGGAAACCATTTTGAAATGTCATTTGACTCTAAAAAATAGGAAAGAACGATTGGTTCCAAAATCACTCATATTTTTGGAAAAACATAACCTGACGTTTGTGAAACTACAACTTTCGACAGCCAGGTCGTCATTAGTCATGAAACGTATTACAAGTATTACGATCAATTGGAAAAATAGCCTGTATATTCCTTCCGACCGGCCAAACTGTCAACAAAGAATATATTTGAATTCCACGTTAATGCACTGTCGCATACTTCATCGTGCCACAGCCAACGTATTCGTCTGATTTTGTTCGTGTGACTTCTGATCATTCAGCAAACTCAAACGATCGCTCCGGAGAACCCGTTTTCAGTCAATTGAAGAAATTTGGAAATTTACTTTAACAACAAATGTTGACACAAGTGTATTGGGGCCCAATGAGATTACTATGAGCAGAACGACATAGATTTTGAAAAATAAATTAAGAATTTCAAAATTATGAACAAAATCTTACTATTTTTTGCTCATGGTAGTAAACTTACTTCCAGGTCCCCATATTCATTATTTGTTAGGACAGTATTCCTAAAAAGCGCAACCCCCGTCTCCAAGTGTTCTATCAAATTTAAACGAAAAGATCATTGTGTGGGTGAGACTGATTAACGCATAAATCTGTTGAGATTATTCTGAAATGATATTGTATTGAATTTAACGAACTGGTTTTCTTAAGTGTTTCAAAGCGTCAATTAGAAGTATACATATATCGAAACTTTATAAAGAGTTTTTTTTTTTATATTTCCTTGAGTTATAGAAATAAGTACACTGCGTAGTCTTGAAAAATACTATATTTGAAATCGTCAAGGTTTTTAGTTCAATTTTGAGTTTAACTTTAATCAGTATGTATGAGCTTTACATTACTCGGAAAAGCGATTTAAGTGGTAATAACCACTTATAAATTTCAACGACGATTTATTTGAATATCAAATCAAATATTTGAAGTTGATTCGACAAATAGTTTCGGATATATGCTTTTATGATAATGATTACTTTAAATGGTTTTTGGTTTTCGGATTTGAGATAATTTTAAGCAGAGAAATCTTACTCTCCGTCTGACAACTTTTTTCTGAGGCACTCCTGGAGTTCGACTACGGGGTCAAGCGTATCCAAAATGTGTCAAAATGAAAAATCGTTTATTAAAATAGATGAAATTCTGTAAATTTTGTTATTTTATTATAAAATAAAACTTTTCTTGGAAAAATTCACAAAAACTCACGTTTTTCCTAACTTACAAGTGTATATAACACTTTAACCGTAATGCTAACTTTAACAATGCTGCCATTGTAGTAAAAAAATAAAATATATGCAGTTTCATATGTGAAACATTCAAACCATAAGCCAAGTTGCTATCCGTAATATCGAACCATATATATTTTTACTGTTTTATCTAAATTTTGATAATTATCATATTTCTATATTCGACTACCAATGCTAATTAGTGATGCTGCAAATTCAATTATGCGCTAATCAAAATTAAAATTTTACTATTTTTTGTTTTAACTTTTAATTACGTAATGCATGTATTTGCGTGTCATTACTATGTATTACTTGTAACTAAGTGATTTAGTAACATAGACACGCGCATAACATACATATGTACGTATGTATGAATGCGGCAAAGTGCAAAAGTGCAGCTGTAGTGGTGTCAACCGCGCTGTGTTCCGCTTAAAGAACTAATTCCAAAACACCGGCTGTCTTAGCAGCCAAGCGTCCAGCGTGCGGCACACCACTACAGCTTCGACGATTTATACTATTGGACTATTAATTGTAGTTTTTATATTTTGTTTCCACTTCTTCTTCATCTTTTCGATGACCGTCAACACAATGAACAGCGCCTTTGACAGTGCGGTCGGCAGCTGCACGCCAGGCGCGGCCACTGACGCACTGCCACACATACGAAAATTTCTCTGGCTCTAATGGGCTGCTGCTCAAAGCGTTTGATGGTCGTTTGGTTATTTTTTAATAATAATAATAATAAGAGGGTGTGGAAATGCAAACAATAATGTAGATGAGGATATTTACAGAAATGTCGATAGTACAAATAGGTGGAGGAAAACCATGGATGAAGTAACAGGAAAATAATAATTAGCATAGTGGCGAGTACACAGATGCTACAATAGCTATAGATATACATATACATATATAAATATATAGATATATGTGTGTGTGTCCATACATACCAGATGTATTATGCCCGCTGCTGTTAACCATACAGATATAAAAATTGATACTAGTTGAGCCAAGCGTATCGAGCTCGATGTTTTTAGAACGTTTAAATATTGTAAAATATCCGGTACAGTCATGAGGCGTAACGCTCGAAGAAATCGGAGACCTGCGTGCGCGTAGTAGCATTGCAACAACCCATTTCGCGTGGCCAATTTGTAATACGTTGTTGTTGTTTTTGATTGGTTTTAGAGTAAAATCCATTGCATACAGCCATTTCGATCACAGCCAACACATACAAGTGTGCGGCGCGTTTGTATGTATGTGGGTGTTTGTGTGTGCGTGCGTGTGTTGGTGAGCGTATGTTGGTTGGTGTGGGTAGTTTACAGATGTTGTTGTTGTTTTTATTTGGTTTTTGCGCGCAGTTGTGTGCGTTTTGTGTGGCATATGCATGAAGTAGAAAAGGAAAAGTAATTAAATTTACATACATATGTACATACAATTCACTATGTTTTTTGCTTGAAATTTAGAATTTATTAATTATTTTATTTGTTGCCAATGCATTTGTGCAAATATTGCTTACCGATCCATGTCCGATCTAAATATATTGATACAAAGGACGGGGGTATTGTAAAATAATCTACAAAACTGTACATTTCTAACATAAACCAAAGTTTATCGGACGCCGCTATGAACTGTAAATGCAAAGAAAATACAGAAAGTGTAAATAGAAAATCGATGGAAAATAATTAAAATAAGTGAAATAAACACAGGGGAGGGGTGAGAGGTAAGAAAATTATAAGATATTTTAAGAGTTTTTGGGCAAAGGTTGGTTGGTCGCGGTTATGAGTCAGTTGGTAGCATTTGTTGCTTTGGGAACATGTTTTTTTCAGTATTTCACAGAAATATAATGTTTTTATAGCAATGAAACGAAGTGTATTTGCTTGTTTGACAGTGGCATTGAAAAAATCTTATTCTATTTAAAAATTTATTCTTATTAAAAAAGTAGCATTTTTTTCTAAAAAATAAAAAAAAAAAAACTGTTACATCATTGTCCCGTTAAATCGCATGAACAAACCATACTAATATAATATCTGATCAAATTTGACTCGGACTGGTGCTTTTAAACTGCACGTGCAAGCCGAAGCGTTACAAACATTTTCATTACATTAGTGCAAATATTTTTTTATGTTCATTCTCCAAATATCAATTAGTGTTTGGCAGCCAGATGTTTATTTATGACGCGATTTTTACCATGGAAAAGTAATTGAATTGTTTGCTTAGAATTTTGTGTTTCCAATGAAGTCACGGCTACGGAATCGTTGAACACAATTTGGAGGTGTTTGGAAGAGTTTATTCTATCACTAACACAAGTATTTGAATGCCACAAAGCATTTAGTGAACAACGTGAAATCATTGAAAATTGCCTCTTGGCATCAGAGGTATAGCAGAGCATCCCAACATCTCTAATAGATCGACGAAACACAGTTTGGTTAATGTTGTGGATATGAAGCGAATTCTAGACTCATACCAAAGTACTTGTATATTTTGCAAAAGTGACATCGAGTAGAGGTCGCCAAGGAGATACTTGGCAACGTGGCTGAAGATTCTACATTCACGTATCATTATTGATGACAAGATCAAAGCTCTACACAAAATACGCGCCCCCAGTATCTCGTAAGTAATATAATGAGCTATTTTTGAAAAGAGGAGATTGTTATTTGACACGTACAAGGGTACTTAGAGAAATACTTTGAATTTTTATTTTTCTTTTTTTGTTAGTCCGAATCAAATTTCATGAGCTCATATAATACTGTGATCAATTTGAAAGGCGAATTTATACTTTGCGTGTTTTTCGAATCGGTAAATTTTTTTCCTGTTAGTTGGTAGTACTGTTAGTGACATTTGTGCTAGATTTGACGTCAAAATATTCATTAGTATTTAGCCTTCGATTTTTACTATGATGAACAAAGAAGTGCGTTAATGCACCATTCATACTGCAATGGTTATTCGTGATCATTTCGCCACCGCATTCGCCAGATTTACCTTCATGTAACTTCTGGCTATTCAGCAAATTCATATGCTCACTCCAATGACACCGTTTTGACTCAATTGAGGATATAAAAGCTGAATCGAGGAAGGCGTGATGGCCATCACGACAGAGGATTTTTCCAAGTGTTATGATGACTGGAATATTCGTTGGCATAAGTGTAATGCAGCGGGAGGGGATTACTTTGAAGGAGATGAAATGGACAAAATTCACCTTTCAATTTGATTTATTTAGTCATAAAAAAAATTGGAACTGAAATTTTAAATACTTTCTTATAGAAACGTTTCTTTAAAAATTTGTGTGAAAGCAAAATTATATTGCTAAATCTTCATAAGGAGTAAATATTCCTTTCCTGCTTTCATTTTCACTAATTAACTTTTTTGCACACTTAAATATTACTAAATACATTACAGAACTATTAGCGATATATTACAAAATAATTGTTTTATAAAATATAAAATTTCGGTCAGAATAAAATTTTTTCTGAATGGTTAAGTCCGCAAAAGTTTTAGGAGGAAACTTATAAACAGATAGGTGGGGAATAAGAGAACATAAGAGTAATGAAATTACATAAGAACAGAAGAAACTTACTCGTATAAAAAAGTAAACCATAAAAAATATATTGAATGCGAGATCGATTTGTTGAGTAATGTTATTACTCCATTTCTGACATCTTTCGACTTCTTCGCTAGATGCATCCACGAAGTAAATAATGAGTGATGCAATGCTGAGTATAAATACAAGCACGACCTGAAAGTAAAGTAAAAGATGATAAAGATAATTAATAAGTATATAATATATTATGAATTAATATAAAAAACAGCTCATGTATTATTAACATACAAGGACTGTCGCAAAAGAAACAGAATTTTTTAAATATAACTGTTTCTGGTGGCGCCACCTATTGGCGGGTATATGAAATAAAAAGGTTGATCTCTTGACGACATTTCGTAAAAATTTTAAGACAATTGAATAACTGCAATCGATGTTATCGATCGAAAAGTGACAGCAGCTTTTGGTCATCGGTCGTAAAATGCATTTTGAACAAAAAGCAAATATTAAATTTTGTTTTAAACTTGGGAAAACGTTTACTGAAACATTTCAAATGATGAAAAAACTTTATGGTGATCAGTGCCTATCCCGTAGTAATGTGCATGAGTGGTTTAAGCGATTCCAAGAAGGTCGTGAGGACCTCTGTGACGATCAGAAGTCGGTCGTCTTCAAAAATAAAGACAATGCTGATTTGTTTTTACGATTCCGAAGGTATTGTACACCGAGAGTTCATCCCACCTGGCCAAACGATTAATGCTGTGTTTTACCTTGGTGTTATGAAGCGTCTTTTGTCACGCATTCGTCGTGCTCGACCATAATACCGTGAGGCAGGGTCCTGGCGCCTGTTGTACGATAATGCGCCGTGTCATCGGTAGAGGCTTGTCACTGATTTTTTGACAAAAAACTCCATATTAACCATTAATCACTCACCCTACTCTCCTGATCTGGCACCCTGTGATTTTTACTTATTTGGAAAACTTCATTTGCCCATGAAAGGACACTGGTTTCTGGACATTTCAGCCATCCAAAAGGCGACGACCGATATTCTCAAGAGCATTCCGAAAAATGACCTTAAACACTCATTTGAAATGCTAATTGATCGGGCTAAACGATGTATCGAAGCATAAGGAAACTACTTTGAATAAAAAATATACAAGGTCTGTCGCAAAAGAAACAGGACTGTTAAAAAAACAACAAAAAATTAATATTTTTCAAAAGTAAATATATTCGGCATTATGACATCAGAGGGGGTAAGTCATAATGTTAGATTTATGAGATCTAGAGCAAGACCAGAACAAAATTTTGCTAAATCTAATGACATATCGACAGCGGAAGTTTGAAAATCACTAGCTGAGTGAGCAAGAGGTATTTACTAATGTATATATTGACAAAGGATCTTCTTACATTATGACCGTTTTTGACCTCTGAAAATTGGAGCTTTGATCAGTTCGCAAAACATACACGGTCATACACATTCATTCATTACATTTCTGATTTTATACCGAAATTAAAATAGAGTTTATGTGAACTTGAATTTTGAACAAAAACAAGTTTAAAATATATATTCGTATAGAAAAATAATCAAATTCCTTCACCTATGTATATTCAAAACGAAAATTCCAGCGAAATTTTAAACTTGAAATCAATCGATAATCCAACCTATTTGCATAATATCTACGAGCATAACGCTTAAGTCATCCAACAAGTGCACTTCAGCCCACCTGAATGAAGTGCTTACTAAATATGTACAAAGCACACATGCACACACACATATGCACCGGGTTTGGCTTACGCAAGTGATATCATAAATTTAAAAATGTGTCAATATTTTCATTTATGCCACACTCGAAGGTATTGTGGCAGAAGTGCACAGATTTGGAACACCTCCATGCAACTGCTATTGTGCTAAATCATGCACAAACACACACACACATTCATACATGCAAATAAATGGGTGTCCGAAAGCGAGAGGAACTGGCGGTAGCGCTTCATTGCAACTGATGCTAGATTACAAAATTGCCACTTTTCCGTCGTCCGCCACGATTAAACGGATGGCAAAGGTGGAGCAAGTCAACAAAGTACTCGGCGCGTACATTCCAGCCTTGTTGGCCGCTCTGAGGAATTTTTGCAAGTGCACAAGGTGGCACCTGCGTCGAGGCTGTGCAGTCGACCGCAAGGCAGGTGGACGGCCCTTGGGCCGCACTGACGATGAAATCTGTGCCAATTTGCCTTGTTTATCGGATGTCACAGAGGCAATGAGCGTGAGAAATTCACTTTTAATTGCGCACTCACATAGCATACACACAGGCGCACACACACATACTCGCCGCTCCAAATGTGGCCAATAAAAATATATCTTTGTACGGATGTGTGTGTATAATGAGTATGTGGCACAATTGATTTACGAGGCGCACAGTGTGACCCATCCGTCTCTGCTGCCGCGGATGAGCTCTCATTTCCGCCCCTGCACGCCCCTGCGCTAGGTCTGCCATGAAATGTGGCAATCACCTCGTGCTGCAGTTCAATTCGTTACTTTTTATTCCATTAATTCTACTATTCGAATTTCGTTTTTTTTTGTTTTTGCTTTCTTACGCACACTTGTCAGTTCTTGTTTTTGTATTAAAGTGGTGGGTGGTCATTGGCGTCAGACACGACTATTTTGGACGTGGATGTCGTTTGCATGAGTGTGTGGTGGGATATCCAATTTTCTACTATAGCATACATTTCGGCGTCAGCGCTGTCAGTACGCTGACTAACTGTGAAATATTTGTGCAATTTGCTGGTGTGCGTGTGTTCTTGCTTATTCTTCTGCTTTTAGCTGAAGTGGAAAAGTTACTTAACGCTCTTACTTCTTGTGAGATATTTTGAAATGACTGCTTTTTCCCAAGTTTCTTCCAAGTTAGTAACCAAACGGAAATTGGTTTTATAACATTTTTTAAAAAAATATAAGAATAATTGGAATAATAATTGAACAATTATATTTTTAATGAAATAAATTGTTTTTTTGTTTCTCTGCCCTTTAGGAAAAGATTGAAGAAGGCTCTTACATTTTACGTGTTTTTAATGGAGGTGCATACCATTAATAAGGAGTGTAAATAACGATTTGAACGTTCTCATACTCTAAATTTCAGTGGCATTCAAACCCGTTAGCTACATCAAAGATATACGACTCAACAATGAGTCGAAATCATTAAAATTTACTACCGAAATTCGGAGTCCTATTTATGGTTCTCGTAATCGTCTTGTTAGATCAACAATTGAGTCTGTAGTGGAAAAATTTGAATCCACAGAGAGATAATGCAGTGCCTTCAGAGCCGAAAATATTACTGCCGCTAGTGCATCAATTGAGGAAGCCCCAAATCAGTCTCTCACATGTCGCTCTCAAGCGTTGGGCATCTCTGTGACTTCGTTGTGGAGACGGGTTGGCTTGATCACCAGAATATTGGGCTGAGCAACAACTCGAAAATGATACGGATTTTCATCGAAAAATCATCTTCAGCGATGAGGCTTATTTCTGGCTGAATGGCTTCGTCAATAAGCAAAACATACGTTAATGGTCAGAGAGCAAACTACACGTACTCTATGAGTCACCATTGCATCCTGAAAAAATTAGGGTTTAAAGCGATTTATGGCCCGGCGGCGACATTGCGCCATACTTCTTCCGTGCTGATCAAGACCAGCACGTTACTGTGAATGGAAATCGCTATCACTCAATGATAACCGAATATTTGTGGCCCGAATTGGATGATATGGATTTGAACAATACGTGGTTCCAACACGACGGCGCCACAAGCAACACAGCGAATGTTACAATCGATTTATTGCAAACCGAGTTTGATGGTTCAATTGGCCGGCTCGGTCGAGCGATTTGACTCCGTTGGACTGTTGCCTGTAGGGCTACGTCATTGAATATCGAACGTGAAATTGCAGCAGTATCGACCGATTATGCGTGAAAATTAGATTCAACGCATGGATCTCTGCAAGCGTGCCCGTGGTGGTCAGGCAAAAACAATCGAGTTCCATACATAATGGCAACGAGTACTTTCACAAAAATAAAGAATTTCACTTTTGTAGCGCTCTTATTGAAAAACTCTTTAGCCGCCAAAGAAACAACGCTCGGTATTAAGTGCTTGTATGGACAACCTTTTCATTTGACGATATTTCTTCAACAGATTTGGTATGGATTATTAACCAAGGCAACGATGCAGTCTTCAGATCGAGTCACTATAATATATAGCTGTCATATACACTAACTTATCAAAGTTTTTGTAAGGAATATTTTGTATTTGTGCAGGTATACCTGTAGCTTATGTGCAATCGATGTTAACGGTTTTTTATACCCTGAACAGGGTATATTAAGTTTGTCACGAAGTTTGTAGCACCCAGAAGGAAGCGTCGGAGACCCTATAAGGTATATATATAAATGATCAGAATGTTGAACTGAGTCGATTTTGCCATGTCCGTCTGTCTTTCTGTCCGTCTGTATGTCTGTCTGTCTCTATTTATACGAACTAGTCCCTCAGTTTTTAAGATATCGTTTTAAAATTTTGTAAACGCCATTTTATCTTCAAGAAGCTGCTCATTTGTCGGAACTGCCGATATCGGACCACTATAACATATAGCTGCCATACAGACTGAACAATCGGAATCAAGTTCTTGTATGGAAAACTTTTGCATTTGATAAGATATATTCATGAAATTTGGTACAGATTATTTTCTAAAGCAACAATGTAATCTCCGAAGAAATTGTTCAGATCGGTTAACTATAGCGTATAGCTGCCATACAAACTGAATGATCGGAATCAAGGGCTTTTATGGAAAACTTTCGCATTTGACGTGGTATCTTCACGAAATTTGACGTGAACTACTGCTTAAGGAAATAACATAATCTCCGAAAAAATTGTTCAGATCGGATTACTTTAGCATATAGCTTCCATATAAACTGAACACGTAGTTACTAAAAGAAATGCACATGTGAAGGGTATATTAGCTTCGGTGCACCCGAAGTTAACGTTTTTTCTTATTTTTGGTTAAAAACTTGGTGAAATTGTATAAAACTTTGATATAGTAAGTATCATCGATGAAATGAACGATTTTTCGCCTTCTCTTCGCTTGCCAGGAGACTATTTCTTTTCCATTCTTTATTTGTGTGCCATAGCAATATGTTATTTGAACTATTTTCTTTAAGTTAGACTATAGGTTAACAAATCAATCTGTCTTAAATGTCTTTCATGCTGTATTAGCTATCCAGACGAATTTTATAACGTTTAAAGTGTTTCTGTTTTCGAGTATTAAAATAGTTTTATACGAAATTCAGACACGCGACAAAGACACCTCCTTGTCCTACCGATTTTCAGGCAACGGAGTTGGTCGAAGCCGATTAGCTATATAGGATCAGATACACATACCCATATTTTCCTTTTAAAACCCACACACCACACATCCAAACACAATATGATAACAGTTGCCATATGTATATGTAAATTACGTAATAATATGTAGGTGTAACTGTATATGACCGAGTAAAATTCGACAATCGCGCTGCTGACCTTGTATGTCTATGCCTGCATATACATAAATGTGTATGTGTGTGTAAGCAAATGCAGCTGTGCCACTGTGCTTTATGCGACTCTTTGCAACAATATTTTTCCTGCGTTCTTTGCCTGAGTGTGTGTGTGCTTTAGACCAATATTTATTCTGAACTTGCGGTTACTCTCGGCCGCCAGCAGCACTTGGCTCAACTTGCAACACATGTAATGTATGCATTTCACCGCTATGCAATCGTGTGTGTAAATATATATGCGAGTATGTGATATAATACAATACATTTTTATATTGGCAGTAACGCTGCCAAAAAAGCACGGCTCGCAGCGAAAAATAGTTAAGCAAATGCATGAGCATGATGGTTTTACAGTAATTTGTCTGCGGCATATATGTTGTTGCCCGCAGACAAATACATCCCAGTGGACAATTGGACTTCACTTTGGTTTTAATATATAAGACAAGAGATTTCGATACAGATGATGGGTTTTATCAAATGCCTGTAGTCTTACCTAAGATATTTTAAGAACGTACTCGTAGAACTCATGGACAACATGGAAAAAGGTATAACCTAGAATCGGTTAAAACTCAGTTAGACACTTGTTTTGAATTATCGCTGAAAGTATGGTACATGGTCTCTGTAATATAGCTACTTAAGCCACAAGTTTCTGAAATCAAATCAACTACAACAAAAAAAACTAAAAGAATTCCTACCACCAAACTCCTAGTACTATTTTATACTGGAGTATTATAATTACAACTTAAACAACACCACTGGCCGACACCATCAAGCTTGGTGTGCAGTCGCAAATAATTGGCTCAACGCATAAACAGATGTTCCTCCAATAAATACATACATACATACACATGCATATATTCGTTTGTTTGGCATGTAATTTTTGGTAAGAATACTACTTTTTGTTGGTAATCTGAGTGGTATTTTGGCGCACGTTGCGCTTAAACTTGCAAGGTCATCGCTGATCTGACTTTTGACATGCAAATTTGGTGTTCCACCACCACCACGACGTAATCGTACACATAAATACTTGTTCGTTCCTTTTGTTCTTGGGTTAAGGTCAGCCAATAAAATGAAAGTAAGCGAAAACCTAGAAAAAAAAGCAAGCAAATCGATTTTCATGCAATATTCGCAAATGGCCGCTGTGATAGCTAATTACTTTTGTGCTGGCTGGAGTTGAACCATGAGCAATAAAAAACAAAAAAAAAAACAGAAATGAAACGGAAAATAGCTAGACATCACGGTCATAGAAATAGAGCGATAGATAGGTACTTACGTTTATAAGGAGAATATTTGTAACTTGCGTTTGTTGGGAGTTGTGCTAGAAAAGGAGTTGGAGGAACGTATTTCTTCTGGGTGATATAAACGCGAAGAATTGTGTATACCATGTTCAGGGTATAAATAATGTAAGTACTATATTTATACGTTACATGTTAATAGTTATATGTATGTCCTGTCTAATAAATACTTTTGCAGAATGAAATGCTTAAATGATAATAAAGAAGATTCCACCAGCTGATCATTACCTATACCGCTACCAAGAACCATGATTTATGCTCAAGCCAGAACTGAGAACTGGGAACTTGGCATCATCCTACAAAAACATTTGGCGGATATTTGTTTTTATGTCGCTTCATAGTGAGACCATATTACACCACAAACTCGAGTTAAGGTTTTGAGTTTATCAACAACTGTCAATGAACTGTTTTGAAAATTTGATTTAACAGTTTATTATGTGTAGCTACGCGCAACACTCTAAACATCTATACGGAAAGCTCAAAAATGGACAAAGGAGTTGGTGCGAAGATTACTGCCCAGAGTTCGGCATAAGGCAGCCTTTTAAATTGTCGGACCACTGACTGAAAGTATACTGCAGTATTCAAGCTGAGGTCTTTGTTTTTGCGAAAGCTGCGGAGCTGACCTCTAATGCACCTGCAGTCAATTCCAGAGTCAACATCTACGTAGATAGCCAAGCAGCAATGAAGGCAGCAACTTCGTAACACAAATCGGCCAGAAGTGTCTTGGGTAGCAGGGCAGCAGTAGGAAGTGTGGCCAAAAGCAAGCAACTTCACTTCTACTGTGTGCCAGGCTACAAAGGCAGCAGCCGGCAATGAAATAGTGGGCGAGATTGCCAAGAATGTTGTACGGTTAACACCCGAAAACGTGAACAACTTTGGGAAGCCCGTTCATTGTCTATACGACGATTTTTACCGAAGCATGGTAAAGAAAATCAAAACCCGAACGAGCTACCTGAGTGCAAAACTGCAAAAGTCATTTGCAAAACGGTAGATCGAAAGTACACAAAATTTCTATTGGCACTCGATAGAACAGACTGTAGGAACATGATCGGAATACTAACTCGTCACTGTCTGGGGACGATACACGCCCGCACAATTGGGCTGACAGATCAAGAAGACTGTAGTAAATGTCTAGAGCAAGGTACAGGGAAACCATAGGTCATATCTTGTGCACTTGGCCCGCCTTGGCAAGACTACGCTTTAAGAATCTGAGATTCCAGATATGATACACTTGAGGAGGAGGTATCGATAGTGAGGCCACAGAGTTTGTTAGAGTTCATCTTAAAGGATGATTACTGCTCATAGAACTAACTACTGAACTCCATCTGGTATCGAAAAGGTCCAAAACTGGTCTATGAGTAGCTATAATATAAGTACTTGTAAGCGATTGTAAGGTATATTGTGTACAAATAAGGTGTGATTAAGGCGATTTAAACGAATATTTAGTATGGAAATTTATACAAAATTGAGTGAAAAATAGCAAACTCGCATTTATGTTCCAAGTCTCTCTTATTATAAACTCAGTTGGCTGCAACGAAATCATTGTCTAATATAATACAGCCAAATGTAGGACTTCCCCACTCATCAAATTTGCCTTTTTGGTATAAATTCAGTTCAAAACAATGTTCTCTAATATAAGGAATACCGAAGACATCGTTTTTCAAGCATTCCTGCTCACGCAACAGGCTCTACGTTGTGGAGTTCCAAGTCTGTTCTATTACCACGACGATCAGGTTGTCAGGCCTACGACTTCTGCGTTGATAGCGTTCCCCAACCAATGATAGTATTTTCCACATAAACTTATTTTTATAAAAATATGGTAATTAATGTGCATAGGTTTATATCATTATTTTCAGTTCTTGTTTGGTACAAATACTTCTCTCTTGTCCATTGCTATCAAATAGCTAATCTCAACTATTAACAGTCACTTTCAGCTCAATTAAAATTGTGAATTAACGTTCATTCTAGATCTAAAATAAACAAAAACTAAAAAATGAACTCAAATTGCCCAGTCATTAGACTAAATAAAGAGCAAATATATAAGTGATTAATTGCCGCTAATCAAGCGGCACTTGCGTGAGCGATGCCGGAAAATAACAATGAACTGCCAACAACAACAATACACAATACATAGAGAGTAAATATCAACCCGCACAGTAAACAAATCATCACAGCAAATAGCAAATAAATAATCGCTGAGATCAAAATATACAAATCCATTGGATATTTCTGCACACACTTTGGCCGAGTCGCGGCGTCGAATGGCTCCCCAGCTAATAAGAGCGGGCAAGCGCGCCACGCAGTTGGGGGGAACGCAGCGATTGGTGAACATAGCGCCGAACATTATATTCTTATTATATTCATTTATAGGTACATACATATATACGCAGGGGCTAGGAGAGCTATGCTTGTGTTTAGTTGTGGCGTTGGATGGGTGCGTGACGTTTTAAAATTGCGTTTACTTCTTCTTTTTGTTGTCATTATTATTATTGGCTATTAATTTGTTAGACGCTTTTGTTGCTATTTTCCTTTGCAAATACTCTAATTTATAACGGTTTATAATTAGAAAAATAAAGCAGGCACCAGAGTATATATATATATAGATATACAAGTATATATTATTACTGAATTTGATTGGCATGCCTTCTGTTTCTTTTTTGCTTAATATCGCCAGTATATTGGCAGCGAAATGCTTTATTGTCGAATTTATTAAAGCAGTGTAAATAAAAGTTCATTTTAGTCTTCTTTGGCACATTATTTGTACACTTTATTGGAATTGGCGTATTATTTCATCGATTATTGGCACGTACGTTTCACTAAGCGCAGCGCTGAAAATTAATATATTAATTGTGGCGCACGTCACAATTATTAAATTGCGTCAAAATTGTTTTTGAATTTTGAAAACTTTGAAAACATTTCAATATTTCAATTTTGGAGGAAGTAAAATATTGTTTAGAAATAAAATAGTTCTAACGTAAACATAAGTATTAATTTTTTCCATGTAGAGCTGCTTAAAGTTTATTATTGATTATTTTAGGAGTGTGCAATAACTATTTCTATACATAAACAAGTGCGGAGGGGCCAAGTAGGGGTTAACCGAACATTTTCTACTCTTGGAATCTTTGGACAATTTTCGGTCATAAGATGGCATACTTTAAGGGAACTATTATTAACTATTATTTTATCCCATTATATTAATTACTTATTGATTTGTGTACTGTAAAGTGAAAGAATCAAGTGGAATTTAAAATTGTGTTATATGGGAAGCAAGCGTGGTTGTATCCGATGGGATATAGGAATGTGAGAAGAATGCTACATGGGTCAAACCACGTCAAGTAGTCCATGAAAATTTCGAAAAATCACCGATTTTCAAAATTAGCAGACGCATAACCCGTGATATAAATATTTCGTCAAAATTCTTTTTTTTGTTAAAGTTATTAAAGGTTGAAATTTAGAGCATGATAAAATTGTAAAATTATTTTCTCATAAACTACTGGAAATAAATCGATGACATTTTGTGAAGTCAAAGAAAAATGGTCATGCTATATTATAGATATTTTTTCACGATCCATTTGTTTCAATAATAATATTTTACATAATTTTTTGTTAAGCAATTTAAATTTTTAAAGTGTTCTTCATGCTAAAAAAAAATTAAAATTATGTGACACAACTCAGAAAGTATTCATCTTTAATAAACTGCAAAAAAATTTTTGTTCATTCATACCATTCCAAAGATATTGAATTTTTTGTTCCCCTAATGCTCTTAAAACGTAAGGCTCATCCATCGTTGCGCAGTGCGCTCGTAAGCTCCGGAAAGCATTAGCGCATTAGCGCGAATTTTATTATAATATACTTGTAAACATTATGACAAAAAAATACCCGGAGTATTCCTTCGATCGACAGAAATCGGGTTCCAGGGAGCTACAATTTCAATTTGGGGAACAAGAAAAAATCACATGGAGCCAAATCTGATGAAAACGGTGATTGATCAATGGTATTCAACGCATTTTTGGTTTAAAATTTGGTCACAATCGTACATTTTTTGAAAAAGAAAATCGTCCTTATCGGGAGAAATCGAGCAGGAATCCGTTTCATATCTAAACTCTTCACCAAAATCATTTGAACGGATTATCGAGGGGTAAATATAATTTTACAGCATTTTTCGAATTTACTTGAATTTTTACCCGGAGACAAATGAGCCGATCGGGTCGATGCTTTAAAAATTCTGCAGATCGTTCTGACCAACTCTGCATGAGAGACTATGGTTCTAAAACCGGTTTCGATTTCAATTTTTTATGTTAAATTTTTAATGTTTTTTCGACGGTATGTCATTGTACGAACAATATTTTCTAGTTTGATACTAATGATATGATACGGATAATGTTAATTTATTTTGAAAAAATTTCCGAAGTACAAATTTATAGCATCGTCGCTAATAAATTTGCATCTCCTTAAGCTACTATTTCTATTAAATTAAACGCCAAAAATTAAATCAATTATCACATGCAAATATACTTTTGCTGCCACATTTCCACAAAGTGCACTTCACACGTTCTTTTCTATTCCAAATACTTTAAAGGCAATCATTTTGTGGCTAATAAATTTTTAATATTTCAAAGATGAAAATAAACATTGCAAAAGCAACACACATACGCCTGCATTCATTTGATCACTCAACACATTTATAAATTTATGAGCTCACTACTTTTATGCGCACATAATCATGACGAAATGCATTTATTTTTATAGCAATAAGTGGCGGACATAAAGCCGACCAAATGGCCAACAAGCAAAATGTTAACAAAACGTTTGAACTAATTCCCACGCGGAAGTAATATCCCATTCATTTCACCTTTAGCACTGTTGAATTTCTGCTCTTAAAGCTCTGCATATGCAGACATATATAGGCATGTATGTACATGTAATAAATATACATAGTATAGTATAGTGGTATACAATAATGAAGCACGAAATAAATGAGCGATTGCGGATATATGTTTTTATGTATGGGTAGGTATGAGAGTGTGTTCATTCATCCTTATAGCAATAGTAGCAAACATATTATTAATGTTAATAACCGTTTCCGTAGTATACTCTCACATGGGCTTATACTTGTATGTATATACATACATATGTCATACATAAATGGGACTAATAAAACAGAATTCGGAACACTAACGGGAAGCATTTTGTATAAAATGTTATAAAATAAAGTTATGTGAAATATAAATAAAAATATTTAAACGAAAACTTTCTTTCAGGTTAAAGTAATTTTAAGAGGCATTATGCAATAATATGCTCGTTGAAAGTACACCATGTCGTATGAGCAACACAAAATTCGTAAAGCATTTGTCTGAATGCTCAGTACATTTGACTGTTCACAGCTTGCGACGCAACTATGCATAGGACAGTACACTACAACAACCGGGAGCCAGAGAATTGGTGGAATGAAGAAATAGCTGAGCTCGGAAACCTCTGCAACTCAGTTAGACGCTGCCTACAATGTAATCAATGTGGAGAAAATGCAAACAGTCTCAGAAAAATATTTAAAAATCAGAAGAAGCTTCTGAAATCAGCCATTCGACGCAATAAAAACAAGTGTTTTGAAAAACTCTGTGAGGAAGCAAACGAAGACCCTTGAGGAACAGCATACAATGTAAATTTTGCGTATGTAAAATCCAAAAACAAGACACGACAACGCAAAAATGCATCTTTTATGAGGAATGTCGTCGAAACTTTGTTTCCGAAACACCACCTCATTTCTTATGCTAAACCACGAACCGAAGTCGTAGAGCCATCACTGCTAGTTATTAAAGTTGAAATATTGCTCATAGCCGTAAGAATTAAAAGCAGCAAAGCTCCTGGATTAGATGGCATACCAAACAGAACCTTAACCATGACTTTGAAACAAAAACTATGCGCAAAAATGTAAAATGCGTACTTACAGGAAGGCATACTCCCTGACTCGTGGAAAGTCCAGCGATTGGTTCTACTTCCTAAACCAAAAAGCCTCCAGAGAAACCTTATCATATCGACCTCTGTGTATGCTTATCACAATTGGCAAAGTGTACGAAAGCATGGTAAGAAACCGCTTGGAGTTAGCAATCCAGAAAGCCGGCGGATTATCAGAAAGACAATATGGCTTCATGAAAACGAAATCCATCGTTGGCGCACTAAATAAATTGTTGACACTGCGAAATACGCAGTAAGTGGCATGCGATGGAAAGGCGGAACAAAAAAAATATTGCGCGCTGATCACACTAGATGTGAAGAACGCCTTCAACTCAGCAAGGTGGACAAACATAATCAAGGCTCCGTATGACATACGCGTTCCTCAATATCTTATGAAAATTATTATTAGTTATTTTGAAAACAGGCGACTATTGTTCGATGCTGATGAAGGCACCAAGAGCTACTCTATTTCGAGTGAAGTAACGCAAGGCACGGTTCTAAGCCCACTTCTAAGGAACCTAATGTGTGATGCGGTGCTAAGGAAATACCAACCAAAAGCCGTTAAATGAAATGGATACGCAGACGATCTTGAATTGAGTTAGTAGTGATTAAATACCTAGACAATGTCCGGAGTAAATTCAATTAGTGCATAAACGGTATGCGTCAATGGTTCTCATCAATGAGTTTAGAACTAATTGAGAAGACTGGCGAAAGACAGAAGTCTTAAGTAATAGAGAAGTGGTGGAAAGTATAACTCTCCCCATAGGAGAGTGTGAGATTTATTTACAGTCACAACTAAAGTATCTGTGGTTAAAAATAAACTCAAGGTAGGTAAAGCGAATAAAATCCTAAATGCCTTATCAAGAATGATGGCAAATAAAGGCCGCGTCCGTTCCAGCCAACGATTGTTACTCGAAAAGATCATGAGATCGGTTGTATTAAATGCGGCTCCAATATGGATCCAGCCGCTAGGCATTAAAGCATATGCCAGACAAATAAGTACAGTGCATACACAGTGTCGGCACTAAGAGTTATCAGTACTTTCCTAACAATATCAAATGATACTGCTGAAGTAATAGTAAGGGGATTACATCCACGCTGTCGAATATGAGCGGGTATACAAACTACCAGAGCCGTCTACATATAAAAGCTAAAAGAGAAGAGAGACTCAAATCTTGACAATATGGCAGCAGCGGTGGCAAGCCCCACTCAAAGGACGGTGACACAGACTGATACTGGACATTCATTCGTGGATAGACAGAAGACATGGGAACCTGGATTACCACCTAACCCAAACACTAAGTGAAAATGGCTGCTTTAAAAGCTACCTGCACAGCACGACATTAGTCCGTATTATCCGACGTGTTCAGAGTGCTTTGAAGACTCTGAGCATGTATTCTTCTATTGCCCGAATCAGAAATGAATACAAATGCTGAATAATATGCCTTTCTCTGAAAGTTGAATCAACTCAATCAATATTCTCTAAAGGAACAGAAAGTATTATGCTTTTAAAAAAGCAAGGCGTTAAATGTCATATGCCGTAAGTGAACTAATTTCATTATTTTGTTAGCTCTTCAAAGTCTTAGAAGTAAGAACAAGACCACTTCTTGGAAAAATAAATAGGAGTTAGACTTTTCCTCACCCAAACACTTAAATTGAAGAAACTAGCGAAAAGCAAAAATATTCTTGTCGCCTTTATTTGATTTTTATGATAATTTAATGTCAAGAATTCGTCTATCTGCCTAGCCAAATCTTCATCTTAATTAAGATGGTCATAAATTCCGTTGCACACTACAACTAGTCTACACTATGAGTCCTTCAATGTGAATAACTTATGTATTTATTACATTTTTATTATCCGTAGATAAAATTCTATAGCAATTAACAAATGGAAATAAAAATGGCAAACATGAAAGAGGGAGAGAGAGAAAGGAGGGGGAGCAAGTAGTTATTTCCTTCCGTGCATTAATGCTTTTCTGTAATTAAGATCTTACATTTCAGTCATTTGAGCCATTGTTGGCACTAAGCGAAAGGCAAGTCTTTATAGTGGGCCATAAAGTGGGTGGGGCCTGGACAGGAGGAGGTAGTCGATGTAGACGACAGGCAGAATGGCAATAAAACATTTATTTGTACGCTTTATTAACCCGCTCACGTACACAGCATTTCAATAAGCACACCAGCACAAAGCTAAGTTCATTGCACATACACACACATACCCATGCGGCACACACGCACACACGCTTACAAGTTGTAAGTTTAATTGTCGCAAGTGCATTTCTGTCTCCTTTAGCGTCTGTCAGTAGGCTGTTGCGGAGCGTACTCACTGCAGTGGAGTGCCAGTAAATATAATAGAATGAAGTGCCAGGGAATGGTGAGTAGAGGAAGTGAGTCAGTGAAATGCAGCAACTGAAGGTGCAAAAGCAAATGCCATAAAATTGCAACGGCGCGTGCCAAGCGAAGACTGCTGGCATGACAATAAAAAAAAAAAACAAAAACAAGCGTGAGATATGCATGTGTTTATGAAAGTGAAAATGTGTTGTTTATGCGAATTGCAACGCTCTATATTGCCATAATTGAAATAAAGCGGAAGCGTGCAACAATTGAAGTGGTACTAATACCTTCCTGGAATTGCGGTAAGTAGGACAAAATGCGAAAATGTCTTGTAAACAATGCAAATGAAAATGCAAGTAATTTCAAATACCAGCATTACTATGCTAATATATTTATATATAGACTTAGATATTCCATATACGCACACAATGGAGAAAAACAAGATTTATAGGCGCTTGGCGTATATTCAAACACTGAAGGCTGCAAGTGACTAACAAGTCGACAAGCAAATATAGACTGAAGTAAATTTAGATTAACACCGGCATACATATGTGCATTATACTTATTTGGCGCACTGATATATATCAAAAATAATTTTTAGATATTTTTATACCAAAACTAGCTAGCCACGCAGCCGTTGTCCTGCGTGAAATTATGTGTTTTGAAATGAAAAGAAAGTTGAATTTATCATTTCATTTTTTTCTTCAAGGCAGCTTGATAAACAACATTTTTTGGTTTCTGTTCCGGTGTACTTTCCTCATGAAAAGTATAAGGTATTTTCGTTTCTAAGCATTCGTCGATCCACAACGAACAACCTCTGGTATTTTCATCAAGATTGGTGTAGCCGCTCTCTTAGCGTTACTAACAAACAAACATTCATTCGTTCGTATGGGAAAAAGAAAAGGGCTGTTTTTAGGGGTTTTCCGGCAATTATTCGAATTTTTCTTGCCGTAAAAACCATCCTTGAACCTCAATGAACATATTAAACAAAGAATTGGCAAAATTGGATCAGGCGTTATTGGGTTATGCGCTTAGCAACACATTTCGCGATTCATTTTTATATACTTTTATAAGATATAAGGTTAGATTATAATCGAGGCAGTCTTTGTAGTAGGGCTTACTAAAGCGTATATATTGGAATTATGTCACCTATATTTAATAATCTAGCAAGCTTGCAAAAGTTCAAGCTACAAAATTTTTAGAAAACAGTCGGACGAAAGCATGCCCGACGACTGGAATTTAAGTGTACTCTGCTCAATTCATAAGGGACCCCACAGTCTGCTCCAACTACCGTGGGATAAGCCTACTCAATATCACATATAAGGTTCTATCGAGCGTAAGGTATGAAAGATGAAAGCCCACCGTCAACAAACTGTTGGATCTTATCAGTTTGACTTTAGACCTGGAAAATCAACTAGTGACTAAATAATCACCATGCGCCAAATCTTGGAAAATACCGGGGAAAAACAGGACACACATCATCTCTTCTTCGATTTCAAAGCTGCTTTTGATAGCCCAAAAAATGTCTGCCTTTAAGCCGCTATGTCTGAATTTAGTATCCCCGCAAAGTTATAACGGCTGTGTGAACTAACGTTGAGCAATACCAAATGCTTTGTCAGGATTGGGAAGGACCTCTCCGAGCTGTTCAATATCAAGGTTTCAGACAAGGCGACACCATAAAGGTGTGACTTTTAGCTGCAAATCTGAATAGAGAAAGTACAATCTTCTATAAGAGTGTACAATTGCTTACTTCTGCTTTCCCTAGGTTGGACAAAGAAACGAAGCAAATCGGCCAGGTAGTGAACGAGGGCAAGACGAAATATCTAATTTCATCAAACATACAGTCGTCGCACTTGCGAATTGGCGCTCACGTCACTGTTGAAAGCCATAATTTCGAAGTCGTTGACAATTTCGTCTCCACTCTGTTGGAACCAGCATCAATACTAACAACAACATCAGCCTCGAAATCCAATGCAGAATAACTCTTTCCAGCAGGTGCTACTTCTCTCGATGAATAAAAACCAAACTCTATAACTCACTGACGATGACAACATCTGTCGGCGTTACGAATTATCGAGAGAAAGGTTCTGCGGAAGATTTATGGTCCATTGCGCAACGGCGAGTACCGCAGTCGATAGAACTATGAGCTATAATAGATATACGACGACATTGACATATTTCAGCGAATTAGAAGGCAGCGGTTACGCTGGATAGGTCATGTCGTCCGAATGGATGAAAACACTCCACCTCTGAACACAGTACCCCCCGGGAGAAACAGAGGAAGACCTCCACTCTGTTAGAAAGACCAGGTGAAGAAGGGCCTGGGTACACTTGGAATTTCCAATTGCCGCCAAACAGCGGAAAGGAACAACAACTAGTGCGCTGTTGTAAACTCGGTTATAACCGCGTAAGCGTTGTCTACATCAATAAAGAAGACGAGGATTTAGGGAATTATGATTTTTTCATTCCTGATTCTTTTGAGTGAATACCGTAGTCGATAGAACGATGAGCTGTACGAGATATTAGTCAACATTGACACAGCTCAAGACAGGGACAGCTGGCTAGGTCATTCTGTCCAGATGGAAGAGGATACCTCACCCGTGAAGGTTTTCGATTCAGTAACCGCCGGTGTAAGCAGAGGAAGAGGAGATCAGGTTGAGAAGGACCCGGCAGCACTTGGTATCTCGAACTGGCCCCAAATAGCGAAAAAAGGAAACAACCTGCGCGATGTTGTTCACTCGGCTATAACCACGTAAGCGTTGTTTATGCCAGTAAAGAAGAAAAAAAATATTTTTTCCCTCCCAAAAAGGGCATATTATGTTTGCCACAATTTTGGTAACACCAAAAAGGAATCGTCGGTAATCCAAATAATATATATAAATGATCACCATGATGAACTAAGTCAATTTAGCGATGTCCATCTGTCTGTTCGTCTGTGTATATTAGTTCACACATATTCAGTTTTGAGATATTGATCTGAAATTTGCACTTTTCTCACCAAGAAGCTGTTCATTTGTCAGATCTTCCGACAAGCGGAACAAACGGAATCATGTTCTTATATGGAAAGTTTTTTCCTTTGATGAGATATTTTCATGAAATTTTTCAGAGAGCATTATCTCCGAAGAAATTCTGCAGATAAATACTTCTAGTTCAGTCTTAATGAATTTGAATAATTGAACCAAGATTTTTTAAGTTAAAATAACAGATCATCATTGCAACTAAAAATAATTACTAAAACGTGATATAATTTTTCTAATTTTTGCTGATATTCATCGAAAATCACACACAAAAAGTCATAATAATGCTGAAAAGATGTCTTTGAGAATTGAACATGAGTGCCTCTTGTTGATTTAATTTGTTCGAATATAATAAAATTAACAGAACAACAGAACTGAAAATAATTTATGTGAACACTTTAGATTTATATATTTACACACTGCATGTGACACTTTTGCACGTACGATAGTGTTACTATTTTAACGAATACCCCTACAAACATACATATACTATAGATATATGCGTGTATATGTTTTATAATTTTATATAGCATTATAGCTAATACCCTATTGTATCGCACGCCCACAGCATACACAGTCCATAGCCCTCAGCTTTGGCAGCATCAATTGCTTTGGATTGCTGCCAAACAATTATAAGTGGATTTTCTCTTTTGCCATACGCCAAATACGCCATTTGAAGAACTCGGAAGTGTAGCAAATGTATAGCACGCTAAGAAGATTCTTTATTATTCTTTAGAAACTTTTATTGCTGATGCAGCAACTCTTTGGCACTTTTGCTGACACATGCTATATATGGCAGTGCTTACAAAGTGCCAGCCCTTACAAGCTGACGTGTGTTCCAATTGGCATCCGTTTCGAAATGGAAGTTCTTGAGTGCAGTTGCAAGTCGCATAAGTTATAGCGAAGCCAAGAAATTCGAGTGGCACAATTATACATAGTGCAAAAGCACAACATAACTGTGAGGAGTGTGAAGGAATTCAGTTTTTTTTTAGCTAAAAATGGAATGTTTAAAAGGAAGAAGAATATTTAAATCACTTTTAGTGTTGAAAAAAAAGATGATGTATTGGATTTATGCGAAATAACTTTTTATTTTTTAAAATACAACATCCGAAGAGGACATTTGAAACAACTTGGAACGAAAATTTATTTACTTTTAGTTAAGAAAACTTATTTTCCTTGCTAAAGTTAGCATTCACATATTTGTTTCCATATATCTCTACTTCTTTTCCATATAAAGGTATTCGGTATTCCATTTTAAGAAGAAATTAAACGCATGAACCTGTTCATTATGAAGAGGCAAGCTAAACTTAGTTAAAATCAGGTGACAAAATAATAAAAACACTAACTCTCAATAAGGTTTTGAAACCCTAACCTAAAAAATACCAGTTATATTTCCAGTTATATTACGGTTATAATACCAGTTATATTAATAGCTAGTTATGAGACCTAGTTGATATGTTAGATAGATATTATGAGACCTAGTTGAGGAGATCTTAAGCTCTGAGAAAGGATCTTCACTTCTCATTACAGGCCTACAAACAGATTTACGGGATCTTAGTGTATGATGATAAGGAATTAAGAATAATCTTCCGCTCAAAGCTCAGATCTGTATGCCAGAGGAGATACTTTACTTTTAGCATTCTGAACGACTCAACCATTAATATAATCACCGTTCAAAGCATGAAAAGAAAATAGAATTAGCATTTTGATATATAGTACTACTACTTTTAAACATTGTCAAATAGGAATTCGTGATCACACTCTGTATATTAAAAGCACTAAATAATTTCTACCATTAACCAAAGAAACAAAATCAGCCTTAAATAAGTAAAGAGTTCAATAAGTCAGCCACAAAAGAGATTAGAAGTACATGTAATATAAAATGCGTAATTGCATTAAATTAAATCCAGTTCTAAGATGTGTGTCAAGGAAGCCTACGAACCACGAAACCTTTCACTCTTCAAACACTATATTTCAACTTTATGCAAGAAAAAACGGCAAACCAGAGTCACAAGCCAGCTGGAAATTAGCTCAGTACATGTACATAGTAGTAGATACATATAATAGGTAAATTTTATAAATAAATAAGCAACCTTCTGGAACTTAACTACTTGCTGTGCAGTTACATCCTACATACTATCCATTCATTGCATTTAAGTTATTAGAAACCATTTAATAACTAATCGCCTTAACAACCTTTGCTGTCGCATAGTGACCGCCAAACAACAAACTAGCCTACAACTGACAGCCACAAAGAGCGTACAATAAACGACAACTGTCATGAATTCTGCAGATGCATTATTTATAACGCTAAGTACACTTACAAACTGCATACCTATGACTACCGGGCAGTAGGCAAACTTTAGCAAACCGTTCAACTTTAAGTTGTAGTAAGGGAAAATGACATATGTTCAATGCGTGTTTGTTCTAACTATGTATATATGTATGTATGCGAGTTGGGTACTTAAAAGTAAATTGGTGACATGAAAAATACATATTATGTCACCACAAGCAGCTAGCTCTTAGCTGTTACGTAGTCATATTAAAGCCTACACGAGGGCAGTTTGAGAAGTTAGTGATAGCCAAGAAGTGCTCAGCAAAATTATTATATTAGTTCAAAAATTATATGGTATTTAATGTTTGAATATCATTTTGGACATATGACCATGAGCACCAAATTAGCATTGGAATATTTCAAGAATACTGTGGCGGATGTTTAACATAGATTATCGACATCAACTTATGACTGTAGATCTTACACTTGCCGGTATCGGTGAAATGCTGCCTTTAATTTTAAGAAATTACAAACCATTATTACTTACAGCATAAAAGCCACGACAGACTTACTACAACAAGGAACTCAGAATGCGGCAGTTCTTCATATATACATATTCGTTAAGCCAAAAATGTGAGGTTGCTGTATATAATACGGATTTTGAACAAACTGTTTTGGTGCTTTTCCTTGTTTTGGTAATCAGTTCCGGTAATCAAATTACTTCCCATACTCAATATGGTACACAAAACGTTAATGTAAAACGACGACGTCTTTAAAAATTATATTTTTAAGTGTACACCTGGTGTGATTTATTATATTTACAACAAAAAATTACTCCATTAGATCCTTTAAAGTTTGAAGAAATTAGGCACACAATTCTTGAAGAAAAAAAAAAATTTAGATTTCACGCGATCTCCGACGGCTTTGTTCTTTTTGGACAAGTCAACTATATAGTTGATCATTGTATAAAGTATTAAAAACAGCAGATATGCAGATCGGATCATTTGTTAGTAATCATTACAGCAAATTTGAAAAATGGTGTTTCATGAAAAAAGGTCTTAAAGATAAACTTATGGAAATGATTGAACTCAGAGGCTATATTTTTAAATCAAATTTTAATTTTAATATGGCCTATCGAAGCTAAACAAAAAACTAGGAAGGGCTACGTTCGGGTGTAACCGAAAATTTTATACTCTTGCAGCATGCAAGGATTGAAGACGGGGCAATACTCTCAGGTACATATGGGATCTAAGGCGAGTTTTCCCTCGATTTTATTAATTTTAAGCACAAGAATGCACCGTTATTAGCAAAATATGCCCTTTCAATTTTATTAAGTTAGCTCTTACTTATTGACTGATAATTTTGGTCGAAAGTGAACTAAAAGGCTCTGGTGTCCACATATTCGGTACCCAGTGGCTTGAACAGTTTTGGTTCCATTTATACAATTTTTGATCATAGGAACATATTTCAAAGGAAAAAACAAAGTTTTATCCCGTTATATTACTTGCCTTTCGGGGGGTTATTTTCCGATTTCATCCATTTTCATACTGCCGGTAGAAATTTTTATAATATGGTTGTTGTATTTTAAGTAGTTTAGGAGATATGTACATTAACATTATTATAGAGCGGGGCCATGTCTTTTTCAAAATTACTTGCCCATAGGAGCCCTTGCTATAGCGATCCTTTGGCAAAAGTACAGTTCTATATCTTAATTTTATAGGTTAATGCAAAAGGAATTGAACGTCTCCAAAACGTCGATTTATCACATTTTGACCGAATATTTGAGCTTACGAAAGGTGTGTGCACGGTTTGTTCCGCACAAATTGACTGACGACCAAAAATTGCTCAGAATCCAACATTCGATTCGACGCTTCTGACCGATTATTTGACCAAAAATCACATTTTAACCATTAACCACTCCCCGTATTCACCTGATATGGCACC
Source organism: Bactrocera tryoni (assembly GCF_016617805.1). NCBI lineage: Eukaryota > Metazoa > Arthropoda > Insecta > Diptera > Tephritidae > Bactrocera > Bactrocera tryoni. The sequence continues at coordinate 77,447,302 of NC_052499.1, forward strand.
GTACGACTTCTTCCTTTTCGGAAAAATGCATTTGCGCATGAAAGGAAAGCGTTATGCAGACGTAAGGCTAGCACCGGCATACTGGCAGCCATACCGGCCAACGAGCTAAAACACACGTTCGACATGCTTTTGGACCATGCAAAAAGCTGTATTGAAGCAGAGGGAGCCCATTTCGAATAAAATAAATTGATTTTGCCGAAAAAACCATTTGTTCTGTTTTTTTTTTTTAAAGTCCTGTTTACTTTGGAACACTCCTTGTTTAAGAGAAAACATTTCCAAAAGCACGTAGATAAATGGTAACATATTGCTACTCTGAACATAGCGAAGAACAGTTCTCTTCAGTTAGTCAAAATATTTTCGATAAGAAGGGTATTAGAAGCGACACTAACTCTTCGATTATTGACCCCGTCCACCCATTTACTACTAAATTTGTAACTAAAATCCCCTGTGAATATGGCGCCAACGGAAATAGGACTTATGCCGTCATCTACACCCACACTAATGAATACACTAATAAAGAATCAGATATAAATAAATATAATAATAAATATGGAAAAAGCAATAAGGGCAAGTGGAATAATAAAAGTAACTTTATAATTTACAAGCAACCAGGCTAAGCTTATGCAGCTGAACTAAATATAACCAGCCCTGTTGGGGTTCAACACACCTGCCACTAGTTAGAGTAGCTGTAGCGGTAAACATTGTGGCATGACGATGACGACGTCATCGATTGAATTGCGCGTGGCAGGTGTGCGCGATTCCCACACCCAGAAGTTATACATAAAAACAAAAACAAATCCAAAGTAGCGAACTCACACATCTGCTTAAATATATGTATGTGAGTGTTTATAAACGGGTAATATAGCACAAGCGGGCATTAGTGTACATACACATATATACAAAGGGTTCACGCCCATCTTCACTCGGACTTAACCCGAAAGAGTAGTAAATCCGCTTTTATACTCAACCAACTACTTGCAGCTGTTGCTGTTTTTCACTTAGGTGTATCGATGGTCGTGCGGTGTCTTTTTGGTGAAACTTCTAATCGCTTTATCGATTTTGTATGGTACACCTACTTGTATTTTATTGTTTTCAGGTCGATGGACGAAAACACCTTATTGAGGCAACAGCAAAAGGTTTATTTAAAAAAATAAGTATATTTATGGGTAAGTGGTTGTTATTGAAAACATCTACTTAGTTCTTAGTAAATATATGAATACAGAGCCGCAATCATTGTTCGCTTATACTGAGCTGTGTTTAATACTCAGAATAATGTAATGGTAAATAAAAGTGTTAAATATTTAGAAATAATTCATATACATCAACACTTCTATTTATGCTATACTGAACATTAAAGAAATTTATTGTAAAGATTCATCAATTCTACAAGCATAAAATTTGCCGATTTCTCTCGGATTCTGTATTTGACTCTTTTCTTTTGATGGCTACCTTCAAAACTTGGCTTAAAACGATTCCAAATGATCGTAAGTAGTATTTGTCCAAATTTTCCGGTCTCACATTGCATGCCGCCGATTAAAGGAGCGCGAGATGACTAAACAGTAGGCGGAGTTGATGTAACACACTATACACCAAAGATCAAACGAAATAGTCAATACCATTTAATGTGACGGAAGTGGTCACACGGCTCTACAATGCGGAATTATTGGCCGATTGGACGCCAAACTGTAAAAAAGTAGGTCAATTTGACGAAGGGAAAAATGCTCTTCCACTAAGAGAACGATTCATATAGCATGACCTCCTTGATCGAATAATGGTATGAATTGAATCATCCATGGTTGTCTGGTTTCCAAACCTGAAAAAATTACTTGCCAAACAAATTTTTCAGTTTGTTTTTGCAAACCTTCAGAAAACGTATTTTTCAGACGAATGGAAGCAGTTGGAGCATCGTTGGGTCAAGAGCTTCGAATTTATTGAGAAAGGCCAAATGAGAGTAAACTTGAAGGTATCAATGAAACCTTACTAAGAACTTGTTTCCTTTTGGTATTTTTTTTATCCTGGATTAGCCAAACCAAACTTCGGCAGTGTTTTCTCAGCCCACATACCTGCGAAAGAGTGGTGGTTGAGTAGAAGCCGCTAGAGAAGAGAGTCACTGAACATATTTACGGATGGGCTAAAGTTTCAGGAGAAGGCTGCTCGAGGACTTTGTGACTTTTGCATCCCTTATTTAGCAAAGGTTGGTGCCATGAAGGTAGCAGTAGATCGCCTGTACACTCTGATTGTAGCACGACGATACTAGCTTTGAGCTCACTCTCTCAACTGCAGAGCTGGCAAGATAATCTTCAATAGACCCGTTATATATATAATGGAATACTTTGGAGCTTCGATATCTTCATGAGTCAACTAATGGATAGCTTCGTGGGGGCTTGGCCGCGCTGGGTCTAGTGAGCTCTTTGCATTCGAGCCTTTCCCTACTTGTAAGAATTCTAACTGGTTTCTGTGAGAAAAGATTGAAACTTTTGCCGGATAATGCTCGTAGAAAATATTTTAAAGAATAAGGGGTTGAAACACCTGAGCGTTTTCTTTATGTTTGTCCTGCCGTTGCGAAATTAAGGCTGAAACACTTGGAAACTCACAGCTTCAGATATCCTGATGAGCTAGCGGGAATAAATAAAACGCTTAAGCAAATTTATATCAACCTCAATGCGGTTTGCCAACTTATTAAATCTGATTATGGAACATCTTCGCAAAAAACTGTATTTAGTAGTACAAGTGATATGCCAGTATTGACGATCAGCTATTAAACCAAAGCCAATCTCATCTAAGAACTTGTGGTGAACAGCGAGTACTCGTTTGAGATGTTTTTAGAAAGATGATAGAAAGAAAATTTCCAAACGATCATAAGAAGTTCGAGAAAGCTTCTGCGAGTAAAAGCAAAATTTTAAAGCTGCTATATTCCACATCGGTCTGACCTTCCATTTATGATTAACTCTCCTTTATTGGTAATTATATGACTACATTAATCACTGGTAAATTATTCTGAACTGAAACCTTCTATTTCATCGCCAGAATTCAGCAAAATAATTATGGTATTTAAAACTGCATTCAGTAATATCCTTTGATTATCAGCTTGAGCGCAAATGTCTCCTTGGCACATGTGCGATTATTAATAAGCCCGACTCGGACATCCAACACCTGGCGCCACCAACAGATGACGGATCACAGTTCCTTTCATGAGCAAACCTGCAATTAAAAGCGTGTTTTCTCACTTCGACGCACACACCGCCGTCAACATAGATTTTACCCAACTAATTGTCCAGCAAGTAGTCGACACAGTTAGTTGCAACTAACATATATTGTATTTGTTGCAAATATGTAGTTGACTAATTATATGTTCAACAGCAGTTTACTAACTGGAAATTACGCGTGTAAGTATGTATCTATTCATATATATTTATACTTGTATGTGTGGGTGTCTGAAATTCAAACCGCCCGCTGTTTAGCTACTGTTTTGTTTTATTTTTTATTTTTGGTATACAGTTACCTTGAACGCCTTAATTAAAACTTTACAACTTGCAACACACAGGCAATGCCAATGACACAGGACAAATTAATTTATTATTGGCATGGTGTTGGATGACTAGTTGACATGTTTAGGTGAGTGTGTGTGACTTGTGTATTGCATTACATCACTTAAATACATGATTTTATGTGCATGTATATGTGTGTATGCAAATAGAATCGGCAAATAGGTGCCATGGGGTGCCCAGTTGTTTACACAATCCTGCCGCTGAGAGATCATTTAACGTCAAAGCCGTTATTTTGTTTACCCTTAGGGAAGCACGAGCAAGCAAGTAATCTACGCCCTGCCTTGGCACCATAACATTGTCTGCATGTACGGTAGTCGTGCTGTAAATTGACTTCAGTAAAATCAAAAAAAGATTGTAGCAGATGCTATAATGACAGTGCAAGTAAGTATAACACCAAAGCTGGCAAAACAAATAATAGCAGATAAAACTGATTTAAAGGAGTCTATATTGTGTGCCAAGTATACATAGGTACTTTTTCAAAAAGCCTTTTTTGACAGATCACGCGTGAGTATTGTTTGGCATTTCATCACGGAAAGATTTACGTTTACAAATCATTAAACTTCATTACGAAAATTCACTTTAATATGAAAGTTCACGTTTCGCGAACTTCGCTCAATTTATGGTCAACATAGTCGATCTTCTAAGCATACTATTCGCACCACCATCACCCATCTTGAGACCTAGCACTCGTTATTGGATAATATTTGACCGAATAGACCACGTCCTGCGCATAGTGAATAAAATATGGCTTAATAATGGGTATGTAATCAAGCAAAATTTGCCGCATTTGGGACGAAGACCAACGTGAAGTGATTCAAGAGCTATCATTTCATCCAGAAAAATCAACGGTTTGATGTTGTTTGTGGGCCCTTGGAATCATCGATCTATATTTCCTTAAAATTGAAGCCAGCCAGAACTTAACCGTCAATGGCTACCGTTATCGCACAATAATAACCGACTATACGATGGAGACGGAGCCACTTCCCACACAACGCATCAATCAATAGATTTATTGAGAAAACACTTCGGTGGATAGATAATTTAATTTCACGTTTTCGATTGTGATATCGCACCGTTAGCCGTTTTTCTGAAAGTACTATATGTAAAAACTAAGATCTATGTAGACAATCGCGCTTCGATTCAGACCTTAGAGCAAAACATCACGTGTGTCATTCGCCAGTTACCAGTCGAACGAGTCACCGAAAATTGGACTCAAAAGATGGACCATCTGAAACGTTACCGCGGCCAACATTTGAAAGAGAGGATCTTCAAAACATAACGAAGAATGTTTTTTCGATGGAAAATAAACAAAAAAATTTGAAGTTTCTGTGATTTTTCTTTAAAAAAGTAGGGAACCTCGAAATGAATCACCCTTTATAACTATATTTAGATGTTTAGCATTGTCTCCGACAGCTAAGTTATTTTTCATATCTTTAGATCCGGTACAATGAGTGATACTCACTCATTTACACACTTTGGACTTCGATGATTCTCGGTACTCATAAATAGTGTACAAACATAGCGTATTTATTGGCTTGGCTACCGTAGCTGTGGCAGTAGCGGAGCTTTGAAGGATAGTATACAGCATTCGGCAATCGCGAAGAACGAATTCGCGAAAATTTGAAAATTAAAAGATTATAATCAGTAATATAACAATATTATTAACATTTTAACGTATTACAAAATTTTTCAACGCGGAATTCGAATGAAAACTATTCTTCCGTTTCGTGTCAGAGATGCGTAAAAAGTTCCCACAGCTGATGTAAAGCGATTTCCCGCTATTCGACACACGATATTAAAGGAATTGGGCAAACCTTCCACTTGAATTTTATATTTACTACACTCACCAGAAAAATATGTTTCCTTTCGGATTTTAATAGATTCAAAATACATATGTATGTATGTATGTCCACATACATCGCTTTCTATGTCAAAATCATAAATATTTATGGCTACATTTTGACCACATATGACCACATATATGAGTATGTATGACGAAAATATGGAGTAGGAAATTATTTAGTCATAAAATTCGTTAAATTTTTCCAAACACAACGCCCTTTACATGTCGGACTAATGGAATTACCACGCGATTTTGACATTCAAACGTCGAATGGCAGTCAGTTGGCGAGGGGAATGCATACGCTTATAGTTAAAGGGACTAAAAAACATTAGCCGTTACTAAAGCGAAGCATGGCAGGCGAATGAACAATAAAATGTAAAATACACAAAAAATTACAAAACGATGAAAAAAACCAAAAGAAACTATGAAACTAGAAACGATATGAGCAAATGGCAGTCAGAAAAACTATGTCAATGTTGTGACCAATGAAAAATTTATTATTTGCCGGGTAAACCGAAAAAGTGTCATGCCATATGCGCGAGCAAGTGTCGCACAGTCACGCATTTGCGTGTACATGTGTGTGAGAGAGCAAGCATAACCCTGCAGAGAAAGCTACTGTACTTTCGAAAGTTATTAAACAAGCCTGGAATGGAAAATAAATATACCTGCTATTCAGCCTTGGTATAGTTTGTTTTCTTGGCAGTTGGTTCTAAGTAACTGGAATGCTCTTAAATTTATATAAATTTTGTCAGTCATTAAATGTAGTTAAATTTCAATACGTATTTCCTCTCAAGATCATGTAGAATATAGCATTTCTCTAATCTCGCAGTGTCGAATCGAAGGAATAACTGTTATAAGTCAAAACCTACTGACATAATAAAATTAAATGAGGTAACTGGATTACAAAATGTAAGCTTCACAGGATTTTTTGTGATGAGGGAACAATTCTAAATACAATTAAAGACAATTAATCAAATTAAACAACTATCAAGAGTTTTTTGTATCTAAAGGGCATGCTGTTTTTATTAGGATCTAAGTATGTTCCATTTCAGGAGTTTTTATGTGAGAGGGATTTCTTTCGAATAATGAAATTTAATGTGCAGAAAATTCAGATTATTTATGCAGAATTCGTTATTCCAATCTTATGCCGATTAATACCACCAAAAAATGTAAGATATTAAAAAAACATTTAAGATATTAAGTATTAGATAATAACAATGTGATGAAAAATGTAATATTTGTAGATCAGCCTATCTTACCTCCAACTTAATCATATGTTAGAAGCACTAATAACGACAACCAATGCCGAGCGAAGAAGTTAATTGGAAGTTAAAACATTTTGGAGAATATTTCTTTTGGAAGTATTAAAAAAGTCAAGGTCATAGGGAAGAGATAAGTGCCGGTTTAACCGATCATGCAAGCAAAAAGAAAGTTAGAATCAAATTCAACTAGAATACTTCACGTTACTTAAATTCATTGCATAATTACCGAACTACTTTTACCGATTTTTCTGATTTTTTTGCTTCAAACGTTGAACATTTCTATTGACATGGTGCCCACAAATTGTCAGAAAAGTGGTAAAAATGTGTAAAAAGCAATGATTAATACTTTGAGTAAATTTATTTTACTTTCTCATTCAAAATTACAATTTTTTTCACAGAAAAACGCTCACTTCATACCAGTAACCACACGTTATGTGTTGTCTACGCGCAATATCTTTTATGGTAGTATTTATTGCAAAAATTACTGAATTATTAAGGGGTTACATGGAATTACGGGTGTCAAAAAATTGATGTTTTTTATTGTCTCATTAAATTTTACGACACATCTAGAATATTGCCTAAAATTTTCAAGTTAATCCGAGTAATAGTTACGGAGATACAGCCTTGAGTACTTGACCGCTAAGGCTAAGTGCGCCGTCTTTCAACGCGTTTTTCTCGAAACTGTGTTTAAAAATTCGGTTGGTAAAATTTCTCGAGAACCACTAAACCGATCTTTTGCACAGGTCTTTGAGATACAATTCTTAAGACTTGAACGAAGTACCTATTTATTTCGATTACAACTAAAACAAATGTCGCGAAATTTTCAATGAAATTTTATTTTTTTATGTAAAAAGGTCTGCCATAAATCCAATTTTCAGTATATTTTTTCCTTCGTCCAAGTTCCAAGTTAAGGTTTTAAGTAAAACACGTATTTTTTCATTATAGACGATCCTGTAAAGAGTTATATGTACTGCCAACGAGGGATCACCGGAAATGGCGTCGCAATGGTCGAGTTTAAAATATTTTTCCAAATATTTCAGAATTCTTTGTTAACAGTGTATGTTTGTAACAATAAAAAAAATCTAATAAAATATTTAATTTTTTATATGAGAAAAAAATTGTTGAAAAAAGGTTGTTTTTTACCCGAGAAAATTCATGAAACCCCTCAACGGAGCGTAGAGATGTAAGTATTGTTGGATATTGGGCACGGCAATCATTCAATTAAGCGCTAATCATTTCTATGAAACATAGAAACGAAGGATATAATACTTAATCAAAAAATAGTAAGACTTTGTTCAAAATTATACAATTCATAACACCGGTCAACACGATTTTTGGGTCTGACATCTACTTGTTAAATTTTAGTTTCTCCTATGACAAAAATAAGGGGAAAAATTTTTTTCCCGTTTAAAGTTTGCTTTCGTAGAAATTAGAGCAATTTTTCGATGATTTTTATATTTTTTCTACAATTTCACTATAGATTATAATTAGAAAACTTTCTTTTAGATACAAGAGTCGTTTTTATTCAAGATGTGTGATAAACAATAATATATAAACGTAAAATAACAAGAAATTACTGTCTAAAAGTGAATGTTTTTTGTGTTTCTTTTATGCTCATGTGAGCTCTCTCGTATTAAACCCCAAATATACTTATCGATGTAGATCAGCCCAAAGCAAACTTAAAGAACTAAAGATTAATATTTAAGTGTTTTTCAATGTCTAGAATCAGAATTCAAGCATGGGAACAGAAACCGCAAAAAAAATATTTTTTTTGTTGACCGGTGTAATTTATTCTTCAATGTTTTTCGAAAAAAATTGAAAATTGAGTGATTTCGGAACCGCGCTTTCAATTTTCCAAAGCCCAAATGATCTTTCAAATTGGTTTTCTCGATTGTGCCAATGATGCCAGTAAACTCTCGGTTTAAAAAGCGCTTGCTCGCGACAAGCAATTATCACCAAAGCTTTTTTTGAACATGCTGAACGTTTTTACTCCAAAAATTTGATGCCGCATACAAAATTTAATGGAACTTATTTGTTAAATAATTCGCTCATTATAATAATCGCCTAAAGTACGTTAATAATTCAGAAAGACCAGCGTAAATAAGCACTAATGACTATTTTGATGTGATATTTGGCACAGATGTTACTGACAGTCATGGCAACCTAGAAAAAAAATATTTCGACGGATGATTTTTTACGCAAAATTTAAATTAAATAATCTTACTATTTTTTGTCCCTCTGATATTTCTGTATTAATAATTCGCCTTAACAAAGAAATCTAATGATGTATTACAAAATCAAATTGTATCTTATTGCTGACTATTCGGTTATTTAGTGATTTATATAACTGTTGATTTTTTAAGTTTAGTAGTTTTAGTTCTTAGGATTAAACTGGTTACTTTATGGAGAAATATATAGACACAAACTGTTGTTTTCTTTAGACTCGCTACTAAACCGAATAACGACGCACAGCCATGTTATAAGAGCAGGTTTCCAAACTACAAATAATGTAATAAAACCCAAATGCAGAGCAAACACTTGTCTGCAAACCAGCGGTTGAGGAATCAGTTTTGAATCACAACATTTTGTCATGTGTATAAAAGTATATATGTATATAACACATACACATACATATGAACGAATATGAATGTAATAAAGAGCGCCAAGTATGCAGCATGCCGCACAAACAAGTGCACTTGACCGTGTCCAATTTCAGTTTTCAAGGGTTAGCCGTTTGAAAAACAAAAATCGCGAAGCCAAAAAACACAATGGGGGAAAATGCGCGAGTGCAAGTATGCAAATTAAAGCAGAAATGTGAAATTCATGTTGGCACTTCGACAGCAGCGGAACGTTGCAATCAGCCGCGCTGATTCTTCGGGGTGTCGTGCACAGTTAGATATACTTTGCTACATATATATGTATGTTTGTACACTTATATATACTTTGCTTCATACATATGTATGTGTGTACGCGATGTTGTTGCCTGGCAAGTGCATATGCACGAGTGTGTAATGCCATTGACGCGACCTTTTCTCTGCGCTAATAACTGGCTGCTCGCCTAGGTGTGCATGTAGTTGTGCAGGCATGCAGACGAAAATTGTTTATACTACAAAAAACAACACTGCACATTTGCGACTTGTGCATTTATATAGCAAGTGCTCAACCTCGTCTCGCCAAGAGTTGTGTGTAAATTTATAAAATGCGCAATCATCTTAACCGGCAATTAATTAGATGAAATCCCTGTTTGCATGAGAATTTGCCGTATGTTTGCTCTAAAAATATAAGTAAAGAGTTCTTTTTATTATTTAATGGTAGAAAAGTGCTACTAATTCATTATTTCCGTTTTAAAAAACTACCATTTCCATAGTTATAAAAGCGTGCTTATCATAAAAATGGCGTTAAATGCATTTGCTTTGCATAAATCAAAGCGAAGTGAAGAAAGTATAAAGACTGATATGGCGAATTTCAGTGAAGCAAACTGATTGTGCACCCGAAAGCAACGTTTAGCATGTCAAAACTCGGAAGTTTAAGTGCCACAATTTCCGACTTAAGGCGCAAACACACACAAAAACAGTTTTCCTTTAGTTAGGTGTTTTCAATTCACAGCTCATAAAAGCAGCCGTCACGAGTGTGGCCAATAGCGAATGGCAGCGGGCACTTATTTAGTTTCCATACTATGCAGATTCATGTCGAGATCGAGTCGTACGCCAAGTGGGCGTTATATTATGTGGTCATTCACTTGGTTTGCCAGCTTGCGGTCGGTTATAAAATAAAATTGAGCATTAAAAAGTCACGCATACGCCACGTTGCACCAAGAAAGAGTAGCAATATAAAAGAAAAATATCTTAAAATGAAACGTAGAATGACCAATTAAGTGCAGGCAACATTGTTAGCCAACACTGCAATTATACTTTTAATAACAACAACGGAATGTGCGCTTAGCACGTTGGAAGATCACTGTAATTCAGAGAGATTTAATGTAAGTGCGGCTATGCATACGCTAAAGTGTATGTCCATATATGAAAGTCTGTCTCAAATTGGAAATTTAAAACAAATTTTCAACTAATTTTTACTTTTCACGCTAAAAAAAAAAGTACTAATATATCCATATATATTTTTAAATTTAAAAACCCACAATTATCTTGTTACTCACCAAAATTCTACCAGTTGTCGTTTGTCCCGATATAAGCTCGCCAGCCCAGTCTTTGGCTTCGGTCATAAAGGTACCCTCGAACTCTTGTTTGTTGCGTGACGCCTTCTGCTCTTTCTGTTTGGGATCGTTGGGTCCCAAATCGGGCTCCTTGCGGCAGCAAATGAACGCAAACGCGCGCCATAGTAGCACAATAAATAGCCCAGCAAGGAAGGTAAATATGCTGGAGAGCAAAAAACACCAGTACTTGCGTACTTTGAGACACTCATCGGCAGCGAATGGTGAATCTGTTGGATCTTCGGCCAATGATTCGACAGTGCTTTGGTCACACCCCGACATCCCCTGCAATTTGTGAAGTGTTAATAAATTTTAATTTCAAATTAATATTTTCGAGTGTAAAATTTGAAACTAAATTATGTGCGATATTATTAAAGATTTATATTACTAGCCACTAAAATGCATAGATATTATTAATGTGAATTTATATAATACATATGTATGTACATCTATTCATCAATATTTAAATGTGTATTAAAAAAAATTACCGCAAATTTCTCGCAGCAATGAAAATATTATGGTGTGGTTCATTTAGATTATTATTTTATATCCAACTAGTTCTTGTATAGAATATATGTATGTGAATGTGTGTGATTTTAGTAGGGAAATACCTGAATTTTCTGTAAAATACATAAATATAAAACGGAATATTATACCATCACAAATAAAGTTAGAACTTTGAAGATTTAAATAGAAATTCAATCAGGTTTTATTAGACAATAGCAAACTGGTTTAACTCGGAAGCTTATTAGATGAAACTTTAAACGATTATAAGTTATGCATAGATCCCTAGTTGCCAAACTAAACATAAAAAATTAATCATACATAAAAATAGCAATAATATCTCGAAAATCGCTAAAATCAGAAATTAGAAATCCGTCCATCTGCATAAAACCGTTTCAGGCGTGGAAACCAATACATACTTTAACACCTCGTTAATGCCTCATACATGAATAGTATGAGTGATATGAGTGGTAAAATTCGAAAAATAGTTATTCTTTACTTATCTCAAAGATGAGAGAAAGTATTATTCGAATAACAGAAAAGAAGAAAACGAAGCATAAATATTAAATTTTTCGGTTTCATATCAATCAAGACTTCACATGTGGAATGGAAGCCCTTAAAACTGTCTGTATATACGCGAACTAGTCTCTGCATTATTGAGATATCGGTCTAAGTTGCAAAAATGCATTTTCACCAAGTGGCAGCTCATTTACCTGAATCGCCTATATCCACTATATAATGTTGTCATAAAAACTCAAAATCGATGAATATGGAAAACTAACTTATTTGAAAATATATCTTCATGGCACTTGGCATAGGTTATTTTCCAAGTCAAGGCTATAATCTCCGAAAAAATTGTTCATATTAGAACCGTACATCATAAAGCTGCTATACAAGCTGGCCGATAGAAGTCAAAGTCTTGCATGGAAACTTTTTATTTTTGAAGGTTATTACTCTAAGATATCATGATAACACTATATAGAAGTGAAAATAATAGCAGATGTAGCGTAGTGTCAAAAGTCGAGGATTTTGGGTATTGTATGTAGTTAAATTCCCGGGTAAATGATATTTCAAAAAAAAAAAAATGTATTTTGCTCAGTTGGTAGAATTGTTCCTAAATTATATCCTAAATATGAGAGCAATCTGTCAACCAGTTTTTACAGCAGCTGCTTAAGTCGGTACACCTCAATAGTGCGTTGCGATTCTTACAATGGATAATAATATCGAACAAAGAATTTGTCTAAAATTTTGTATTTCTAACCAAAATTGGTATGCGAAATCGTTGCGAATGTTGGAAATGTTGGCTTACGAGGCTTTGTTTTATCAAAAACAGAAGCCTACGAGTGGTACGCAGCCTTCAAAGCGGTCGAGAGTTCGTTGAAGATATACCTCGATATGGAAGACCTTCAACATCTTTAGTTGATGAAAATAGTAAAACAGTGAAGGATATGGTGCTTGAAAATAATCAGACTAGTATTAGAGAGATTGCAAGGGAGCTCGACATCTCTCTAGAGCCCGTTCGAATGACTTTGGTGGACATTTTGGGTATGAAATGCATTCTTGCTCGACTCGTCCCGATAAAAATGATTTTTTTTTTAAAAGAGTAGCTTAAACAGGTATCTTTTGACATGCTTGATCGTGTGAATTTCGATCTCACATTAATGAAGAGCATTATAAATGCAAAAGCGACATGGGTTTATGAGTTTTACATGCAAGTATGTCAACAATCATCGGAATGGATGGAAAAAATGAGCCGAAACCAAAAAAAAAAAAAACACGCCAAAGTCGCTAAAAAATCAATGTGATGCTTATTGTTTATTTCGATATGGTTTGGTGCATCATAAATTTGTTCTAAAAGTACAGATGGTCAATAAAGAGTTCTAATTGGTCGTATTGAGGCATTTGCGCAAGAAAACCATCGCCAACGACTGGAATTGTGGTAGAACAATTAATGGATTTTACACGATGATAATGCACCAACGTATCGAGCCACAATTGTGACCGAATTTAAAGCCAAAAACGCAATGAAAACTATCGATCAAAAACCGTATTCACCAGATTTGGCTCCGATGGTTTTTCTTTTTCACACTGAAATTGCCGCTCCGTGGAACCAGTTTTCGGTCGATCGAAGAGATAAAATTAAATTAGCTGAAGGAGCTGAAGGTCACACCGAAAAGTCCTTGTGAAAAGTGTTTCGATGATAGGAAAAATCGTTGGCATAAGTGTATTACGTCTAGTGGGAAATTTTTGTCACAATGTAGTACCATGAACCTATTTCAGAGTTGAAAAATAAATTTTGGAATTTAATCGTAGAATAACAATAACATGCCTACGGGACATATCCAAATTTGTATCTTGTTAAACTGACAGTTTTCGGCATTTCAACAACATCTTTACAATAAAAACAACACTAATGTCATCAGCTATACCTTTTATTTATGTGTTTTAGGTATGATTCCTTGCAAGTGAATATAAGAAAATCACTGTTCTTATTACTGATCAATACTCAAATTGTGGAATCCACTTGATTAGATTGATCGATGGTCAAAATTGGCAATCAATACAATAAATTTATTAAAATAATATTTTATATTTTAGCTTTTCCATAATTTTTTTTTAACATGTGAAGAAGTTCTCTGTATTCCAGCTCGATTTCGAATAATAACTATGAAGATTATCTAGCATAGCAAAGAATACTTTCAAAACACGAATAATAACAAGATCGGAAACAACAATTTATTTTACTATAATGTAATTTAATTAAAAATCATAAAGTCCCTTATTATCTTATATACTACGTAGACATATAGGTATATAACAAAATTTCCAAAAAAAAAAATCATAAACGTTCCTTATTATCTTATTTAAGTACGTAGACATATTTATTTACTTGAATCTCATTTTTCTCTAACAACAAATTACTCTTCTTTGATAATGTATTATATGATGCCGCGTATATATTGTACTTCAGATGTTCTAATAAAACTACTTCCAAGAAGTACTTAAAATTGTATACAATATAACAATATTGAAAACAAAAATAATGCAAAAGTTTCGTGACTTAATATGCTATAAATTAGACATAAACAAAATAAAGAGATAAACTAGACGGAAAATAAATAAAATCGGAAGAGGAAGGCAATGGAAAGTATGCATATTAATGAGACTATTTACACAGTTGAGAATGAATTTATTTAGGAACCGGTGTGTTGGCAAAATTTTGCTCCCAATCAAAAATCAATTTCAGCAGCTACGCTTGTACACACCCAACTACGTACATATACACACACATGTGCTTATTTATACATTGTTGATTAGTGTTACTCATACGCACTGGTTCACTGCCAATTTACAGCCAACATTATGGGTATTTAATGATTGTTTTCAATGCCATTAATTCGTGCATATGCACAAGTGGGAATAAAGAGACAAGCACATAAATGCATAACTAGCTGATGAAGGCATAACATAGCATGGCATAGTGATATTGATGCTTCGATTGCTCAATTCAAAGACACAAGACATTTTTAGATGTGAAAAATGGGCTATGCGGTTAAAGTGATCTTGTCAAATGTAAATATTTCGAAGCAAAGTGGATACATTTTTCAATTTAAATATATATTAAAAAAATTATGCTATGCTGCGTTAGAAAATGATTCCCTATACTTTGTTATGTATTGTAAAAAATTCAAACTTCATTGTAAATTGTATGATATTACAGAAGGTTTGAAATCGGTCTACCAATAATCTTAAAATTTAAGTTTAATTAGAGTAGACTACGGAAGTTAATTTTATAAGGCAAAAAAAATGCATAATAGAATTAAACTTTTTAGAAAAGAAAGGTAAAATAACATAATGGAAAGGACAATAATTTAGGAGTATCGATCTAAGATCGGGAAAAGTAAGAGGAGGGCGTGGTTGAATTTTTAATGCTCAAATGATTTACGATTTATCTCGATATCCGGCAAAACAACTAGTAACATAAAAAAAAGTTGTCTAGCAAAGTTGTAGGTAATAAAAAGATCTACAACTTTTGTATAAAGTAATTTTTTTATTTTGTTTAAGAAATTGTTTTCTTTCACGAATTTCGATGTAAACTTACTGACGTGAGAATATTCGATTGAAATATGAGGTAACATTCACACCATGGAGGTTGGAACCATGCGTCGAAGTTAACGCAAATGGGAAAGTTCTCTGAGCGCCATTCACTTGGGAATGGCCGGAAACGATTATTTTACATATGCCTCAAGTAGCTCACGATTTCCAGTCTTAGACCAAATATCCCCTGGGTGGCCAAAAACAACCGTTTGAAGGTCACCTAAAATGAGAAGGCGGATCATCCCTCCTAAGGGTTATGCGCTGGGTTTAGAACCCGCAATGATAATATGAGGATGGAACAGAAGTTTCATTGTCCAAGAAGAAGCTCAAATAGAAATTACCCATGTGAAGAGCAACAAAGCGGCGAGGGCCGAAGTTGCAGACAAAGAGACTTCCTATCGTGTGACTTCTTCAATTTATTGCTGGCGAAAATAATACGAGCTGCAGAGCTAAATAGAGAAGATACAATCTTCTAAAGGAGTGATCACCCGCGGGCGTACACCAATGATATTGATATCATGAGCATGAACACCAACAACAACGTCAGCATCCAAATCCAACGCAGAATATCTCTTGCCAACAGGTGCTATTTCAGATTGAGTATATAATTGAGAAGTAAAGTTCTCTCTTGACGAACAAAGATTAAATTTTATAAGTCATTCATCATCGATAACAATATAAATATACGACAACACTGACATAGTTCAGCGAATTGAAGTACACGCCGGGTTAAGCAGAGGAGGAGGAAGACCTCCACTCCGTTGGAAATGCCAGGTGGAAAGGGATCTGGCTACACTTGGAATCTCCAATTGGCGCCAAGCAGCGAAAAGGAAGAAATGAGTAAGCGGTGTCTACACCAATGAAGAAGAGGAAGAAATTTCGTGAAAGAAACAAATTTTTAACAAAATAAAAATAAAAAACGAAAAAATTTGAATTTTTCACATACATTTTTAGGTTACGTGATAAAAATGTCAATACAAAAGTTGTATGTTTTTTATTATCTACAACTTTGTCATAAAAAATTCTTCTCTAGAACTGGTAGATTTACCGGAAGTGGAGATAAACCGTTTATAACACTTAAAAATTTAACCTCGCTGCCCTGCTTTGTTTTCCCGCAAATAATGTTTGCTTTGGTGCTTATTATTTTATCTTCCTTTTCTGATGACTTTCAAGCTATAACATTTTTTTTTTATTTTTTTTTTTTAGTTTTTAAAAACTACTGTTTTGTCCTATCCATGTCATTCGCCGGACTTTGGTGTCGAAAATCAGCCTCCGGCAATTAAAAAATATGGATGTTTTTTAGAGATAGTGATGTGAAATAAAATATCGCCTCCAACAGCCCTAAATTTCCTTTTATGCGAATCATTTATTTTCCTAAAAACCGTTAGTAACATCAATATCAATGGAGATGATAGAAAATTTGACGAGTGTCTTTGATAACAGATCTGTTAGTTTGAACTCCCAGGAGCACTTAACAACTGATTCCTACATTCACTGCAACATTAAAGCAATAAAAAGAAATAATATATATATATATAAATATTTTATGACTGCATTACGCTTACATTGCTCATGATGTTCGCGGTGACGCTTTGGTTGAGCGCAAAAGCGAAATCTTCCATAGCTGAGATATTTTTTTTTCTTCACAATAAAAGCACTGTTTTACATTTTTTGCAACGACGCTACGCCAAAACTTGCACTCTCACCAAATAAAAGTGATTTTCAGCGTTTATTCATTGGCAGCTCGCGCTTCTCTTATAATTTGTTTGCAATCTAAATTATCTTTTCAATTATTATTTTTATTTGTATCCACCATTTTGAATGCTGCGCTGTTTAGCATTTTATTTTATGATGTTTGCACATTATGAGGTGATGCACTAACTTACACATACGTATATACTCGCACACACACTTGCACGCGCTCGTCAGCTGTGGTGCCGCTGAGGTTGACAACATTTGCACAACGCTTTGCAGTCACATTATGTCACACAACAAACAGCGCACTTTGGTGAATTTTCTAATTTTCGATTATTTCTTCTTGTTTGCGTTTCACTTTATCACATTCTCACGAGTTGTGCTCGTACTTTTTTGCCGCGCTCAGCTTCCTTCATCGTATTTTTGTGCCAATGAACGCATAACGAATATTTAAAACGAGAAAACCCGAAAAAATATCTTCGTGTTGTTTTGCCGTTTGCAAAATTTTTGTTGTTTACTAAGATTTCTTTCGCTTGTCTAAGTATTACAACAAAGTGAATTTATTATTGCGCTGAGTTTGCTATGAGGCGCGCAAATTAAACACATTTTCGACTGTCACCGCGCGTTTCGATGGTGACAACAACAGCAACAACCCGAAAGCAGTGACCACAAGAGCAACACAGAGATTTTTGGCCGAAATTCTGAAGACTCGCTAGAAACGCGCGCGCAACTAGGAAGCAACGAAGATGTTGTGTTCGGGCGAGCGCCCAACCGTAGCGTGCCTCAATACGTCATGCAGCGCGACCAAAATAACAGCACACTAACAACATAGGCGACGATACTTGAATACATTTTGCCGCCGAGAGTTGTTGTGCGCGCGCCCACTTGGACACAACAATTTTTTCGCTTTTATTTTTTGAATTTTCACTTTGATTACTCAATATACATATAAATGTGCACGATGTGCTTCGTGTTGTTGTCTCTGGCAACAGCTGCGAAAAAATTTACGAAACGAAATTTCGATTAAATATTTTTAAGAAAATCATTTTTTCATTATATTGCACAACTTTTTTTTAAATTTTCTCAATAATTTTAGTGAAACTAAAACACTTGCTTCGTTGGCGTTGCACAATTCCTCTATGGTGAACTTGAATTTTCACTCTTATGAGATTTGGTGCACTTGTATAACGAGTTAAGAAGCGCTTATCCCGTCGCACGGAACGCTCGCCATCACTCACTCTTCGCAACTGAAGTGAAAAATTGTCACCGTAAGAGTGTCGAGGCGTCGACTTTCGCGAAAAACTGTCGCGCCTCTGCTCTGTTCTTGGTGGCAGCGCTGTACGCCGTCGCTGGCCTCACAAGTATGCTAGCGCTTGTCGTAAGACTCTAGCGTCATTATATTTTTCAACACGTCACTCCTTGTTGGCCGAGTAGTAAACAGGTAGCGAGCTATTTGAGTGGTTGTTCGAAGAAGCAATGCACGCAGGGTAACGCAGAGCTTTTGCGCAAATTGGAACCTTACATGCCAGTGAGACATAAATGAGAATTTACGGTAAATTTTGTTGGACCCTAATCCGTACTAGTAGCTAGGAATTAATTAAAATAATTTTTTCTATGAATTCAAGCTCTTTAGTAATATATGCCCCTGTTAAACCATTTTCAGATATCAAAAATCCGAAGCCAAAATTTCAGTTCCTTATAAAGCTCTAATGGCAGCGTAAAGAGTGCATTTATGTGCGTTTTGTCAGTTCTTTGCAAATTTATATAAGTTTAAGCCAAGAGCATTGGAAAGGCTGAATCAAATATTTCTGCTAATTTGTAAAATTATTATTATTATTAACAAAAGTATCAGGACATCCCTATTTAAGTCAAATGAGCTTTTGAACGGTTTAACAATTAATGGATAATTTTTCTAAAGCCAACACGCGTCAGCATAGGTCCACGTACTTTCTTATACACTAAGTTCTCAAGCAATCAAACTCCATAGATGCCTTTGTGACGTCATCGCCCATAGTGCACCACTACTCCAAGTAACTTTAAACATTTTTCCAACTCCAACTTTTCCAACTCTATTATTATCTTGGGACCAGCTGTACTTACTTTCTTATTCTTCATGTCGCACATTTAGACATTTTGTTTATTTAATGGAAATGTTCAAGTGACACGCAATGTCAACTTCCTACAACTGTCTTTATGGCACAACTATTTACCCTGTAAACAGCCATGTACTATTTCCTTCAACTATGTGTGTATGTTTGTATATATGTATATATGTGCTTGTAGATATAGCTGTTCGTGCTCACGCGTATTATTTGAATAAACAAATGGCTAATGAACATGGAAAAATGCATAAGAATGCTATGAATGATAAGTGGCAGAGATAAATATTAGCCAACAAGAATTATGGTAATTGATGTTTTGTGGAGTTAAGAAAGAATGCGCGGGAATAGGTACAAAGCCAAGGCCAAAAGAGTGAAAGTGCAGATTGGTTCGTAGTACTAATAGAAAATCGCTTCAAATTGCAGGCATTTTGCTTATTATTTTAGCACTCTTGAAGTCGTTTTATATGGGCGCTTAATTGAATCAATTAGTGAAATGTTCTCTGTATACATAAGAAAAAGAAAATTAATTAATTTTTTTTAATGAAATACTGAAATCGCTTAGCGTTTGTAATTGTTAATAAGATGAGAATAATCTGAGAAAAAATAACATGAACTTATACCTTTGAGTAGTTCTTGCCTTTTAAAATTACTCTCAGTACATTTGCCGGAACCCTGAATTCTTGAAGAATAAAATTTAGTCCAACTTAAAAGCGTTTATTCAAATTCTGAATAAAGAATTTGTCTCAACTTTGGTATTTCTAACCAAATATCGTGTGCGGAATCATTGAGAATGTTTGAAAAGGCTTTCAGTGATTCAATTTTATCAAAAACACAAGCATACGAGTGGTAGACAGCCTTCAAACACAGTCGAAAGATCGTTGAAAACATGTCTCCTTCTGGACATCTTTCGACCTCTTCAACTGTTGGAAATATTTATAAAGCGAAGGATATAGAACTTGAAAATCAAGTGTTGGAGAGATAGAAAAAAAGCTCGATATCTCTCTAGAACCCGTTCGAATGATTTTGGTGGATATTTTGGGTATGAAACGCGGTCTTGCTCGATTCGTCCCGATAAAGCTGAATTTTTTTCAAAAATAGTCCCGTAAACAGGTCTCTTTGGACATACTTGATCGTGCGAATTCCGACCCCACATTCAATGAGAGCATTTTAGCTGCCCATGTGACATGGTTTATGTGTTTGACATATATACAAGTCAACTATCATCGGAATAGAGGAGAAAAAAGAGTCGAAACCAAAAAACCTGGCTAAAGCCACACAAATATCAAGGTAATGCTTATCATTTTTATCGAGATTCCTGGTTTGGTGCATCATGACTTTGTTCCGGAGGGACAAACAGTCAATAAGGCCGTATTTGGCCGTATGAGGCCTTTGCGTGAGAACATCCGTTGAAAACGGACGAATTGTGGAAGAACAAATCAAAGATTTTACACGTTGATAATACACATTCGCATCGAGCTACGATTGTAACCAATTTTAAAGCCAAAAATGTAATGAAAACCTTTGATCAACCACCGTATTCACCAGACTTGGCTCCATGTGACATCTCCATCTACAAACTGAAATTGCAGCTCCGTGGAATCCGTCAATTTCAGCCAATCGAAGCGATAAAACAAAATTCGCTGAAGGAGCTGAAGACCCCAAAGTGCGTATTAAAAGTGTTTCGACGACTGGAAAGATCGTTGGAATAAGTGTATAATATCTGGTGGAGATTAGCTTGAAGGCGACAAAATAAATATTGTTGAATAATTAAGTATTTTGCGTTTTTCATCGAATATTGACTAATTTATAGCATTTGCTTGTCCATTTTCTTTCAAATTTATTATATTTATATTTTTTTACTTGAATTTATAATAATTCGCTTACCTTTACTTTTAACCATTTCCAACTTCAGTACTTAGAATTCACTAATGCAAAGCAATATTGCAGCAGAAATATGACCATAACGAGAGTAATAAAAATGTACCACTTTGCGGCGCATGACCACATTAGTGCAAGTTAAATTATGGGAAATATTGCACTTGCATGAAGTCATTTGCACATTTGGGGCGCCGTTGCCTAATTCAATTAGGAAAAGTGCATTGCGCTGCCGCTAAAGAGGCTAGTAGAGGGCGCAGCGAAAATGCATAAATAATTACCGTTTCTGCTGAGATGCGTGACAACTGGGAGTCATAAATTTCGAGCACTTAAGGGAGGCATTCCTTAAGCGCCTGACATTGCAGGTATGTACAATGGAGGCGCTCTCATGGCCAGCAACTAATTAACTATTTTGGCATATTTTTTCCGGTGAAGTTGTCACAATTTATTTATAACGTTTTCATAATTACATGAGATGACATTAAGCCTAAGGTACTCGCGCTGCCGAAAACAAGAAGTTTTGAATATTTTGCTGTTGCACTGGGTAATCGCTGCTTCCAGCCATGTTGAGTTTCACTTCAGAATTTCTTTCTCTTCAAATTATTAAAACAAGCAAGCTTTCATTTTAAATTGGGCTACAAATATTTATTACTTTTCAGCCAACATTTGCCGTTGACAACACTTGCCGCACATTAAAGTCACACCCTTGGCATTAATATTAATTAATGTGAATCATAAATCGCGCACGCACACCAAACCGGCTAATTTAGTCATCGAATTGTTATTCCCTAAAATAATAAAAAAAAAAATACCGAAAAGAGCAGCAAGAACAACAGCCAGAACACGATGGCCAAAAACTGTTTACAACAACATTGGCACAGGCTGTGCACTGCAGCTGCGTTTGCGACTGTAACAGCTTCACATGTGTTTTGGTATTTATGCGGGCATTTGCGTGCGTGTGTGTGTGTTTACTTGCAGCCGAGCACGCGGTAAGTAAAAATAGACGCAGCAGCCGCCAGCCGCTATTGCCACCACAATCCATCCGAAAGCATAGCAAAGTAGCGGCGCGACTGCGGTTGCTTGTGACCGGCGGGCAAACAGTCATGGCGCCAATTCGTCAGTTTGTCAACCAACAACATGTCTATTTGCACTCTCAGCTGGTGCACAGTGGGGTGGTGGGTTGGTAAAAAATAAAAATTTCGAAATTTTCCAAAATAGTATTTTTTTCTATTTTATAAAGATTAAAAAATTAAAATTTTTAATAGTAAATTTTATAGACAATATAATATTAAAATAAAAAAATCAAATCATTAAAAAATAAATAAAGAAAAATGAAAAAAAATTTAAATTATTTTAAAAATATATTTTTTTTTTTTTCAATACAATATTTCCTCTCTTTTATAATTAATATTAAATCTAGACAATTTTCCTCCTTAAAGTATTTTTACGATAATATACATATATGTATGTATATTAAAAATATTTTTTTTTTAATTCACAAAATGTCGTTACTCAAAACATGATTGAAATATTATTGTAAAATTTTAGTATGTTGTTTAAAAAAAATATGCAAAACCAAAAATTTCGAATATTCACACTAGGTATGCCCCTTGAATATTTTTGTGTGCTGCCGTATATAATGCTCCTAATTGTGGGCTTTAGTTTCTACATATTCTTTACAATTTTTGCTCCAAATTCAAATCGTTGCCTACATTTAGGCTGATATTCAATGATCGAACGTCATAAGGATACATAAAGTAAAAGTTTCAAAACTAAAAAAACATCAATATAAAATTTATTGAAATAATTTTTAGACGTAATTCATTTAAAAAAAATTATATTTATTGTCCAAATATAAAAAAATTAGGTACTAAAAAATATCTACTGCAAATTTCAGAAGACTCAGAGCAATTTATCCTTTCATCCTGCCCACCGTGCGTTGTAGCAGCTTTTATATTTTTCCCACTTTTATTTCTTTTTTTTATTTTTAGTCTTGAATTTATGTTCTAAAAGTTCATTGAATGAACTGGCATTTATACACACAACACATAGACACAGGCGTTCAGCAGCTGCCGATCGCGTCTTTTATTGTCAGAAAATATTAATAAATGTAAAGTTATGAGAACAAGCAGTCAAAAAGAAAGGCAAATGGCCGACAAACGACAAGCAGCAAAGTACACACACAAATTCGCGTCTGCTGAGCAGCTGAAGAGCCATGCACACGCACACAGACGCACATGTTCGCTTTGTGTATGGTGAATAAAGGCACTAGATGAAATCAAGTACAATACATGTGAGTGGCGATTGAATGCGATTGAGCAAGCTGAAAGCTGGAGAATTGAAGTGTATTCTTGTAAATGACGCAGCCAGTTCCATTTTATTTGTTTATCCATTCGAAGAGTCAACAGTGAAGTGCGTGTCGATTACAGCCACGTCTTTTCATTGACCTTGTTATTTAAGTTTTTTTATATTTTTTCTTCACTCATAAAGCAATTTATTGTTTTCTTTGATTTTAGCAAATAAAATTGAAAGGGATAATGAGATAAGGAACAGATATCGAAAATTAAAGTGGATCGCGAGACAATGGAGATTGAAGCCATTGACGTACATGCAGCGAATCCATTATGATTTCGTTTAAGTGTTTTTTTACTAATTCCAGATTTTTGTAAATATTTACGGATGCAAGTATGTGTTTAAAAAAGACCAATCACTCTTTTTAAACAAGAAAAGATTTTTCGCATTTTCTGAAGGTACAAAAAAATTATAATGTAGAATTTTACTTATTAACTTTCTTTGTATACATTGAGTGCAACAAAGATCTTTTTCATTTTTAATACGAAAAAGAATACGTTTTGTGTTGCTATATGAACTATGTGTGTTATATTCAAGTATATTACCGAATTTTCAACTTTTGTCAGTGCCAAGATACTCCTTATCGAAAGATATATATAATATTTTACAATCATTTTCAAGATGCATCCCAGAGTCAGCATTTGTCTCTACATGTTTAATTATACATAGCAGAAGAGGTTAGTAGCAAACTTTTTGCCTTAATATCAGCAATGTATTAGTTGTGGCCTACATTTAGGCGTATCAAGAAGTAATGCAAAAAATATTATCAATAAAAATACAAAAGGTTATATTCACTTGTCAATGTCAAATAATCGATTTTATTTATACATATACATTCATACATTTCATACATTTAAGAATATTCTCCAAAATTTTGAAGTTGATTGCGCAAATACTAGTTTTGGGTATGAGCGTATTTTGAAGAAATTTTTTAATTTAATCAGTTTCCAAAATTGTAAATGCAATCTTGTCAAAATCTTGTCAAAACACTGTTTATGGACGCTGTGCGGCAAATTCCTTCAATACGGCGGGACCGAACGACTTGAAAAATGTTTAAAGCTTTTTTAGATATATTTATTAGGTAATGATTGAGGTAATAAGATTTTTATACATTTGCAACCAGTTGCTACAGAGTGTAATAGTTTTCTTAACTTAACAGTTGTATGTTATTACAGTGTGAAAACGGGCGAAATGGAACTGCAATCACGCCTACTTCCCATATAACACTATTTTAAATTTCATTTGCTTTTTTCATCTTCCGGAATACAAATGAAGAAAGCATTTATATAATAGGGTAAAACATTCTACGGAGAATTCATTGAGAGTACTCCAACTTAAATTTATGACCAAAATTTGTTAAAAATCCCCTAGGTACCGAATATTTGGACCCCAGTACATATAGTTGACTTTTTACCGAAAATATCGGTCAATGTGTGATATATATAATTGAAAGTCAGAAATAATTTTTCCCTGATAAGGGTATATCTGAGTGTCTAAAATGTGTTGAATCGGGTTAGTACTTCCCTGAGCCCCCATATACCTAACACAACGATTTTCGAATTTCCAGGTGACTTTATATCGCATGTATTGGAGAACATGAAAGTTATCTCCAAGAAAATGAGAGTGCTTGTTCTATTGATAACAATGTGTTTTTGTGTATAAAATTGATAAAATTGGCCGGAAACTTGACCTAGTCCCCTTATAACAAATATATAACATCCGAGTGACTTTACTCTGTATGATTAGTGAGAGTAAATGAAGCGCATGAAACTCGTTTTTCTCAGAATGGTGTTTTTTAAAATGTTTTTCAATCTCAAAGGAGGAGTTCTGAAGATATCTAGTTCCAATTTGGCGAGAATATTTTTAACGTCATTCGCTATCGCGCTATGGAAGCTTTTTTTTAAATAAATCTTCCAATTTTCTTCTACGAAAAGCTGTCAAAAAAAGGATCAACATCGATACTTTTTGTTCAAACTCCCGCCATTTGGCAAAATTCAAAACAAAAAAACAAAAGCTTCCATAGCCCTATAGCAACTTTCCTACCGATTAATGACCTTTTTGAAATTTTTGGTTTAGATCAAAATTGCGGCCGCAATCGTGGACATCGTGGACCTTTTTTACGTATCATTTCAACAAATAATTTAACTATTATACAACCAAAAAATAAACTTAAAAAAATCATTTTGTATTCGTCATGAATGCATTAATTTATAAAAAGCAAACGAACCGATTAGTTAATTTCTACATTACAAAAAAAATCGCGAAAATCTGTGATTTTTTGGAGGGTCACAGTGAGATGATCCCTTAAGTTAAGTTAGCCATTTCATCATGAAAAGATATACGCTTAATGGTAACCGAATATTTTTGGCCCGAAATGGATGATATGGACTTGGACAATATGTGGTTCCCAGAGGACGACACCACAAGCCACACAGCGAGTGTCACAATCGATTTATTGAAAACCAAATTTAGATGAAGGTGTTATCTCACGAAATGGCTCAGTCAATTAGCCGCCTCGGTCGTGCGATTTGACTATTTTCGAATATCGAACGTGAAATTGCAGCAGTATCGGCCGATTTATGCTTGAAAACCGTCGAAAATTGGGTTATCGTCTGGAGCGTGCTCGTGCTGGCCATTTTTGCAAATTGAATTCCATACATAATGGCATTTGTAGCGCTCTTCGGCGAAAAAACTACTTAATTTAATTTTAATTATTTCTTGTTGCAACTCTGGGATTTATTTAGATTGGTATGAAAAGAGTATGAGTATGGGTATGTACTTGAGGTAAAGGAGCTGACGTACTACAAGTACATAGTTCATTTGTGGATACATCATGCCGAAGACTATGTTTTCGCTTATTTCAATTCGTGAACATTTACAGAGCAATTAAGGTATATTTTTATTTATAAATATTCACCAACTAACCAGGCTTTAATCCATTCGATTACAAAAGAAACTCAATTTCTAGGCTAATATCTAAATGTGAGAAAGAAGTGAACTAAAACTATTAACATTGTGAATTTTAACTTAATTTTTAAGAGAAATTTGATGAATTAAATTTTTTTAAACAGAATATTTCTATTTGTTCATCAAGCAATCGTTCACAATTGTTAACGGAATTATAACACCACTAAGAAAATCACAAAACCTCCTAGAAATATTTGCCCCAGCAAACCAATACCATTTGCTCAGTATTCTTGTATAAAACAATATATTACTCTATATAAAATACAAATATCTGTATATGTGTATATTTACATGAACGGCTATTCTACGCAGTAATGGTGACCTAATTCCTAGCATTACCTATTCGCCCATTCAACCATTCGCCCAGACGTTCGTCGTTATCTGGCGATTGACATTTTCCAGACGAATTGTCGTCATTGCCCTAAGAAAGTATATAAATTAACAAAAGCACGCACACAAATACACGCACACCCATACACAAGGAAATGGCATGCAAGGAAAGAAAGTGAAATGGCGCATGAGTTTCTTTTCCATAATAGATAGTCGTTAGTGCCTGCAAATGCAAAGCTTGCGTTGGATTATAGTTACACCCGCGTGTGTGTTTGTGTGCGAAAGTGCGAGGGCGCATTATAATGGGCAAAAATCGATTTAAGCCTTCAACCTGTCATTTCGCTGGCATTCCGCTTAATGTAGTGTCATTTTGTCATGCCGCGTGTGTGTGACCACAACCCAATCTACCATCGAACACACACGCAGCCGAGTGCACGCCAGCTTTAAAGCACGCAAGTATTCGCCTATGATTATTAGTATTCGGCGTGTCGAACCAATTGAATTGATTTTCTGTGAAATGCGACTCGTTTCATTTTCACTGGCGTCAATGGAAATTCCACAAATGACTGATCCACTAACTGCAGTAACAGTAACCCTTCATTGTGACATAAGTCAGCCGAAGCCGTAGCGTACGCACCAAAATTGTTCATTTCAGCCACCTTCAACTAATATAATATTTATAAGTAGTACGTGTTCGCTCACGGTAGATTTGCATTTGCCAACACCCACACATATTCAGTTTCTTATAGCACTTGACAATAATTTCTGCAAGTGTCACTTGTCACAGCGCTCAATAAACAATAAATTGGCTTGACCTTCAAGGAGTGGTCAACCGTTTGTTGTTGTTGTATGAAAGTAGCGGTTTACTAATAGCCGACACGAAGAATTCTTTCATTTCTATGCATGATGAAGACGCCTATTTATGAATATTTATGATTAATTTTCGAGATTTGATATACAATGTATTATCCAAGCATATACAAATGTATATGAGCGTGTACAAATCTGATAATTGGCTCTCTAGCAGCACTTCACATGTGTTTAGTAAATGAATTGCGATCGAGATTTTGATTTTAGTTAATGAATAGTGAGAGCAGCCAACGCCTTGGTGCTCATTGTTAGTTTTACCTGCGTGGAGGGTGGCGGCAGCACCGATGCATCATGACAATTCGGACACCAATAAACCATTTGTATTATTTATTTGTGATTAATCACTATTGGCTTATGATTACTGATAATTAGTCAGGTTAACATTTTTTTTCGATATTATCTGTAGTTCTTCCCCGTGCATGTTGTAGTGTGTTCGTGGCAAATGTAATCAAATAATTAATTAAAATTTGTCAAAAAAATATGCAATAAAATATGAATAGTGTGCTAGGCATATTTTTTGTATTATATAATAAAATAATAGTAGTTATAATATAGAAATATATTATACACCTGTTGCTACTCAAATACTACAATAATATAAAAAATATGTTAAATTAACCAGACAGAAATCGAATAACTCTTAGCTGTTGAAAAATTTAGTTGCCTGTCTACTCTGAAAGGATTCCATCCGTCAAACATTTGACACCTGAAAATAATATTTCAAAATTATATCTTCTCAGTAACAAATTTCAGTACAGTCAAGTCCTACTACATCATAGTTAATAGTCATTTTAGAGAAGGTGTGAAAGTAACTCTGCTTGATTCTATTGCAACAAAAACAAATTTTTGGCAGAATGTTAATCAAATTCACAAATAAAATCAGATTAGGGTTTGTAGTATCTTCCAAGAAGAACCGGCGTTTTCGAGCCAAATTTTGTTCAGCGACGAGGCCCATTTCTGGCTCAATGGGTATGTAGACCAGCAAAATTACCGCATTTGGGACGAAAGGCAACCTAAAAAGATTTATGTTGGCCGGAAAATTATCGGTCCATATTTCTTTAAAAATGATACCGATGAGAACGTAACTGTCAATCGTTATTGCGTCATGATAACCGACTATTTGTTGCCTAAAATCGAAGCTCGTGATCTTGACAATATTTGGTTTCACGAAGTCGGCGCCACTTCCCACACAACGCACCAATTAATGGATCTTTAAACTAATTTGCCTTTTGAACGTTAAAAAAATATAGTACATATCCTGATTTAAAAAAAAAGTTCTACGAAAATATTATGCGCTTCTCAGTTTTTGAGATATTGATCTGAAACTTTGCAAAAATCAAACTGAACGATCGGAATCAAGTGCTGGTATGGCAGCTTCCTTATTTTTGAAGAGTATTCTAACTACGGAAGGGTTTTTCTTGTTTTCTTATATACCGAAGAATGACGACAAAGCTTAGAATGTTAAACTCAGGCCAGGAACATGAAATTGCTAAACAACATTTCATGGAGCGCCTGATATGAACCGGGTCTACACTCAATTTTTTTTTAACGAGGGCACATAATCAAACGCTAATCAGATGCATTTTTTAAAATGAAATTTCATTATCGCGGCTTTATTAATATACCGTAATCAAGGATACTGAACTGCGCTCGTTATGTTCAGAAGTCAATACTTTGGTATGTTAAAGTCTACAGAAAATATAAGCAATTTGTCTGAATTTTAAAATCATAAAGTCATGGACGATAATTGGCTTCAATTGGACTAGTTAATAAAGTCTGAACTCAAAATTTTTTCCCTACTTTCTATATTAGTGCTATCTGCAAGCTCGATGATATCAAAAAGCCCCTTAACTTGTTCCACTTATATATAGGAACATGTGGGTCTGTAGGTCTCTGGATTTTTCAGATATATTTGAAGATTTTGCAAGGTTTTTTATGAAACTATCAAGCAAGGTATATGAAAAATGATAGTAAAAACTCACTAAAGATGATTGCAGAAGCTGGCAAATATATCGAATTCACTATATCGAAACTCGGCAATAATCGCGTAAGCGGAGTCTACGCCAATAAAGAAGAATATATCGACCACCTTATTTGTTAAGAAAAAAATTCATTTGAAAAAATGAGAGGCGAATTGATATACTAAATTTCTGTAATTGTATGCCTCTCTGTAGACTTTATCATGCCTTCAGTTTAATATAAAAATTCATTTAAAGAAGTTTGCGATCTGAACAATTTGTTCATAGGTTGTAGTGCTGCCCTTGAAAGTAATCTATGCTACATTCTCTGAGGATTTTCTTGGGTCAACTTATTCAATTTCAATAAAATTCAAGTAAAACTCTCATCAGCAGTTTGAAGGCGCATTTGAACTACATTGATAGAAATTCGGCGATTTAGTAAAAGCTTTCAGTTAGGGACTGTCTAGATATAAGTTCGGCGATCTAGCAAAGGCTTTAATTTAGTGAAAGAGAGAGGTCTACAGTTTCCACTGTCATAACTTGCATGAGAAAAATCTGCCACTTTAAGTCCAAATTAATTTAAAATAATTATAGTTGCAATAAAAAACAGTTTTGAATTCAAAAATGAATTACTGCTTCCACATTTCGCAATAAAATCGTTTGATGTCAGCGCCAAAAGTTATTCAAATTCCACTAATTTTGACATCTTATCTCAATTTTCAACTACCTTAACACTTATCTTACAGATAGCATAGATAAAATTGAATTTTCACTCACCTAGTCCTAATACAGGCAAAACCACCGAGGCACGCCAGCGTTGCCAACATTCACACTATGAAATTTTGCATGTTTCAGCAGTAGCGGTTCTTTGTTTAGCAGCTTGCGCGACTGCGCAAAAGTATTCAAAACATGCACTTATATCATCGCAAACCGAAATTTTAACTAATTGCGATCGCGGCAGCTGAAGAATGCGAATCCCAAAGTCACTTGCAAACACAAATAAACGCTTAGTTGCGCGTTAATAGCCGAAATTTGCTGTTACTCGCTGATATTTGTTGATATTTTAGGGTTAGCTAATGAACACGCAACGATTTCTTAGCACATTAAGTTAATTTGGTTATATTGTAAATACATACATACGTATACTATATATATATATATATTTGTAGTAGATATGAGTAGTAGTAGAAGTAGGATATATGTTTTATGTTTTTTAGAATTTATTTAAACGACAAGCGCAAGTTGTAGTACTTTATACGCGTGGATAAATATTTGAGAATATTTTTGTAAACATTTTGCTTTGCTATTGGTATTGCTATAAATTGGTATTATTATTTTTATGTATTTATTTTTTTTATTTTGTTGCAATTTTTATGCACACTGCGTTTTAATTGTGCGTAACTTTACACGTAACGCTTTGTTGTTGTTATAAATTTTGCTGCAGAATTCGAACGAAGCTTCTCAGCACTGCTTGTAAACACTTGCAAATAGTCACAATAATTCCCTTTTTTTATTTTTTTAAACTTTTTCACTCTAATTGCCACGCACACACTGTTTTATTAACGTTTCTTAATTGTTGTTAGTGTACTATACGTTCATATTTTTGTAGCAACGCAGGCAGCTTCACTTAAAAAAATTTCGTTGATTTTCTCCAGCACTGAAAATAACAATAAAAACAAACATAATAATTATTAAACGAGAAATCAGCATTTAACATTGCGCCACTAAGCAGCTTCCCCTCCCTTTCATTAACCGTTTTGTCCAACTTCTGTTTATTGTTCATGCACTTATTGTTTTCTAGTTTAATGCACCCTAATTTCATTGTGTTTTCACTTTTTACTTCATTGCAGCTTACTATTCCCCTTTGACATTTCACTTTTACTTTTCTAACGGTATATATTTTTTTCGTTTGTTAGTATTTTCCCGCTCGTTCGTTGTGTCTGTCGCAGGCGAAAACTGCTACTGTTTCGCTGTTTATCCTCACATTGTTATCCTTTCTCGTTAGCGTTTCGCTGCTGTTTGCACGTGCGCTTCGTTTTTGTTCGTCGCTTAGTTGAGATTTTGTATATTTACTCTTCGCTCGCGCTCTCACGTAAATGCGACGCGTTGTGCGCTCACATTCCGAAAAAGCTTCTTTTCGCCAACAACAACAAAGTGTCGCTCGAATACATAGAAAGCGGGTAGAGTGCACACACAAACACACGCACCAGCATGCCTTTACGTTTTGAGGAAATAATTGGGGAATAAAAGGCAGAGTATTGCAAAGAAAATTTAAAGTTTAATGAAATTATGTTATTTGGCACAAAAAATTAAATAAATATTTTCCAAAAAAAATTATTGAAATACCACTGTTTTTTAATACGAGCAAATATTTCAGATAGGGCTTAGCGTCAGGAAAAAAATATTCAAATTTTCAGTTTTACATTTCTTTTATAAAAGAATCATAAATTTCGAAAAAGAATAAATTTAAGTATTTAAATATTTTCTTTTATTTTTACTTCTTGCTTGACTCCTACGCAGTGTTCTACGAAGACGGCGTAGTAATATTATTAAATTCAGAATTCAAATTTATGGTCTCAGCGCACAATATTTCACTAAACACATAATAAAAACTTAGTAAAATGTAGTAAAAATAATAGTATTAAACAAACAAAATTTGAATTTAAGAAGTTCATCATACGCCATGTCATACATCTGCATGTACCAATGGCGGTATACCATGGCGTATGATAAATGTATTGAAAATGCTTTTGATTATCAAAAAATCTAAAGTCACTGTAATTGTGAAAAACTACATTAATTACATATTACAAATATATACTATATATCTATATATACATACGCAATTTGTAATTAACAATGTTCTTCATAGGCCCTGACATAAGCATAAAATTTTATATTTTTATTAAAATGAAATAATATACGAGTTTAATCAATTTTATCAAGAATATACATATACAAGAATTTAAATATTTTTGTTTATAGAAAATGTACAAGAACAAAACAAAATATTATTATGCAATACATTAAATTTTTTTTTTGATTTTAATTTAATTGAAAATATATTACATTTTTGAAAAAATGTTTTAATATCTCTTTACTTCTAATAAATATGTTTGACGCGTTTATTATATAATGCATAAGGCCAATACGAAACTTTTATTGAAATTTTTAAAAATAATTTATATTTTGGTGAAAATATTTTCACAAAAGTTCACTTCCGTTCAATATGTTTAACGCGTTTATTATCATTATAAGATTTTTTTTTAATTTTAAAATTTAATATATTTTTAAATTTCTTCAAAGCACTACCTTTGACAAACATTGAAAAATTGTTCTTCATACGCGCTGTCGCACCTTTTTAAATATATGTATGACTGAAATACTGGGCGGCCACAATGTTAAAAAACTAACACTTCCTTTTATTAAATATTTTCTAAAAATAATTTGTTACTTGCAAATATTTCAAAATCCCAAAGTTTCCCCATAAAATCTACCCTAAACAAGCAAAATTGTTTTGCATATGCACGCTCACAAATATATGAAAAATATATAAATACAATATATACATACATTTGTATATATCTACATATAACACCATTTGCATGCATGTTTGTGTCGCGCATTTGATGTGTCGAGGCTGTTCACACGCCGAAACAGAGACACTGCGGCGACGGCGAGTCGGTCGTTGCTTTGTTCACCCTCCAATCTTTCGGTCCGCTGAGCGCTCATCCGTTTCCAAGTTCGTACGCTTGTTATTATTCCCAAGGAATGCACACTAACACATGCAAATGCACGCACATTGCCCCAGTTTCTACGCGCAGCACAAACATCCACACACACAGGCACACTTAAACGTGCGAGCGCTTGTTTACAGAGCTGCTATGTGACCGATATAAAACAACATGTCACAATGTCACACAGTGTGTTAATATGTATGAAAAATTATATATGTATATATATATACAGGAGAGACATTACTAAAGCTCAGCCATGTGTTTTGCTGGTTGCTCTCTCAGCACAACGCGTGTCGTAAGGGAGTGAGATAGAAGGCTGGTGGCTTGTGGAGGATTGTACGGCTTCCTTGTTGCGGAGTTGTAAACAATTGCGCGAAGTTGGAGATAATTAATTTGTTGTTATGAAAAAATTAAGATATAAAACTAATAAATTAAATGTAACTAAATGTAATTATTATTTAATTTATTATTATTAGTAGCGGTAAAAATAAAGAAAAAAGTGAGTTACATTTTTAATATAAATAAATTGTTTTACTGAAATAAAGATACCAAAACTAAATAAATTAAGCAAGAAGTGAGAATGAAAACGTGAAATTTTAAAACAAATTCAGAAATTATAATTAAAATGATATGGTTCATAAAATTAAAATTTATTATTAGGCATTAAAGTGCATAAAAATAGAAAATAAAGTAAAAACAAATATTAAAAAAAAAAAATATATCTTTTTAATACAATAAATAATTTAACTCGATTTTTAAAAATTAAATTATTTTAAGCATAAAAAATAAAAATATGAATAAAAAAATATTTTAGATGAAAAAACATATTTTTTTAAAATATTCAAAATACAATAAATAATTTAACTCGATTTTTAAAACTTAAAATATTTTAAACATTTTCTTGTTTTTTTTGGGTTTAATAATTAGTTACTACACCGTTAAATATTAAAAAGAATATATAAAAACACAATAGCTTAAGTTAGATTAAAATATGTACCAAAAAGCTTTATGAATTAAAAAAAAAATATTGGAAAAATAGAAATAAAAGTAAAAAAATAAAAATGTAAGAAAAAAAATTATTTATTTCAATAAATAATTTAAATTATTAAAAAAATTAAAATATTTGAATCATTTTTTTAACTTTAATTATTAGTTACTAGAGCGTTGGATGGATCCAGAAGAGTATAAAAGTACAATAAATAGTTAAGTTAGATTAAAATATGTACCAAAAAACTTTATAAAATAAAAAAATTATTCTAGGAATGAAACTTAAAATCAAATCTTTAAAAATGTTGGATAGTAACTCAAAACAAAACAAAAACACATGTCAATAAAACATGATATTAAAACAAGAAAAAAAGTTAACTGGGACACCATCAAATCGACAATACCCTTCATTGGTGCATTTCTTATAGCACAAAAGGATAAATAAATGATTTTTATCTCGATTATAATCCTACAGTTTGTATGGTAGCTATATGCTATATTAGTCCGATCTGAGCAATATATATCTGAGATTGTAACTTTGCCTTAGCTAATACTCTATGCCGAATTTCAGGAGGATATCTTGTCAGATAAAAAAGTTTTTCATGCAAGGACTTTTTCCTGATCGGTCAGTTTGTATAGCAGCTATATGCTATAATGATCCGATATCAATGAATACCAACAAATGGGTGGCTTCTGATTTAGAAAAGAATATGTGCGAATTTCAGATCGATATATCGAAAACTGAGGGACTAATTCGGATATATACCGATGGATGGCTAACTTGACTCAGCTCGTCACGCTGATCATTTGCATATATAAAAAAGCAAAAAATTTAAAATTTAATATTACAAAATTTAATAAAAACCCTTATAATCGTGGTTTTCGATCTATCAAGTGATGCGCCTCAAAAATCGGCCTCAAATTAGCTTATAGAATTCCCAAGGCTCTAACCATATCAATGGTATTTAATCCATTTCGAAATTAGCTATGTTGGCGTAGAAATAAAATAGCAGTAATTTTACCAACTTTTATTAAACACACATGTTTATGAAAGTGTGTTTGTACGAAAAAAACAGCAACAAATCTGTAATGAAGGAAATAGAAAATGTGGAAGGAACACGTCGAAATTGGATTTCCGTGCTGTGCTTCGCGTGTCACAGCAAACCAGCGCTCTTATTCATAATAACAAGCATGCGAGTAATACCCAGTAGGAAAAATTCAGCTCAGATTGTAAAAGTGTATTGATAGTAATAAATAAGTGGTAACGGAACCAAAAATAAATACATTTTTAAATATAAAATGTTTTTGCATTATATGAAAAATAAAAATAAATTTACGTTTAAAAAAAATAAAAAATATTTTTACATTAAAAAAAAATATTCTTTCGTAAAAATTCGATACTTTTCCAAATTTTTCAATAAATAATAAGCAATAAAAAAATTATTTATGAAAAAAAAATAAAATTGTATTAATAGTAATAAATAAGTGGAAATGGAAAAAATAAATAGATTTTAAAAAAGAAAAATAATTTTTTCGTAAAAACTCAATCTTTTTCCATATTTTTCGATAACTAATAAACAATAAAAAATAATAAAAAAAACTTTATGAAATAAATAAAAAATAAATAAAATTGTATTAATAGTAATAAATAAGAGAAAAAGAAAAATAAAATAAATACGTTTTTAAAAAGAAAAATATTTTTTCATTAAAAAAAATGAATAAAAAATATTTTTTTCGTAAAAACTCGATCTTTTTCCGTATTTTTTAATAACAAATAAAAAATAAAAACAAAAATATTTTTGACTCGAGTTAAGCTATTATGGCAAGTACTCTGTTATAAGTATATCTACATATGTATGTACATCCTTAGGGACACATCTGGTGTGACAGCCTGAAAACCCGATTTTTGGGAATTAAAACAAAATTAATCACACTTTTTAAAACTTTAAGGGAATGTCTATAATATATTTTAAGTAAACAAAGTAGATTTTTTGAAAAAGATTTTTTTTTTCAAAATTTTATTTTTAATTTATTTGAGTTACATGCAATCTGCGACGGCACTAAAAAAGGATCCGTCCTGCTGAGTTTCATAAGATTCATAAAATATTTTATTTCTTTCTAAACTAAAAATTTACTTGTAAATTGCATGTAAAAAATAAAAACAACATAAACATTCAATTTCCTCGCTTGGTTTACAATCCCGCGCAGTTGGCAACCTGCTCACCCCAACCTAGAGCCAAATGAGCGCACAGTTGTCGAACACAACTCGAACGAAACAAGCAAACTGAGTCAAGGAAGCAGCGCCAACAAATACAACAAACCTACAAAGCAACAAAATAAATTACATTGAAGGCTGAAGAAGAACCCAACGAGGGGGGCGAATGAACAAGTATGTGGAATAAAATAATAAAAAAAAGTAATAATAATAATTTGAAAGCAACTCTCAGGCATTCAGTCAACGAGTAACTGTATAAATATGCACATTTGTATGTATGCAAGGGACTGTCGGAGCGTAAGCAGCAGCGCACACATATATTACGCGCTATTTATGTGCATACAATCGATGTGTGTGTGTTTGTGTGTGTGCACAATAAAGTAACGAGCTTTTTGAACCTATCAATTTATACAAAAACACACCAATACATGGACTACATGGACACCTACACACATACATCTGTATATGTATATAACCATGAATAGACACGCAAATAAGCAGCAGCGGGAGTAACCGCGTTGAACGGTATTATTGTAGGATGTGCATAGACAAAAGACAAGGAACGATTAGAAAAGGAATGGGATGTATACCAGCAGGCGCTGGCACATACACATACACATACAAATATACAAATATGCATAGAATATGAAAGCACGAAACAATAGTTGTTATTAGAACTGGAAGTATACGGCGAAGTGGTAACAAGCAAGAAACAGCAGAAAATAAAAATTAAATAAGTAAGAAAAGCAGGCAAAATAACCGACGTGTGTATGAGCGTGTATAATTTCCAAGCGCCACAATGTGGCACATAGCAGGAGCATAAATAAAAAATGTTGCTTAGAAACAGTAGTTGTTGAACAGCTGCGCGGTTGTTGGTGGTATTCAATTTTTTTCTTTTTCTTGGTTTGGAAAAATTATTAAAATAATTTTTAATTAATTCCTTAATAAGAGTTTTTAAATATATTTAATTTTTTATGTTTTTAATTTGTTTATGATTTTATTTTTTCACGTTTCTTTTTTCTATTTTTTGTTTTTAATTTTTTTTCAGAGTTTTACGTTTTTTAGTTTTTAAATTTTTTGGTTTCTAACTAATTTTTCGTGTTTTAATTTGTTTATGTTTTTAATTTTTTATTGTTTTTTTTACTAAATATATTTTTTAAAAGAAAAATATTTTTACATAAAAAAAAATAAAAAAATATTAAAACAATATTTTTTTCGTAAAAACTCGATCTTTTTCCATATTTTCAATATAATTACAAAATAATAATAAAAAAACTTTATTTTATGAAATAAATAAAAATAAATGAAATTGTATTAATAGTAACAAATAAGTAGAAAAGAAAAAATATAAATACGTTTTCAAAAAGAAAAATATTTGTACATTAAATTAAAATATTTTATATAAAAAAACAAGTTAAAAAATTATTTTGCATTAAAAAATATAAAATATACTTAAAAAAATAAAAAACATCATTAAAAAATAAAAAACATTTTTTTCGTAAATACTATTTGTTTTTCCATATTTTTTTTATAATTTTTCAATTTATTTTATGTATTGAATTTTTTTGTTTTTTTTATAATTTTTTCTTCTGCTTGTGGAACATTATGTGTAAATAAAGGAATTATTAAGGAAAATATTAATTAATTCTGTAACAAAAAATTTTAAAATATATTTAATTTTTTTTATGATATTAATTTGTTTTGTTTTCAAATATTTTTTTTATTATTTTTTTAGTCTTTAAAATTTGTTTATGTTGTTAAATTTTTTTAGTTGTTTTTAATTTTTTTTGTTATTATTTTTTTTTGTTTTTAGTTATTTTTAGTTATTTTTAATTTTTTTGGTTTTAACTTTTTTAGTTTTCAATTTATTTGTTATTTTATTTTTTTACGTTTTTAAATTTTTTTTTGTTATTTTTAATTTGTTTGTGGTTTTTAATATTTTTTTTTACTTTTCTTTTATGTTTCTAAGTTGTTTTGTTTTAAAAATTTGCGCGCAAATAAAATTATTATTTCAGAAAAAATATTTTTTTATTATTTCATTTCAATTATATTTAAATATAACTTATTTTTGATATTTTATATTTTTTTCCTTTTATTTTTTTTACATTCATTTCAACACAATTATTGCTTAAATTCCACTATCCATAAACAGCAAAATATACATATATACATAGAAATGCCAGCACATTGCCAGTTCGTGCAATTAAATGTATTGGCGGTGTCTGCCACACATTTGACGAGCTTCCGTTCGTTCGTCCGCTCGCTCGTTTGCTCGCACACTCGCCACATTCACTCACTAACACAATTCGTTTCGTTTTCAACGCGCAGCAGGGCACACGATGTTGCCCATACGCGAAGCACGACGTTGGAAAAAAATATGTGTCCTAGTCACGAAGCCCTAGTACACCCCTGCAAGCTGGCCAACAACGCGACAAACCAACATATATCCATACACGAGCATGTATGTGACAGCATGTAGGCACGCATACCTACACACGCTGGCAAATACACACATACCGAAAATTTTCTTGCGAATTTTCACTGTATTTTCACCATAAATTTTGCTTGCTATTTCCAGTCGAAGATTTTTTCGCTGGCCTAGTCCTTCGCAGCTTGTGACTTAATAAATTTTAGTTGCTTTTAGAATTTTGAATATTTTTTTTAAATATTTTATAACGGTATATGTATGTGTTTGGCTTACACTGCTGAGCGCTGGTTTTTCACACGCTTTTGCTGCTGCATGAAAATTTTTTCAGCTGCGACTTCTGCTCGAATTAGGGCAACATTGCGCTGCAGCGCAAATAATTTTTGCTGCTGCGTTTGCAGCTTTTCACTTAATAGATATTTTCCAGCACTGATTTTCAACACTTTTGCTTGTGATTTGGCATTTCTGAGCATAAATTTCATTTGCTATTGCTTTTAATTGCTTGTGTGTGTGCGTATTTGTTGAGGAAAAATCTGCTTTGCTATGCTGACACTATTTTTTCTGATTTTTTGCTTTTTTTGTTCACTGCTCTGCTTTAGTCACACACACGGCCACGCAGCGCAAACACGAACGAACCTTTCTCAACGGCAGCGGATACAAGTCTGAAAGGTGCAGACTTTCTCCAGGCCATCGTAGTTAACGTTGCCGTCGTCGTGGTTGTCGCTGTGAGCTTTTTCGGTATGCGCCTGTTAGCCGACCTTTCCGAATCGATACGACAACAGCGCAATGGAAAGCGACGCGACGCGATGCTTTTGTCTCTAATTCGCTTTCGCTCAATGTTTTGTTGACTGTTTAATGTTTCGTTGCTTTACACAGTTATTTCATTGTTGCTGTTGTTGTTGTTGAGTTTGTTTTGCGCCGATTTGTTTGCTCTGGTGTTCGCCTGCTTCTGCTTCCAACATTATCCTGCGCTTTGTTTTAATCCTTTTCTTTCGGCGCACAAAAGCGCACTCGTGTCGGTCGTACCGTTATTCACATACATACACCCACATTCCGCACATACTTCACTCTCCAACTCGTACGTTCTTGCATACTTCCGTTGTCGCTCTCTCCCAAATCTCCACTTTCCGTTTTTGCTTCCGCTTAACGCTAAACGCGTCCTTTTCGATGTCGTTTATGGCAGCGCCTTTGTTTATACCGCATTTTGCAGGGGCGGCTAATCAGACACATATCCGGCATGCAGTTTTCATTTCCTCCTCATATTAAACTTCACACACTTTAAGTATGTAAATAGCTGAGTGAATTTTTGTATAGATTTGGCGAGAAAGTAAGGAAATAACCCTAAAGGGTTGAACTGACTTTTTAGAAGAGACATTTTAAATAAGGAAATAACCCTAAAGGGTTGAACTGACTAAATTGGGATGTTGTCTTAGGGTTTTTTAGAAGAGACATTTTATTTAATAAATAAGTTAAAACAAGTTTTCATTCAGAGAATGTCATTTTTTGTAAAAATCGGTGATGTTTTGAAAAGTTTTAGATATACTTGATTCCTTAGCCGAACTCTCGAAAGACTTCTGAAAAAAGGTGTTTCGAAAAAAGTTTGGATTTCCTTGAACACTCAGCCGAACTGCAGGAAGACCTCCAAAGCAAGGTGTCTGGCAATGAAAAAGATTTTTCTGCATCAAATTATCTACGATCCGAAAAAACTTTATCACGATAGATGAAAACAGGTAATGATCGAAGGACTAGTCAAAATTTAGATTTTTGATAAAATAGCGGCTTCACTATGTATAACTAATGTCTTGTGAATTTACACTTCAAGTGGTTTTAAAAAACGAAATTATTATCAAAAATCTTATTTCTTCAATGCTTACCTGACAAATATATCTAAGAAGATCGTGTCAAAATTTCAAGTCGGTTCAGCCGTTTCGGGTAAATTTTCTCACCGTCTTTGAAAACAGCGTTTCAAGAAAAACATTCATAAATTCTCAGCCGCAATACTACATTCTAGTAAAATAGTTGTCCACTGATTCCTTTACTCTTATAATTCATCTACCAGATCACTTTTCCTCGTCCAATGTAGTGTTTTCAACTTGCAAAAAGAAATTTCGATGATATATTATTGTGAGAAAGTCGATTCAAATGGAGGCCAAGAGTGTCCCGATGTTGTTGTTGTTGTAGCAGCAGAGTTCTGCCTTGTTGACAGTCCTTGGCCGGATAAAAAATCCGGGTCCGTTCAGGTTACGTAGAATCGACTATCATGGGAGAGGGTCCCTATAATAGTCATCGACCTTGCCAACGATTATGAGATGTATGTACATACAAGTATTACATTCACAGAAAGTCAGAGTACCCACAATCCAGGTAGATAACAAAATTGTCGTCATCTCTATTTTAATAATTTTTGATTAGAACAAACCTTGTCTTATATGCTGTCAAAGAATGCCACTGTTGCCTTTAGCCTGCATCCATTTTTTAACTAATTGGCAATAACAATGTCAGTTCGAGTTTAATCCACGTATTGCATTGCAAATAAAGCTGTGAAAATGCATTTTTAGTAGACACATTATTTCAGCCGATGTTCTCCAATGATCTACACAGGTGAGCTCAAAAAATTTAAATTAAAATTAGTTGATTCATTGCACTTAAAAAAAAATTCTGTTTGATAAAAAAAAAATATTTTATTTAATTGTACCCCAAATAAGCATTCCAACCTACGCCACTGTTTTCTTTTTACCGGCTAGAAATTCAACAATGCCTAAAAATCAGCTGTTGACACCAAAACAGTGGAAAGAATTTATAAACAAAACAAAGACTGTTGATTGTCTTTGCTGTCAATTTTTTTACGAGTTGAGAAATGATAGCAATTTTCTACAACCATTTAGTAACTAATCTATTATTATAATAATTTGCAAGTCATTTGATAATTGAAATGACCGCTGTGCTAGGCGCTGGCATGAGTGGCCTATCGGCTGCTTATTACTTGCTACAGAGATTTGGATATCCTGCAACGGTATACGAGGCGTCACATCGCGTCGGTGGCTGGATACGCACCGAAAGGCATAAAGACAAGGGCTTCATATTCGAAATGGGTCCACGCACCATTCGTCCAAAGGGTATTCAAGGCGCAAATACATTGCAATTAATTGAAGAATTGAAGTTGCCGGTCGATCCGATTAAATCGTGGCAACCGGCCGCTAAAAATCGTTTAATATATGCTAAAGGCCAATTGTGCATGCTGCCGAATAGCTTAAGCGGAATTTTCAAAACATTGCCGCCATTCTCAAAACCACTAATTAGCCAAATTAAACAAGATTTAGTAGCCGGTCAAAAGAAATTGAAGCTCGCTGATGAATCTATTTATGATTTTGTTGAAAGACGCTTCGGCGCCGAATTGGCTAATTATGCGATAAGTCCATTAATATGTGGAATTTGTGCTGGTGACGCAAAAGAAATCAGTGTGCGTTTTCTAATGAATGACTTATTCGAAAAAGAACAAAAGTGGGGCGGCATCATAAAAGGCGTGGTATACGAAAAACTATTTGGAAATAAGAACAAGACGGCTCCCGCGGGCCTATTTGGGGATTCAATGCCAAAACTATATGAAAAATCGCAGAAGGAGAAATGGAGTATGTATAGAGTACCGGATGGCTTGGATACACTACCGCAAACATTACGTAACTACTTACAAGAAAAGGAGGTTGATATTCAACTAACATCGGAATGCCGGGAAATCATATTCACACGTGACGGTGTTCGAATGAACATCAAAGGTCAAGAGGTTGAACCAAAGCATATTATTTCATCAATTCCAACGCACAAGTTGGCAACCTGCGTAAAAAATCAACATCCTTCTTTGTCAGCCTTACTTATGGCTATACAATACGTTGATGTAGCCGTCGTCAACTTACAATATAATATTAAGGATTTACTTAAGATGAAAGCTTTTGGTTTTTTGGTGCCACCCATTGAGCGTATTCCCATACTTGGCGTTATCTTTGACAGTTGTTGTTTCGATATGGAGGGCAATACAATACTTACGGTTATGATGGGCGGACGTTGGTTTGAGGAGAACTTCGGCAAGGATCCAACACCCAAAAAGCTATTGGACACAGCATTACAATATTTGGATTTGGTAATGGGTATAGCAGAGGAGCCACGTTTGACACGTGTGCACGTATTGAGGAAATGTATACCGCAATATACGGTGGGACATACGCAGCGAGTCTCCGATATACGACGATATATCAAACACTATAAACTGCCGTTGACATTATGTGGTGCAGCTTACGATGGAGTTGGTATAAATGATGTTATACTATCAGCACGAACTCAGGTAGAATCTTTGCAATCTTTTGATGATTAAATTGTTTACATTTAATTGGTGGTGTAGTGTGGTCGATTTAGACAATGCAGTTATAGGCTGTAATATTATATTGTTTTGCGATTTTCTATTAATTTATATTGAATTTCTAATTATTCAAAAACAAAAAAGATTATAACAGTGTAAAGCAGCAGCGTTTCATCTTATTTGCCAAAGCCACCACGACAATTTGGACTAGGTTCGACTGTGTAATTAGGATCCCACTGTTTGGGAGTTTTAGCCTCTATAGATAGCGCGTGAACAAAGTTGCCAGCCAATTTCTCTTGTACAATTGAATTTACCAAACGGTGGCGCTGTAATTAATTGCAAAGTATAGGCGAGTTATACAAGAAAAGTTGATCAGATCGATACCTTTATTAAAGTGAGCTCCTCAAACTTATCAGATACTACCAACACTTTGAAATGTGTTTCCGAACCTTTCGGTACGTTGTGCATATAGGACTCGTTGATCACTTCCAAGTGTAATGGGGATAACTGCTCTGTAAGTGCGACTCGTATGGCTGACTCAACGGGCGCAGTT
Source organism: Bactrocera tryoni (assembly GCF_016617805.1). Lineage (NCBI taxonomy): Eukaryota > Metazoa > Arthropoda > Insecta > Diptera > Tephritidae > Bactrocera > Bactrocera tryoni. The sequence goes on from NC_052499.1 coordinate 77,491,181, forward strand.
TGAGGTGTAGCTGACATTCTGTGCAATTGAGCGGAACGTAACGTTACTAAAGGAATGCAAAAGTAAATTTTTATATAGAGGTTTGATATTTATAAATTAACTTACATGTAGCGCTGCGAAAAAAGTTCATAACTGTGTTTGTATTAATTCGTAATCTAATAACAATAATATCAGCTGTTTTTATTTTTTTCATTAATACCCAGACCATGTTGCCACCTAAGAATTTTTGATAAAAAAATTCCCTCTGCCTCGTCTCGGATCAAAACGTTATGCATATTAATGTTTATATTTCAAATTAAATTTAATTAAAATATTATTTCTATAAATAAGATAAATAAGTGTCGACATATTGCAAGCAATCAAGAAATCTAGTCTCGCTAGTCTCCAGCAGATGGCGCCTTAGTAACTAACTTCTCTCAGGTGGCAGCATCATTTTCACCTGAGATCTTCTTGTCAATTTGACAATTTTTCTTTAATATTCTCTTTAAACTCGTTCGTATTGTGCTAATTTTTGGAAATATTTCTCTGTTTTCCGCATTTTGTACCAGCAAAATTATAGATTTGATAGTAAGTGCAACAGGTAAAGGGAGTTATTTAAATTAGTGAACAATCTGTTGATTTAAGTGAAAAATGTGTTAAGAGAAAGTCTCAAAAAATTCAACGATAAACGTTTTCTTTAGACACAACGGAAGTATAAAAATGTTGATTTTTGCCAAATTAGGTTGTTAATCACGAAGATCACAAATCAGCTCTTACCAGCTTTGCTAAACCACAAGTCGGTCAATACGAAGGCGAATGAAAAGCAGTTGGCTAATAAACGTGCTGTGTGTTAGTTGAATTGTGCCAAGCGTCTAGATCAAACAAGTGCAATTTTTTTTTTGAACTAGCTGCCTTCATTGCAATTAAGTGAACGCCCATAATGCCGCCTGTGCAGTAAGAAATTTATATATAATCGTATATAAGACATGCATAACTATATATAACGACAACCTTAATATCACAAATAACAAGTTTAACGTTTTCAATTGGAACACAAACATATGTCAAGCGCTTTATATCGTTGATTGTCTGCATTCCAATAGGTTTCATTCATTCTCTTCTTATGAATGACACCCACGGTACTTAAGACGTACGGTTTCGTTAAGATATGAACTATACTCTTGACTGATATATAATATTGAGGGCGTATAACTATACATTTGCAGTGTTAAAAATTCATAGTAGTAAAATCAATTTATGTTGAAGCGATCTTGAATTGTATATATTGAACAATATGTATAAAGTTTATTTAAATCTTCTGCCTTACGGGTGATTTGTTCATCAATGACGTCATCCACCAACACAATTCTATTTATAGTGAGATAATTTAATGTTTTTGTTTTACGGACGCAGCGCCACAGCTTTGTGTAGCTACAAACGCTGTTTTGTTGATCGTTGCTGAAAAATTAAAAATATAAGCATACAATTTTTTTTCAACACGACTATGTATGTACGTTTGTAGTATATAAATGTAATTTTTAATGTAGCGCATTAGATATTACAATTTCTTTATCTTTTGTATAATCTTTTTATATGTATTACAAAACAACGTGTAACACCACGATATAACAAGAAAGCTTACATAGTCAGCATTACATAGCTTTTTATATCCTGAACAAGGGTAACTCGTTAAGAATCAAGTTCTTGTATGTAAAACTGTTTTACTTGACAAGATATCTTCGCAATTGGATTACTGCTCAAGTTAACGGTATAATCTCCGAAAATATTGGTCCACTGTAGCATATAGCAGGTCATACAAACTGATCGATAATAATCAAGCCTTTGCATGAGATGCTGAAGGGTATTATAGCTTCGGTGCAACCGAAATTAACGTTTTTGATAGTCTTGTTTGAGTTTTAAAATCACTCATAGCACTAAAACAGAACCAGAATCATTAAATAAGATACTATGCCCTGAAATTTTAAATATTAAAATATAAAATCGGTTTTGTTTTCTTTTTGTTAGGCATTCGAAAAATTGTATATATGTATATATGTATAAATTAATCTCTGAATATCTGCTTTTGTGAATTTTATTATTATTTTAATAAAGCCAAACATGACACGATCTAATTCTGTACGAAAAGCTTGATCCAACATACATACATATATGCAATACAAACATACATTTATACTTGTGCACGATCCAAAAAGCATTTGTGGTCTGTTACAGAAAAAATATGTTTCAGTAGGTATTCATTGAACATCTGCCAATTTATGAGTAATCTCCCCACAAGCAGAAGCCTCACTATAAGCATTCATATACACTCAGAACACAGAAAGCGTCTTTCTGACTTCTATGCATGCACAAAACATGTCTCTACATACATATGTAGGTTTATACATATTCTGTGCCCTTTCAATGCTTACGTATGGCAATAAATTATGTTGTAGCTTATGCTACGATTAAATACTTCATTTATATATCTTTCACGCTTGCCCCAATCACTGCCGCAACACACCGATATCGTGTGAGTTATAATTGCTGTTTGCAATATGCTTTACGGTCACGCCATTACGTGCAGCACACGTTCGTTTCCATTATTCTAGCACACCTTCAGGTTGCCCTGATTTACTTACCACACATTTAGTGGGCGAACAACTTTCAGTCTCAAAAGTGAAATCAGAACATTTTCATCAATTAATAAAAATTATTAAAATTATCTATGTATGTAGTTGATTGGTGTTGATGGTGGTGATGCAATCATTTTAGATGTCTGAATTAAACTCGATTTTTTATCAAACACTGTGTAGTATTCGTTAAATTACGGTGTACGTGGAAAGTAATATACATATATTTGAGTGTGCTGGGAATACAGATAATATATTTGTCACAACAAAAACATCTAAATAGAAATAATAATTAAATATGTGAGTAAATTATAAGTGTTTTATTATAATCGTTATCAAGCATACAATATAAAAAAAAACTTAATATATGTATATGCGCATAACCGCAAATCGAACCTAAACTATTTAGAGAATGTTTTATGCTGACATTAACAACAATATTCGCGAAACAATTTGTGAAAGTACTGATAGCCGCTATTTAGTGAAAGTGCTTAGAATAATTGAATAACAAGCAAACATTTTGGATCAGATATTAATTTACGATTTAATCTCTTAATTGTTTTTTTTTCATATTGTTCAAAAACATATTTACATGTGAGCACTCTGCTATTTATGCCAAACTATGGAGGCATATCCAGCTTATCAGTTTTTTTACAACTTTATTTACATATGTACATGCGATTGTGCTAACAAAAATATTTTATGCCTTCAAAGAAGAAATAAATGTACGCTCAAGTTTAAGGTCAAAAAAGAAAGGGAACATAAACTTCGGCTGCAGCGGTGCTATAATACCTTTTGCAGTTACATTTCTTGGCGAGAAAAGATCCTGCACAAAATTTCAGACTGATAGTGCTAAGTCGACTCAGCTTGTCACGCTGATGATATCTCCATATATGTACACATATATAATTTATATATCGGGTGTTAAGAACTTTGTGTCAACTTTCATGTACCCTGTTCAGGGTATAAATATAAGTTATGCATGGCGTAAAGAATAATGAATCATTAAACGCGAAAAGAACGACGAATCACGTTTTTGATAAAAAAAAAGAGTTTTCATGACTTGAAATCGCCAACTGAGCCATACACTGGTTTAGTGTAAATTGAACATTGAAAGTGTACATATTAAAAATTGAAATAACTCAAGATGTCCTCAAAAATGGAAATGTATTTTGAATGCAAATCTATAACACTTAAATATTCCCATAATTATAAACTTTTTACATTCGCTTAACTTTCAGAGTACAAGCAGCTGACATGTCGCTAGCTGCTATGCATTGTGCCCGCTGTGCGGACGGCTTCGAACCTAACGAGAAGATCGTCAACTCCAACGGTGAACTCTGGCATACACAATGTTTCGTGTAAGTAGCAACATTAGCAAGTAAATTTATGAAAATACATACAAATTTCTTGATAACTTTCCAGGTGTGCGCAATGCTTTCGCCCCTTCGAGGATGGCATCTTCTATGAATTCGAAGGACGCAAGTACTGTGAGCGTGATTTCCATGTACTCTTCGCACCGTGTTGCAATAAGTGCGGTGAATTCGTGATCGGGCGTGTTATCAAGGCGATGGGCGCAAGCTGGCATCCACAGTGCTTCCGTTGTCAAATGTGTGCCAAAGAGCTGGCCGATACCGGTTTCATACGCAATCAAAATCGTGCCTTATGCCATGAGTGCAATGCCAAAGTGAAGGCCGAGATAACGGGTCGTTATATGTGTCATAAGTGCCAGTAAGTTGAATGCAAACGAAGCCGTAAGCAATTGCATGCATTTTTGACGCATAAATTTCTGTTGTGCCATTATATTTTTTCGTTTTTTTTTTATGAAACTGGTTTTTATATGCAACTCTATATATGTTTTTTTTCCTTTTAGTGGCGTCATTGACGATGCACCGTTGCGTTTCCGTGGCGAAGTCTACCATGGTTATCACTTTAATTGTACGTCGTGTGGCGTGGAATTGGACTCAACCGCTCGTGAAGTCAAAAGTCGACCTGGCTTAACGGCCAACGATATGGTAAAATTCCATAAATTTAATTGCAATATAAATTTAAATGTGTTAATTTGTTTCGAATTGCCATATATATTTTTAGAACGAATTATACTGTTTGCGTTGCCATGACAAGATGGGCATACCAATTTGCGGCGCTTGTCGTCGCCCGATCGAGGAGCGCGTGGTCACTGCTTTGGGTAAACATTGGCATGTCGAGGTGGGTTTGCCATGAACTCTTTGTTTTATATATAAAAACTAACTTTTTTATAATTTTTGTTTTCAGCACTTCGTATGCGCCAAATGCGAGAAGCCTTTCTTGGGCCATCGTCACTACGAGAAGCGTGGTTTGGCATATTGCGAAACACATTATCACCAATTGTTTGGCAATTTGTGCTTCGTTTGTAATCAAGTCATAGCTGGCGATGGTAAATTTTATAAGTTCTTTTGTTCTGACACAAAAAATTTTAATCACAACATGTTTTTTTTCGCAGTGTTCACAGCGCTGAATAAGGCCTGGTGTGTGCACCATTTCGCTTGCTCGATATGCGATATGAAAATGACGCAGAAATCGAAATTCTACGAATATGATGAGAAGCCAGTTTGCAAAAAATGCTACGAACGTTTCCCTAACGAATTGCGGCAACGTTTGCGTAAGGCACATGAAATGTCTATGAAAAAGAACTTCTAAATGTCTGCGTGAAATCTGCTTATAACAATTAGAACAACACATTGTGAATGCAACGTTCTAATACGCAATGATTACTATATGCAAAGTGAGGCCAAAAAAGTCATAAAGCAAAGCATAAATGATAATTAAAATTTTGAAGACTAACTAAGCCGTTGGCCAGCGTTGGAAAATGCATTAAATAAGTGCCTGTAAACGATATTTTTTTTGTATTTTTAATACGGAACACTGTTATATTGCCATTATAGCCACTGTCTGAATTCAAAACACAAGCACAATATACATATATACATACATATTTATATGTGCCTAGTAAAAGCAACAACTAATAGTCAATATTATTAACATGTAATGTACAGTAACTTTTTTATTCAGAAGGCAGTAGTTTGCGCGTGCCGGTATATAATTTGCAGCGCGTGTTTAAAGTATACAGTTTACAAACAGCTTCCATAACAATTTTATTATATAAGTGTTTTGTAAATGCCAACATATCCGAATAAAATTTCATGTCTAATTATAAGGCGAAAATTTACTACTGCCAACCTCTCTACATCACTTTTAGTCTACATACAAGTATAATATTCTGTGTTGTTTATATGTGTCAACGCTGTTGTGCCTTTTACTCAGCCTCCAACTTGAATAAGTAATTTTTATGAAGTTTAGTTTTATTGTTTTTTTCTTAACACCGTAATATTTTCGACCCCAAGAGTGTCTGTTGTAATTTATGTAATAAATTTAAACTCTTTACTGCAGCTAAAATAATATTAAAAGTAGTGTACGCGGTATTTGCTACAATATTTGTAAAGCATTTCGTACATTTATTTAACAATAATTACAATTAATTTGTATTTTGTGTTTCTGTAATTATTTTTTATTTGTAGTATCGTACAATAATGTGTGTAATTGTTTATTTAAATGTATTTGCTAAAGCAAACCGATTTATATGTTGGAAATAATGTAATAGAAACAAGAATACAGCTGATTATAACAATGAATGAAGAATGTTTTATTTATTGTGTTTTTTATATTTAATAGATTTCTTTTAAAATTACTGGTAAATAAAAGAGTCGTAAAAGTAATTTTTAAAAATATTTCCCTGCTTTACATTAGCTGTTATCAACAGGGTTGCAAGTTCTTTGGTTAAAAATTTTTGGATAAGAAATTAGATTCTAAATTTTTAATCCCAACATCAGAATTGATTTTAATTTAGATTTGCAATTCTGATTTTGGAATTAAAAATTAAATTTTCATTTTTTATGTTTTATACATAAATTTTTATTAGAAAAAAAATTAAGAAATGCAAGTGATATCAAAAGAGCAAATATTAACATATTTTTTGCTGAAACACTATAATTAAAAGCTTTTTAATATAAATAAGATAAGAAGAGAAAAAATATGTTCATATTTCATTAAAAAATAAAATTTATTTTTCTATGGAAACAAAAAATTGTAAAGCACGATGTAAACAAATGCGAAAAAGTTATATTATAATCAATCTCTTTTTTAATTTTTAATTATAAGCTGGAAGTGTTGTATTGTTCAATTTTTATTTAATTTTTAAATTCGGTATTTGGAATTGGATTTTTTTTCGAACAGGTATTTGAGATTAAAAACTATTAATTACTGTTTCCACGATTACAAAGTAAAAAAGTCAATTAAAATATTAATACAATTATAATATTTTTATGTATAATATTATTTGCAACCCTGATCACCACATAAAACTACTTTGCCGAACAACCTGCTAAATATTTGCTTTTTAAATTGCTCTTTAACATTTAATTTAATGGAAGGAGTACATATAAACAAGTGTAATAACAATTTACGCTAATTAAAAGCTTAATAATAAACATCACAAACTTAAGTAGGCAGACTGGATTGTTGTTATTGCACTTGTTAAACAAATTACGCTTAAATATAACATATTTCATATAAAATACAACAGCAGCAAACATTTAGACGAATATAAACATAAAATAGCAAAAGTACACATATGTATGTACATATGAATATGTATATGTTATATATATAGTGTGTACATATATAGCTAAACTTAACCAAGAATTCTAACTTGCAACTGTCTATAAACTGTTTTGACACACAAAGCTTAATTTTAATATTTTGCTCAATATTTTCATTCCATGCATGCTTATGCTGTCAATTTCTGCAGTAAATCCTCCAATAATCCTACATCACGTACCGCAATTAAACCATCTTTGTTACATTTAGGATTGTCCACTTCTTCATTAACTTCCCGATAACAAAGTGGTATTGGTTTGCACTCACTAATGCTTCCTCTATAACTGTAAATGTCACCACCCAATGAACGTAATATAGCTTGTGGCGCACACGTATCCCATTTGAATGTGGAACCTTTGCTCAGCAAATACAAATCCACCTCCCAAGTGATAACTTTTAGAGCTTTATGACCTGCACCAGCAGCAAATGCAAATTCATAACCTATCTCCATAATGCGTTGGAGAATATCACCATTTTCCGAACTGGAGAATATACCCAGTCGATTATCACGCGCTGGACGCTCAAATTGACAATTATTGGCTTGTAAATTCGGTAGGCATACGCCCCAAAATACCAACGAACGATATAGGTTTTCATCCAATTTGTTGTGAAAAGGCTGTGACACAACACCAATCACGGGCCTGCCATTCGTGCGATCGTAGACGCCCACCAGCACGGTAACACAGTCTAATCCAGTTGAAGTAATGCCTGGAAAGTCGGTAAAAATGCTATCGCCAGATATATACTCAGCGGTGCCATCTGTGTATTAAACGTATTTTGTTAGGCAAAATTAATTTTTTATTGTAAGCATATGCAAAACTTGCCGATTGGATCAATCCATATGCCCAAATTGCCATAGTCTAAGTCCTCAGGTAATGTTGGTATTTCGCCTAAAAGTGCTTCTTCGTATATAACCTCGCGATGGACTTCATTGGCAAGCACTTCCGCCGCTTCAACTATAAGCAAAATAATAAACTTTTACGTAAAAAACGATTAACAAAAAAGCAGTATACCGTTTAGTATCGCTTCCAGACATTGCGCTGTTTCCTCAGCAGTTTTACCAACTGCAATAGTCACTGACTCGCCATCTGCATTGGTAAAATTTGGTGACTCTTCGCCGTTAATAGCTTCGCGCATCGCAGGAAACTTGTGTAATGTATAAGTACATACAACTGTATATCATTTTTGGCATGCGAATAATATTATGAACTTACCAACTCACCAATGTCATGTTTGATAGTCTCTTGTATCAGCACATCTGCGAGTGTTTTGAAATCATGCTCGAAGCGCGCATTCGCTTCCGGTCCGGTCTTTTCCTGCACTAATAACTTCAGCAACGCTTCATTGGAGCGACACACACGCGCTATATTAGCGGCCTTTTCCGACGAATTGATGAGTTGCTGCACAAGATTTGGCTCCATTTTTTATAATATTGGTTATGGAATTTGTATGGCAGTGTTTGTCGGATGAAAAAGTTGCTTTTTCTAAAGTTTTATAGTTCTCTTAATTTAATTAGTGTTATAATATGCAGATGAAATTGTATAGATGTTGCTACTGTCTCAGTCAAACACTTTTTTAATAATGCGAGAATTCGTAAGCGAATTTTTGTATGGCCTCTTCTTTTTCTTATTTTTTGTTTATAAAATATATGTATTCACATTAGCATGGAAGTGTATAAATATATACGGCACAGTGTTTCCTTTAATATAGCCCTGATTGCGTTCAATTATTGTACAAGACGTGCCTAATAAACTATTGCCTATTTTTAGGCGAGCTAACTAGTGTTATAAAATGCTCAAAATACCACTCAACGTTAAAAAACATAGTTGCCAGTGTGATATGCAAATTTGTTGAAAATTTAATTACGTCGTATAATTTACTTCCACCAACAAAAAATATTCCAACTTTAAGTTAATACTAATAAACTTAAACGAAATATCAACATAATTCATTTATACAGTTATTTTCATGTTGCCGTATAAAAATATGCACTTATTTGTTTTTTAATATTTAATTTTCTTGTCTCCATATGTAAAAAGCATAGCACTTTTAGAACATTCACATTATACCAAAATTTGTTAAAAATTTGTTTAAGCCATCCATTTCAGATCAGTCTGGCAATGCTACATTGGGAAGTGTCTGGTGGTTTTTACCCTACTTTTTGGTAATTTTCTATTTACTTTTTGCTGTTGCGTTATCAATATATTTTCCTCGGAGTTTCTGTTTTTACACATACCTCCAAAAACCATGGAATTTGTATAATCAGCCCCCATTGTATAAACATAACAGAGAAAAAACAATGTATCAACGCGCAAACGCCTCTTATCGCTCGTATTTATACATGTCTAGGTGAAATTGTGTGTGTTGGCGCTCTCGTGGCAACCACAACGGTTGGGGCTATTATATAGTATATTAGAATTGGAGCTTCTGACTCCAGTTCTCATTTTGCTTTCGTCTACTGACAACGTCGCGTAAATCGTGTTCCTATTGCGTCGTTATTTGTCGGTAACGTCGGTGCAGTTGATTTTCTTTTGTCCAGTCGGTTGTCAGACGCACATCACATTCGCTTTGCATCTTAATTTAAAATCTGTTTTTATGTAAAATTTATATATTGCTTGAATATACATTTGTATACACAATTGCTTAATCAAAAGTTCGGCTACGTAAATGCAAGTAAATACATAACATCCGCTAAGCAGTGATATTAGTTAATATGTGCTATGGGAAGTCACCGCCCACACAAATTATTTTCAATAGTACACCCACCATGCAAAGGCTAATCAATTTTATTGTGCAGTTTTAAAAAGTGCTTGCTACGATTTTGCTATTTTTCGTTGGGTGAAGTTACGAATTTTGCCGTGATTCAATTTGAAACTTTGGACGTGACGTTTGTGTAATATAATATTTGTATCTGAAGCGTGATTTTTAAATAATACTGAATAATTTTGATGTGCATGGGTTTAAAAGTAAAGTTGTTTCGCTTTATTTACTTGTAAATTAACACTAAAAAATCGGTTGTGACAACATTGCCTTCACATTGAAACGGATTTGCTGTTTGCGAGCGTACCGAGGACGTATGTGCGACAGCGGAAGTGTAGGCTCTTTCAAGTGGGCATACGTGTGTCCGTGCGCCTAAGCGTCTCGAGTGTTTGTTCCACACACATTTTGTTTGGTGGCCACACACTTGCAACCGACCCACCACCATAACCACCAATATTAAACAAACGACCTACAATACTGGCGTGGGAGTGCAATAAGCGCCAATCTCGATTCCTCATAAATATTTGCATTTAAATCAAATTGAATTTTACTGCACGCATTGGAAAAAAAGCTAAAACATGGATTTGAAGTTCGTCAATGTCATTATATTGGGCTTCGGCTTTATGTTCGTATTCACGGCCTTCCAAACTATGGGTAACATTGAGGTAAGCATGTGTTGCAGTTGCTTCAAATAGGTTTTCATGCACAGATGTGCGCCTGTATAGTTGTACTACATACAAAGATATGTATGTAACCATATCCTTGACTTTAATTGCGCGCATCCTTGGCATACACGAAGGACGATGAATGTTGTCTGTTATTGGCTATTGGTGCATATGCGTTGCATGATGTGTGGGTGTTGTTACTGTCGAAGAAAAAATATTGTAAAATCAACAAAAAATGTAAAACACTTGTTTAAACATATATTTATTTATCTATGTAGGTATTGTACCTGTAAATGTAGTCTACTGAAGTTGGTATGTCATAACACGAAGGTCAAGGGGTCGATCTACAAATTACTTACCTATGTATCTGCCTTATTTTTATATAATGCCAAAACCGTCTTAACGTTTTCCGCCTCGTAAAGTCCATTAGTCATTAGTGGGCAGCATAAAATTATGCTACATACAGTTAGTACAAAAAATATACAACCGTATTGAAACAGACGTTATTATGCACGCACGAGCAAACATTTGCGCCCACATGTATCTATGTACATACATATATAATGTGTCTATATATAACCTTTTTATTTACAAGTACACATTTTCTATTCCTGTTTATAAATGTAGTTACTCATGGCAAAAGGAGCGCCATGAATCCGTATTTTTATAATAGGTTATTTGCTTGCGTAAATCGAAATAAGTTTGTGTGTGTGTGCATTTGAGTAGGTGGTTAGCAAGCAATGCCAGCCTTGTCTGCTTAAGATTGAATAGCAACGGTATCGCCCACTTTTTGTCTGCTACAACAAATACTTAGAAGTACAAGTGTACCATTATTTATTTATGTTTTCCTTCTTGATTCTGTGACCGAGTGAAAGTTGCACATATGTATGTACATACATATTATGTATGTATGTATGTCTTTAATGATTGTTAGTGAGTATATGTATATAAACATAGTAGTAATTTTAATACAGTAATTGAATTCTATGACCTTTTAATTTAATATTCTTGATTGAGTGGTTGTAGACAACAAATAAATTTCATACAAAATTAGCAAATAAAAACTTGAAAGTACATTGAAATATGAATGGGTTGCTTTATGGGTAATATCCATATGTCAAATTTGAATATTTTTTTAATTTACATACATAGATAAATTAAATTGTTTGAAATGTATTATTATTATTATCTTACATTAAGAAAATTATTTTTAAAATTTAATCTTGATTGTTTGTGAATCCCTTGATATACTATTTTGGATGGATTAATTCGTTCCGTACCGCTTGAGGTGTACACCTAGTGTGACAGCCTAAAAAATATTTCTTTCGAGCTCTGAGCGATTTCAAACTAAACAAGGGTCCTCCACTGCGTAGTCTACTCATCGGATGAACCAACAAATTTTTACTAGAAGCTATTGCCCTTGCAATGACCTATGGTCGAAAAAAATTTGCAAGCTGAATATAACCCAAAAGTTTAGTCGTTTTTGCTGGCAGGCAGTTAAATAAAATAAGTTAAAATAAAAGTCTCGAAGAACTATTGCAGTATGACATGGTGCATTATAGTAATGAAAGAACCAAGAGTTGTTCGCCCGTTTGATGTTTTAGACGATAACGTCACCTCACCTGTACATATTCATTTCATAATTGATGAAGATGTCACACATTCTACACCTACATTTCCGTTATTTCCTAGTACACTCATTACTACCTTATCATCAATATTGATTTTTCCTTCACCTAAGACAATGTTGACCTAAATAGTAACTAATTATGCTATCGAAAGAATTTGGTGCTTTATTATTACAGTTATAATAAATTTTTTTAAGCTTCCCAGTCACGCGAGGTGTGCTGTTACTGAAAAAAAGTTTGTAGAACTACTTTTACCATTAGTTTATGGGGTAATAGAAAAATTGAATTAAAAATGGTTAAAATTCTCACATATAAACATAAGATAGTTATGCCCCTAACAATGTACATTAAGTTTACCACGAAGTTTGTAACACCCAGAGGGTAATCCTATACAAATCGGAGACCTTATAAAAATATATATAAATGATCAGCATGGCGATACGTCTATCTGTCTATGCATATACACGAAGTAGTTCCTCAGTTTTGGAGATATCGAACTGAAATCTTGTACACATCCTTTACTTCCCAATAAGCTCGTTATTTGTCGGTACGGCCGATATACTTATAAGCATATACAAACAGCGATCGGTATAAAGTGCTTGTTTAGAAATTTGGATGGATTATTGCCAAAGGCAAGGGTGGAATCTTCGAAATTGTTCAGATCGGATTAATATAGCATATATGTATGAGTAGCTGTCATACAAACTGCCCGATTGAAATCAAGTTCTTGTAAAGAAACTTTTTGACTTGTGAAGGGTATTATGTTGAAACAGAAGTTAACGTTTTTTTCTTTTTTATGTTGAATATAGTGTATAAAGTGTTGCTTCGTTGGTCTAGTATGCTAACGGTAATTGAATTTTTCATTCAAGTGGTCCATATACTAAGTTCATGTGTGCTTATATTGGCGCAAAACTAAAAGTATTTAATTGCACTTGCTTTTGTTGTTGTAGTATCAATAAATTTTTTGATTCCACCTTTGCGTTTTCTATTGCTATGTTTGAATGAGAACGCTATTGAGTAATAACTGCAAATGCTTTTTAGTTTAAAATGTGGGGTAGGGAACTTTAATAAAAAATACCCAAAATATGTTTGCAATCGTGTGCTTTGCTTATCAAATACATATGTACATACATACACACGTATATCATCTGTTATTATAATTATCGCCGCTTCACGCTGCTGTGCAAGGATATTAGCTCATTTCGATATGCCATAAATATATTATTTACAATCAATTAATAACCGTTATATTTCCCCTGATATTGCCTTATCAGAGCAAAGCATTAAATGAACGTCATGAGTATGTACATATTTATATGTATGCATGTATGTATGTACATGCGTACGAACATAAACAGTATATTTTATCAATTCATTTATATTATAAGCTTTTAAATTATGATTTAAATTATTAAGCATTTTTATTTAATTAAGTGGCTTTTATGAATTTAACATATTTTTTTACTATACACATTATAATAATCGGCTTTATTGGCGGTTTTGGGATTTTATAGTAAAAATTCTAATCATACTAAACATAAACAACCTTTTCTTTATATGTACTTATATATAGACTTGTATCTACGAATGAGTACTATTTCATACCGTATATCCTTTCAAGAATATATTTTAACTTAAACATGTTTATTACAATTTATATTAACTTCGATACAATTGCAAAAATACTGAAGTCATTCGAATGTATTTGCATTTGTGTATTTGTATGTATGTACATAAATAATGTTACCAATGAACGCAATCAAGGTCAATAAGCAATCCGGTATTTTTAAGATACAAGTGCAAGCTTAATCATTCATAGTTTTGCCTTTTAAACATTAATAATATTGACATGGAGAGGTGTTTGTAAATGCTGAACTTTTCCAAGGCTGTTTATTAACTTGAATGATTTTCGTTCAAAGTAAACAGAACTTCTCAAAAGTTTCAAAACTTGACGGGTTTCTATTATTTCATGAATTAATATAAAGTTTCTGTGTTTTTTCTTTAAAAAAGTAGGGAATCTCAAAACTATAATTTATGACAAAAAATCAAATAAGAATATTTTTAAAAAGTATATAGTACAAAATAAAAAAAATTAAATTAACGAAGAACTTCAAATAGAAGTTCGACGGATTTTAAAATAAGTATTGACTATATGAGTCGATAACCTACTTTAATGAACAACCTGTTATTAAATTATGAACTAAAATGGTTATATACATATATACAAATGTAATAATACATATGTATATTTGTTTGTTAGTCTTTGTTTTAACCCACAATTATTGTATGGCTGTAGGATCGAGTAAAATTACTGAAGTAAGTAAAAAATCCGGTTTCGATATAAAACATGATAAGAAAATTTATTAAATATTAAAACAAATATGTAAATACAAGTGCATATGCATGTAAAATGGTTAAATGGCGGCTTAGAAACTTTCAAACTATGATAAAACAGCCGCTGAAAACAAAGCGCTCAAACCCGCTCCCAGTCGCCGCCAATTAAGGCTGGTCGAAGTCTTAAACTTAGTAGATTATATAATTTTTAAACAAAAAACACTTTTCTTTTTAATTCAATTGTGCCATTTTCTGCATTATCTGGGCTGTGGGGCGTGTGCTTGCCTAAGATCGTGGCATTTGCTGTGTCGATCGTTGGCGAGTGAATGTAAAAATGAACGGCTTCAAGCGCCCATTCAACCAACTGGCTTAGCAAGTCAATGAACGAAACCAAATTCCATGTACCCGAGTGCATACTCACACACACACACATACACATTTATCTGCTTGGCTATGCTGTAATTATAATGATTTAAAACAACCTTCAGGCTTGCAACTAGCCATGCATACATACCCACACATATATTCTCGATATTATTACAGCTTGGCTTTGCTTTGAAATCACATTTTTGGCTTTTGATTTTGCTGCAATAACTGCACTTTGTACCGCATGCACAGAGGAATTTTCCGCAATTAATATGCATAAATATTTTTCCTTTAGTAGCCTTTAGCTGCAGCTTCGTTGGCTTAAAAGCTTTCAAGCTGCCATTTGCTCAGAAACATACAAACACATGCATTGCATGTGCATTTGTATGTATTTTTGACTGTGCTAAGCCAAGCGTAGTGCAATTACAAGCAGAAATTACGGTCAATTTTTATCGCCAACCGGATTCTTTAGTCTAAAGCTACATACATACATAGTATACATATTGCCACATAGAGTTCACCTTGTGTGAAATAAAATAAAAACGTACTCAATTTTTTTTCATGTTTCGCTAGGTTAAACCTCTAAAAATAACATACTCAAATTATAATTCAATACCTCGAAGAGCTTTTGGGTTATAGTCTTCCAAAGTGTTACCCTACTTTAAAAAAAAAAAAAGCACAGAAACTTCAAATTTAATGCAAAATGCATTATTTTTCGAAAGAAGAAAATTGTCTCTTTCAAATGTTGGCCCCGGTTACGTCTCAGATGGTCCATCCTTTGAGTCCAATGTTCGATGAATCGTTCAAGCATTTCGACTTGCCCACAAGAAAAAGTATAACGATGTAATATCCCACGATCTTGGTGGCTAATCGACCGGCCCAAAACGTGAAATTATCTGCTCACCGAAGTTTCTCCCAATAAATAAATCCATTGATTGATGCGATGTGTGGGAAGAGGCTCCGTCTTGTTGAACCCAAATGCCGCTGAGATCACGAGCTTCAATTTCAGGCATCAAATAGTTGGTTATCATGGCGCGATAACTGTCGCCATTGACGTTTACGTCCTCACCGTTATCATGTTTGAAGAAATATTGACCGATGATTCCACCGGCCCACGAACCACACCAAACCGTTGTTTTTTCTGGATGAAATGGCAGCTCTTGAATCTCTTCAGATTGCTCTTCGTCCCAAACGTGGCAATTTGGCTTGTTTACATACCAATTTAACAGAAATGGGCCTCATCGCTTAACAAAACTTGGCTCGAAAACGTCGGATCTTCTTGGAACTTATTAGAAGTTGTAGGTAATGCACCGGACCGGCGATCATGATAGGATCGACCTCTTAACCTAACATAACCTAATCTAGACTGTCACATTAAATATTCCCCCTAAATCAGTTAGTTTTTGACTTCCTTCATTAGTCGACTAAAAACACGTAAACGACTTTAATTTAATTCTCCTTTCCGCACACTTTCCTTTGTAAGTTTATAAACTTAAGTGCAAAGCTTTTGAAATGTCAACAAACATAATTTTCAATGGCAAACAAGTCATAAAAGATTCGCAAATTCTTCGTTTACTGTTTTGCCGAAAATTGCTTCATAAATAAATATATGTATTCGTATTTACATAGATTCCTGTATGTAACATACATATGTACACGTGCTCAGCAAAAGTTTCACGGTCACCAAAAAAGAGAAAGCAATAACATATGTCTAACGTTGGACTCTCACATGTGCACACTGTAAATATTTATCAGTTAGTCAAATATATACAGCCATTTGTAGATATGTATAAGTGACTGCTTAAAATTCAGTTTTAATTTTTGCAGCACGTTGGAATTTGCGTGGCTGGTTTCACAGATTTTTTCGTATTTTTTTTTATTTTTATTAACCTGTGCACATAACTACTTTTACTACACCCTTACATACATACATAAGCTTGAATGTTTTTGTTTTTTTTTTGTAATTTTGCTGTCGAACTGGTTTTTGTTTCGTCAAAGTGGGTGTGTAGCTCTATTTGCCTCAAACCATTCACATTTATGAATGAGCTTGTGTATACGAGTGTATCTAAATATGTAACCGAATGTGTTGAACATTAGGTCGGTTCCATTTGTAGAGCGAAATTAATTTCAATATATAAAGAGGTTAATATTATTTATTAAAGAGGTCATATCCATTTGTGAATTTGAAATAAATGATTTTTCGAACGTAGTTGTAAGAATTTTCCAAAACTAAAACTTTTAACGCGTGTTTCTCGAAACGGCTGGATCAATCACCTTTGCTGTTTTTTGGATTTGAAATAATTTTGAGCAGAAAATCTACCTCAGCGCCAGATACCAAAGGTCTTCCTGGAGATCAGCAAAAGGATCAATAGAATCCAAAGTTTTTCAGAATTAGCCGCCGTTTATTAAAGTACTTTAAATTCTACAAACGTACAATTTTTGTATTGATCTACTAAATAAAATGCCTTTTCAAAAAAAAAAAAAAACGAGAATAAAAATAATAAAAATACGCGTTTTTCTGACTTATAAAGGGGTTATCGTCTCTTAGAGACTTTTTTTTCAATAACGGTTTAGAATGGGAACTCATATTGCAATATTTTAGTTAGCCTTCGATATTTGATAGTTCTATTCTAAAATTTGAATAATTTAAATATTTAATTTCCCGAAGTCTTACTTCACTGTCATATCTTGGACACAGTATTTGTATTTTCAGCTTCAATTTTTCGAAGAGTAATTATAAATTAAAGTTTTCCCAGAATATTTTTCGCTTGCTAGCCATACGTAATATTTTATTCTCTACATTTTTGGAAACAATATAGTACAAGCAATTTTTGCTTTTGGGAAAAAAATTTGAAATAGCTTGATAGTTCATACTTTCTAAAAAATTATCGATAATTTTTACTGTTCTTAATTCAGTCTGTGCATCTGTTAAGTTTGAAGTCAACTGCCCAAACAGTTCCTGAGAAGAAATAATATAAAACTACGTTTTGAGGAGTACATGCTATTAAGTATATATTTGTTTTCTTTTTTTATTTTTAAACGGTTATTATAAAATCTTCATATTTTATAATGTTTAGAATCATTCTAAATTGAAACTTTCGGGATTTATCCACAATGTTTGATTCCTTAAAATTTTTTACTACTAAATATTATTAAAAATATATATTTTCTCCTCAATAAATTAATAAAAACTTCCTTTAATAATATTTGCGAAAATTGTTAATTTTTTTTCGTTTTTAAGAAAAAACAGCCTACCCTAATGTGCTTTTGTGCATTTGCTCACATAAGCATAAACGTAAACTCAAACTCGCCACAACAAGTAGCAGCAGCAGCAGCAGAGACGAGCCCACCAAAAATATTTGTTTTCTGCATTTGGAAATAATAAGCAAATCAAAGATCAGTCAGCCACTCAGCCGTAATACTGCCATTCACTTTTCATGCACAGTGTTTTGCTTGGATTGCGATTGTTATTTATACATTGATATACTAGTATAAATCTCCTTGTGAGGTCCATAAGCATTACTATTTACATATATAGACAAGTAAATAAATTTTGAATTACTCAAGTTCAACTTAGAATTCTTAATTTTTTGTTGCAGATTGTATTTGCAATGGCTATCCTATTTAGTTAAATTATTCGCATTGTTCTTATACTTTCGTTTGAACAGCGGAATTTATTTAACCGAATCTGTTTTCGTTTTTAGGCTCTGGGCAGACTGTGATCCTTTGGCACTAAAGTATGCCAAAGTCCAAATTTAGACTTAGTCTATTTTTCGTTTATATTTATTAGTCTACAAAAGCCAAATTGCAATGAAAACTCGATTATTTTGACCGGACAGATTGGAAATACTATCAAATAATAAATTTTTTATCTAAATAATGATTTATCTGCTTAAACTTCATGTTGTGCTAAGTGAATTTTATAAAAGATATCCATATGAAGGGGTTACATGG
Source organism: Bactrocera tryoni (assembly GCF_016617805.1). Taxonomy (NCBI): domain Eukaryota; kingdom Metazoa; phylum Arthropoda; class Insecta; order Diptera; family Tephritidae; genus Bactrocera; species Bactrocera tryoni. The sequence continues at coordinate 77,510,192 of NC_052499.1, forward strand.
GTTTCCTCGGGTAAAACGATCTTTTTTTCAACAATTTTTTTCTTATATAAAAAATGAAATATTTTATTAGAATTTTTAATTGTTGCAAACATACACTATTAACAAAGACATTCTGAAATTTGTGGAAAAAATATTTTAAGCTCGGCCATTGCGACGTCTTTTCCGATGAGCCTTCAGAAAAAAGATGCGCCCGCGTTGGCAAGATAACTCCTTACAGGATCGCCTAAAGTGAAGAAATACGTGTATTAGTTAAAACCTTAACTTAGAACTTAAACGAAGGGAAAAAACTGAAAATGGATTCTTGGCAGAAACATTCTTCGACCAACTTTTTAAGAATTGTATCTCAAGGACGTTTGTCAAATTTTATGAAGATTGGTTGATTAGTTCTCGAGAAATCCTGCCAACCGACTTCAAAAGCACAGCTTCGAGAAAAAGGCGTTTAAAGACGACGCACTTAGCCTAGTTAGCATCGAACGCACAAGTCAACAAGAGTAACGAAAATCAGTAAACTCAGAATGTCGAAGCCTATAGGTGAAGGTATTTTTATGTTTGAACTTATTCTATGAAATTACTACTTATTACGGTACTCTACCTATATTTTCCTATCTTTATGGAAAAATATTGGGTTTAGTTGATGGCTTATGATGTTTTAACTCCTTATATTAAAGTTTATATTCGGTTTTCCGTCCGTTCGACAGTGGTACAATCTTACTATTATAATATGGTAGCAATAATTATATCTTTGGCTTTTTAAGTTAATTAATTTTTTCGCTGTCTTATGTTATACTTTGCTTTCATACTTGATTCGTTGTCTACTTTAGTCTTTTCGAGCGCAAGCGTGCAATATTTGGAACAAAAATATTGGCTTGCGGTAAAATGAACAACGCAATAATGTCGATATAAATGAAATAGAAATGAGCAACTAACTATATACATACATACGTTTGTATGTACATATATGTATGTAATATTGGTTGATAGACGAAAAAACAAATGGGTGCAAATGCACTTGTATATATACCATAACAATCGTGGTTTCAATTGCAAGTCAGGAAATCGAGTTGCTTTGGCTCAACAATCCGATGAGTAATAACGAATTTGCATAATCATTTTTGGAATTCGGTTTTGCTGCTTCAACCGAATTATTCATTAATATTTGTGTGGTTTGCCATAACCATAACTAACCAATAACCAAAGTGCGCAAGTCAACTCATCATTTTTCACAAACATTGTGTTTATATTTTTTTGTTTGTATTTCATTTAACATGAATATTATTGTATGTCGGATGTTTCACACTTCATTGTTTTCATATTTTTGCTTTTCAATTGAAGTGTCGAATAGTCTTTGCAACAATTTTATGCTTCGCCATTTTGTAAGCAATTTGACACCATTCTTGTCAAATTGTTGCTGTTTTATTGGTTGTGAAGCGCTTTTTATCGTTTTAAACAGAATTTTTATCTACATATTGATAGGTGTTTTATTTGCAAGGGTTGATATCACGAAAATAAGAATAAATACCTCAAAAATGCCAGGTCTGAAAAATTGCACTTCAATAAACGACAAAAAAGTATTAAATCACAGAGAGTACAATGAAAAAATTATGTTTTACTCTCTGTTCTCTCTCTCTTTTATTATAACATATAATTTGTAAGTAAAGAAGGTCTAGGACGAATATAAATATGGTTTTGTTCTCTTTACATAACACCGACTATTTCGGGAACTGATTCTTAGATCATTCTAAAGGCTTGCGTTAAGATTATAGCTTTAGAACTTCTTACTTTCACGAATAACTAAATAATTTGGCGCGATGAATATCAGATATGCATTTTTTTTTAAATAGTGTGTGTTTGACAGTTGTTTGCTTATAACGCGAAAAGTTTGTATACCGATTTTTTCCAGAAAAAAACTACCCAACGAAAACAAAAAATATTTCGTCCAAGTCTTTAAGAATTGTATATCAAATATCTGTGTAAAATTTCATGAAGATCGTTTGAGGAATTCTCGACAAATTTTACCAACCGACTTCAAAAACACAGTTTCGAAAAAAAGACCTCGAGCCTCGAGCGCACAAGTTCTCAAGGCCGAAACTATTACTCGGATTATCCTGAAAATTTGGGACAATACTCTAGAGGTATTGTGGAATTAAATAAAACAATAAATAAACTTTTTAAAACCAGTAAACACATGTAACCGCTTTAGGTCGTGAAGTTTTCGAAAACTTGCCTCATGCGAGTCGTTCATCCACCTCTAATAATGACGATAAAATCATATATATACAAGAAGAAGAGCTAAAAAACGACGTTTGACATCAGAGAGATAGCAGAGGATCTTAACATCACGACTTAACACATTTTGGTTAATGTTTTGGGTATGAAAGATGTTAATGCTGGTCTCGTTCTTAAAGACCTAACGATGAGGTTTACGAATAAAATGTCGAAAATGTACAGTAATCTAGCTAAGGGCGTTCCAAAACCGAAACTCACTGAAGGCACTGAAAGCTATTCTAAGTCTTATAAGAAGTCTATTGAAAGTTGGGTTAAGCGTTGGTATAATTTCGTTCTCTCAAGATCCTATTTTGAAGACGATAATAACAATTTTTATTAAAATACGTGAAAATGTTTTCGTTTATTTCTGAGAATCCTTTAGTACTCCATTAGTATCCCACAGACCTGTTCTTAACCTAGAGTTTACTGAATTTGGTAAACAAAAATTGTAGAGCACTTTAAGCTTCAAAAGCAACCAGTTTGTGGAGAAGTTTTTATGAGGATAATCAACAATAAATTCAATTTTAAAAAATTTTGAGCTTGTAGCTTTTTCCAAAGAAAGCTTTGAACTTTTGAACCTAACCAAAAAATTTAATTAAACTGAAAAAAGTTGTGTTGAACTCCAGAGATCAATTCCGTTATGAAATTAGCAGTTTAATTATGAAGCCTAGACAATTACATTAATGGAATTTTTTAACGGTTACGTAGCCCTAGTAAATATACACACATATAGTATAAATGCATATAAAGCAATTAAGCGACTCCCGCTGATTATCCATCACTATACGTAAGTGAAAGTGGTCTCTATTCGTTTCAGCCAGTTACGTAACACGAGTCTTGGTAATTTATTACACTATACTTAATGAAGTGTTAAGTATTACAGTTAGATTCTTCAAAAAAAAAAAAAAAAAAAGAGCTAATTTCCAGATCAATAAATTGTTATCTTTACAATCCATACTCGCTGAATATTTCACTCTTGAGAATTTTACGAAATATTTGTTTGTGTTTTTAATGTAATTTATCTGTAATTATAGCTAAATATTGTTGTTTGTTTTTATTGTTTTTTTTTTTGCAATAAATGAGGCCATTGAGTGTTGGAATGTGCATTGAAGTGGCACTTATCAGTTATTGGCCTTTATTGATATGCTTTATGTGTTGAGGTCTCCCGCCTTTCCATTGATTTTTCTTACGATTTATGCGCCTACGTCAATTGCTTTGAAAAAACACTTTTTCACGTTTATTTATTAGCAAAGTAAACTAGACTGACTTGTCGATTCGCAGTATAAAATTGCACCTACTTACAGATATACATACATATGTATAAGTATATATGAATATATTTGCTGGCATTTGGTGATTATGTGCATACTCGTATATACATATGTATGTGTCTACATCTGTGGAATTGCACATTTGTTATCAATGTTAATTTGAAGTATGTACATACATATGTATATATTAAAGGCAAAATTGAGGCCTATTTTCAGATTACGTTAACCTTATCAAGCTAAAAAGGTTAACTTTGTCATAAATCAAGTTGGGAAAATATTGCATTATTAGCTGGAGTGCGTTGGTAAAACATTTATATTTAAAAGTTGCAATTATTTTTATAGCGGGATCTAAACATAATCGTCTCGGGACCACAATATGTTTTATCCAAGAAGAGGTACTCGTTTCAATAGCCTTTTTTTTGACAGATCACGCGTGAGTCGAGTCAAGATGTCATGTTAATTTTGGTCAATATTGCTTGGCATTTCATCATGGAAAGACTTACGTCTGAACAACGTTTACAAATCGTTTAACTTCTTGTTCTGTAAAGAATGTGTTTCGCGGACTACGCTTAGCTTATGGTTAACATAATCGGCAGATCGGATGATGGACTTCAGACCCAGCGTTCATTATTGGATAATATTCGACCGAATAGACCAGATCCAGCTCACAGTTGAGAAAATATAGCGGCCGTAGCTGAGAGTGTGCACAAAGACCGCGGAGAGGCGATTCGGCGCCGTTCGCAGCAACTTAGATTGAAAGCGTACAAAATACAGCTTGTGCAAGAACTAAATCGCTTTGCTCTATGAGATCTTGAAAAGTTCCAAGATGATGCGACGTTTTCGAGCCAAATTTTGTTCAGCTCATTTATGATTCAATGGGTTTGTAAACTAGCAATATTGCCACAGAAAAAACAACGGTTTGGTCTGGCTTGCGGGTCGCTGGAATCATTGGTCCATATTTCATCAAAAATGATGCCGGTGAGAATTTAACCGCCAATGGCGACCGTTATCGCTCCACAATAACCAACTATTTGATGCCTGAAATTGAAGCTCGTGATCTCGGCGACATATAGTTTCATCAGACGGCGCCACTTTCCATACATCGCATCAGTCAATGGATTTACTGAGAGAACACATCTGTGAGCAGGTAATTTCACATTTTGGTCCAGTCAATTGGTCACCAAAATCGTGTGATATCACACCGTTAAACGTTTTCCTGTAACATGTAAAGTCAAAAGTCTATGCGAACAATCTCGCTACGATTCATGTCTTAGAGCAAAACATCACGCGTGTCTTTCGCCAGTTACCAGTCGAAATGCTGGAATGAATTCTCGAAAATCGGTCTCAAGGGATAGACCATCTGAGACATAGCCACGGTCAACATTTAAAAGAGATAATCTTCAAAAAATAAATGTCAAAGAATGTTCTTTCGAACAATAATAAATATTCCCCACTAAATTTAAAGTATCTGCGTTTTTTCTTAAAAAAAAAAGTAGGGAACCTCGAAATGGATCACTCTTTATAACCAAAAATATCTTTAATGACTTCATTCATATTAAAAATTCTTAATTTCTGAAATCTCTTGATTCAACTTCTTTTTGCGTCGTTTTAAATTTGGCATTCGGCTGCCTATTACGTTTGCAAAATTTGTTCTTAAACTGGTTAGTTTTGCGTCACTTGCGGATTTCGTAAGCCAAAGGTGAAAAGAGGATGATTAATACAAGAATTTTAAATTTCAAAAAATACACACCGGAACACATTGCAAAAAGTATTGTATTGGCAGGTTTTACATTTTATATTTGATTGCACAGTTAATCGTGTTTAATTGATTAGGAATTATGTTAGCACAAGGCTAATAGCCGGTTCTGCTTTAAAATTATAAACTGATGAATTGCAGTTCATAGAAAAAAATATTGATTACTACATATCTTCAAACTACATATTTCAGGTTTGACGAAAATCAAACTGTGCGAATAACTGTGGTAAGAGAATAGAAGATAATGTTTAGAAAAATGCAAAAAAAAACATAAAAATCTCTCAAAATTACTTCTGAAATTTAATGCAAGCGTTGACTTCCACCTTTTTTTTTGCAACCGTGACCAACTATTTGAAGAAATTTCTCAATTACATATTTTATGACATGCCCGTTCTATAATTTGCTAAGCACATTCAGTTTTTAACGTCATAACTCCAAGTATAATCGAATATAGTATACTCGCACTATATTGAAGGAATATAATTATGTGCACGCGCTGCATCCTCTTACCTCTTAATTGCAAAGTTTTATGACATCTCTGGTTTATGAGTAGTTTTTCTGATGGCTTTCAGTTGTATTATCTTCATTTCCCGTTCTGTTGCCAATCTCAGTCGCATCGGTGACAGTCACCACTTGTTAGCATTTATAGCAATCCCATTGGCTCTTCTGGCGTGTGTAATGGATGCGTCATTAATTTAATTTTTGCGTTACATTCTCAATTTGATATCGTATTTCTCTACATTGCGCGCCGTATAGCTACAATAACAAGATGAGTATACATACTATGCGAGCAAAGGCTAAGCGAAAGTATATACAGTGTGGTGCAAAAGTGATGGTCCACATGCAACCCTTTTCATTTAATATTATAATCTGCTAAGGGTTAATGAAAAAACATTTTATAATTTTATATAATGGATTCTAAAATCCATAATTGTTTCAAACTATTTTTTTGTAATATCGAAGATTATGTCCACATCTTTGTTGTTTGATTTTGAAAATTTTTTGAAACTTTAGTATGACTTAGTAGATTCTAGGTGCTTCCATTATCACCTGTCTGATGCAACAGAAATCCCTTCTTCTTTGAATCTGTTTATAAACATATGATTGGCTATAATAACACAATTTTTTCACATATAACCCATCTACACAGTTTTTAGTCCTTAACAAATGAGGCTGACAAATTTATTTATGTAACCCCTATATGGGGTTTCTAGGGTAAAAACAGCCTTTTTTCAAAAACTTTTTTCTCAAATAAAAAATGAAAAATTTTTTTAGAATTTTATTTGCTAAACCACTAACAAAAAAATTCTGAATATTTTGGAAAAATATTGTAAACTTGATCATTGCGGCGTCATTTCCGGTGACCTCTCGGAAAAAATATGCGCAGGATAACTCCTTACATGATCATCTAAAGTATTTTTTTAGTTAAAACTTAAATGTAGAACTTGGGCGAAGCAAAAAAAAACTGAAAATTGGATTTTTGACAACATTTTTGCAAAAAAATGAAAATTTCGCGAATTTTGTTTTTAATAGTTGTAATCGAAAAAAAAATCCTTCGTCCAAATCTTTAAGAATAGTATCTCAACGACCTGTGCAAAACTTCATGAAGATCAGTTGAGTAGTTCTTGAGAAATCTTGCCAACCGACTTCAAAAACAAAGTTTCGTGGAAAACACGTTTGAAGACGGCGCACTTAACCTAGCTAGCCTCAAGCACAGAAGTCTTCAAGGCTGTATCTCCGAAGCTGTTACTCGGATCATCTTGAAAATTTAGGACAATATTCTAGAGGTGTTGTAGAATTTAATAAGACAATAAAAAAAAATCGATTTTTTGAATACAGTACACACTTGTAACCTCTTAATCGCAATCCAATATCGCAAAATAGTTTACATAAGGTGTTTACGGTTTATATTTATACTGACGCAGTTAGAGAGAAATACGGAAACGACAGTTTTTCTATCTGTGCAAATCATATTATGAAGACTTTAATACAAACCCTGAATTCATTGCTCACTTTAAGGAAATTCTACCTACCAAATACTTTAAATTATATAATTATAACTAAATTTGCGTTTGACAAACAAGATCATAAACAAGGAAACTCAGTTTCGGGTATCTCATAATTTCCTTCACTTTATCAATGTTGTCGATCAGTTTTCAAAATTTATATATACAATCTCAGCTACAATATTAATGCACAACTTAACAAGTGGACGAAGTATTCATGTTTCAAATTGCTTAATTTTCGCACCACACTGTACTTGGGCATCTCCGCTCAGAATTTCTCATATTCACTTGGCTTTAGTTACTTTCTTATATAAATTTAGGTAACGCCAAATAAATTTATACTGGTGGCTGGGTATATATGTATGTACATATATTTGCAGATCCACATTTGTCATGCTTAATACAGCTTAATTAATGTTAATTTAATAATCTCTTTTGCATGAATGAATTGATGGCGTTATTTTTATATACATATAAGGTATATACAAGGTGCATTCCAAAGTAAACAGGACTTAAAAAAAAAAACAAAACAAATGATTTTTTCGGCAAACTCAATTTATTTTATTCAAAAGGAAGGAGACTCCTGCTTCAATAGAGCTTTTTGCTCGGTCCAAAAGCATGTCGAACGAGTGTTTTATTTCCGGTGAACACGGATTGGCACATATAGATGGCGCCATCAGGGGGCGCTAGATTCAGAAAGTCCTATTTACTTTGGAATGCTCCTTGTAGTACATAAGTATCCAAATATCCTAATTTTTTTCTTTTTTTACTGCCATAACTACTGAAGCTGAGGGCTGTAACTCAAATCTTATTTGTATGCTCTGAACGACGTTGACGTTGACGTGACGAGATGAGTAGATTTAGCCATGTGCGTCTGTCTGTCTATATACGCGAACTAGTCTCTTAATTTCGGGATATCGATCTGAAATTTTGCACACGTACTTTTCTCCATACAATCTGATCGATTCAAATCAAATCCTTGAGGCACATTTTTTTTCAAGATATCGAAATTTGGCTTCTTCAAATCTAAGTAAAAAATAGTGAGACTTTGTTCATAATTTTAAAATTCTTGATTTATTCTTCAAAATCTATCTCGCCCTCCTCAATGTAAGAACAGCCTTTAATGCGCAACCTCAGCCACAATATTAAACACTCAAATACTAGTATCCCTTGTTGAGAGTTTGGCCGTTCGGAAGGAATTCTGAGCGCAACACATCTCGATAATCGAAGAAAACTGCTTACATAACCTTGATTTTTTGATCTGCTTTCAGGGGGATTTTTCGGCTTCGGGTCAACTTTGCCACGGTATTCGTCAGTTTCCGAGTCGTAAGCATAGATCCAAGACTCATCGCCAGTAATAATACGTTTCATGACATCCTGGAACCAATCGTACTTTCACTGCTCTGAAGCTCAAATAATCTTTCCGATGCCAATAAGATCTCTCCCTGTTCATTGTCGATTCTCAAACATCAATTCTTTTATTTCATTGACGTGTTGATCATCAGTTGATGTTGAGGGGCGTCCTGAACATGGATCGTCGTCAACGCGTTCTCGACCCTTTTGGAATAATTTGTACGAGAACCAATCAAAAAAATTCTTGCGACTAACAATTACCATAGAAAACCTTTTCTAACATTCTGATTGTTTCGGCACCAGAGATCTAATTCCGCACACAAAAAGGAACTTCTTTTTCTTGAATAATTTCACTCACGTTAAAATGGCCGAATGCTCTTTATGTACTTCAGAAAGACAAGTGTATATTAAACACTACTAAACACAACATATGTAGCTGCCATACAACATTTGTTTCAAACAATCTGGCTAGGAAGAACTAACAAAACGTTTTCTGTTGGATGCAAATCGTTCTCCGGTTTTGCTTTCAGATTTACAAGTAGTTATAGTTGCTATAGGAAATACATCTGTGGAGGGTGATATATCATCCATGCAGCCAATGTTAACGATTTTTCTTGTTTTTTTTGTTGTCTTACTACCGAAATTAAAATTTCAATTATTCCAAAAATAAACAATGTTCGCCTATGACTAAGTAGTTTACAACAACCACAATAAAAAAGGCAAACATGCTGGGTATTAGTATTTATTATCACCAAATTTAATTCCGAAAAATGAAATTGACACTTGGACATTTTTTTCCAAAATTTCCAAAAATCGAGTTCAGCTTTTCTGCCTTGCTTGCATGATTACGCTTACTCAAGCACGTTTCCAATTGTAGCAAAAACAACCAAAAATCTTCTAAAATAAACGCAGTTCAATGCTCCAGCGAGATACTTGTTCTGCAACTCATTAAAGGCATCATCTCATTTATATGGCTTTTGCGCCTTTAAAATCCGAAATCGTTAATATTAAAAATCGTGTGATATTAAAAAGACACTTAGCTGCAAAAGGTGTTATAATAAATTCTACAAATTTACTGCTGTGCAAGCTTGGCATTTTTAAGCGCATTTAGTACTGACTTGCGACGAGAAGAGGTGAAGTACCCCCATGTTTGCCGGGTCCCAACAAAAGAATAACTTGAAACAATGAACAACGCCAGCTGAATGATTATTTGTTCAGTTTTTTTATGGGAAATATTTACAAATAAATAAATACATATGTATGTATGTATGTATGTACAAAGGCTGTACATTTCTGGCTTATAAATGCGTGTACAATATTAGTTGTTGTTTCTATTATTTTAATAATTTTTGGCTCGAGTAATTTTTATTCTTCATTGTGAATGTTCAAGCTCAAATTACTATTATTCTACTAACATCAGCCAATAATAAACACATACTAAAAACATTTACACAAAATACACAAACACATACATGCATATGTATGTATGTTTATTTATAGTTGCTATTGCTATTGTTTTTGCATATTCTAGTTTTCTTCCGTTCATTGACACGTCCGCAGCGTAGATAAATAAGTAGATATTGTTTTCTTATTATGGACCTACATGCCAGCGGTCAGTCACTTTTTATCATTGACGGCAACAACAACAACAACAAAATCAAAAGTAAAACATGCGCGTTGCTGATATTTATATGCTAATTGTGCCATTTAACTGACTTCCGACTGTTTCTGTTTAACATTTTATGGCGCAATTTCAGTTGATGCGCATTTATTTTCACACAAACATATATATTCATACAGCATGTACATACATATGTATGTATAACGTGCATGTAGGCGCTCGCCAATAAGTGCGCCGAAAATTATGCTTTAAAATAGTTCAAGTTGTATCCGCAATTGATCGATCGAGTTCAATGCTTAATATTGGCAAATTTTATTCTTTTTTTATTTTGTTGGAAGAAAAAACAGTTTGTATGTAGGACTTAATTTTGATCGTTCAGTTTGTACGGCAGCGGAGATCTCTCCCGGACTTGAGACCCCTTACACTTGGTGGCAGCGAGTTGGAAGTGTCTAAAAAGGTCAAATTTCTAGGCCTCCCATTAGACTCAACCTTACGGTGGAATAGGCTTGTGGATGTGTCCAGAGCCACCAAGGCACTCATGATATGCAGACGCTTATCCGGTAGATCCTTGGACTGCAAGCCGGGTATCATTAGATGGCTGTATACAATGATCGTAAGACCTATTGACATTTATGGTGCAGTTGTTTGGGCATCGAAGGCTTCGGTAGGCCCTCAACTATCGAAGTTGTAAAGACTCTCCTGCGTCTGCGTTCCATGAGCAATGCGCAGTTGCCCAACCGCAGCACTTGAAGTCATCCCGGTACTCATACTGTTGCATCTAGTGATCAAACAGGCAGCGAAGGATATCATACTGCTCATGGCAGCAGAGGGTTTTGGCAAAGCATAAGGAAGGTAATGTCGTCGCAACGAATTGAGGCCTTAGGGGAATACACACCACTAGTCCATCTTCCTAGAGACGGCGTAACGAAGAGGATAAACTTCACAAAGAAGTTTAAAGGCATTGCGGGCTCTCGGCAGTAAGGCAGAGTGGAGTGATTCCATGCTCGATCTACTTCTGAGGGGCAGCACTATCCAGTGGTGTACAGACGGCTCGAAATCACCGAAAGACATTGCGGTACTGCATACCAAACTATCCATACCAATGAGATGTTTATCGAGCATCAATCAGGCAGAAGTCTTTGCTATAAGTCGGTGTGTAGAAATCAGTTTGCATACGACACCTGATCTATGTGCCGGGGCATAAAGGGGTAGCCGGCAGTGAGCTGGCCGACGAACTAGCCTGATTCTGTGTCGGTTTCCAGGATGATTGGGCCAGAACCATGAATTGCGGTGGGCTACCACACCATAAAACGTTGCTGCGCACGAAAGAGAGAGTAGGGAAAGAATGGCAATGGCAGCAGGCAAAAGGAATGCGCCAAGACAAGTTACTATTGTGAGGCTACAACCTAGCAAGGTTTAGATATATGATCAACCTCCTCCGAGAAAAATTCCGTCTCCTTGTCGCACTCTATACTGGGCGTAAACAGCAGGTTTTTCGATATGGATAAGGAAGCTTCAGAACACCTGTGTCTAGATTGGCCAACAATTGTAGAAGCAGACTCAAGATTCCAGAATCCATCTACGTGGACAGGGATCACATCACCTCTACCGCCCCCCAAGCTCCTGGAATTATTCAGAGTGCTACACCTTTGTGACCATATGTGATATAGGAGAGGATACAATAGATCATATATCAATTATTTTCAATCTATCTTCTACGGCAGCTATACATATGCTACAAATATCCGATAACCGAAACCACACGACTTTTTGTCTATTATTATATATCTTTGCGATATTAAGACTAATACACCTTGGACATAAAGGTAAACTAGCAAAGCGGCTACAAAAGTTTTTCTATCGCCACAGGCAGGCGAAGGGTGATCCCCATCAGGATAGCCGTAGAATCTAACCTAAGCTCCATTTAATGTTAGATCCAAGAAACATCCCAAGATTCTCCCTGGTTTCACAAGTCAAATCGAGTTCTTCGATACTTGGTGAGGGATTGTCTCATGAATGGATAGTTTCTACAAAATCCATTTGAAAATTGTGGAAATGGTCCCGGAATTTGTCCGGTCAAAGATTGTTTCTAATTTCTATTTGGTTTCCTTTTAAGTTCTCATATATCCCACACCTTCATACATCTAACGAAAATCGTTATAATCCAATTGCCAAAAACCAATACTACCGAAAAAATGGCAGTGAATCACCGAATATAGCCATAAGGTGTGGATTAACAAGCTTGTTCATAGATTTTAATCTAAACTTATAAAGTTTTCTGAAATAAATTTTACTACAGTAACAACACCAGGCTTAGCCTTAATACATTATTCAACCTCAAAAAGTGAACCGAATTTTAATTTATTCTCATAATTTTTTTTTCAGAAAACTATTCTGGACAGTATTGCGAAGGAGGACAACAATTTTACCGGCGATGGCTATACCAGTTTGGCGATAATTTATACGACATTTTCGCTATGCAATTGGCTAGCGCCGTCCTTCATCTCATTCACAGGGCCGCGGGTAGCCATGTTGGTGGGCTCGCTCACCTATACGTAAGCACAAACCTTTGTATGACTCAAGTAACCGTTTACCATTAACCGTTATTTTCGCAGGCTTTTCATGCTCGTCTTTCTGTTTCCCTCCAATTGGCTGCTCTACCTGTCGAGTGGCATTTTGGGTGCCGGTGCCGCCATCACTTGGACCGGTCAGGGTAACTTCTTGGCACGTTGCAGTGATCTCTCGACGATATCACGCAATTCGGGCGTCTTCTGGGCGCTACTGCAGTGCAGCATGTTTTTCGGCAACATCTTCGTCTACTTCCAATTCCAAGATAAGGAACATATTGACGCGGCCACACGCAGCATGGTCATTGGTGTGCTGACGGCTTTAGCTGTACTAGGTATAGTATTCCTGGCGGCATTGCGTCCCATGGAGGACAACTCGGTGGGCACGTCTGAAATGCAGCGCCAGCAACAACAACATCGTACTGGTTGGGGTAGCGCAGTGTATGCGCTCAAGTCGGCTGGACAACTTTTCATCACCCGAGATATGCTATTACTTAGCGTAGCTTTTCTCTACACCGGTAAGTTTTCATTAAAGTCAAGCGTCCGAAGTTCATTTTAAGTAAAATTTCGGAATTATTTCTTACAGGCATGGAATTGTCATTCTTTAGCGGCGTTTATGGACCCTCCATTGGTTTCACGAAGAAGATACACAACACACCAAAAGAAATAGTCGGCTTGGCTGGCATTTGTATAGGCGCTGGTGAGGTATTCGGTGGTGGTCTCTTCGGCATACTCGGCAAGAAGACAACACGCTTTGGTCGCGATCCCATCGTTATTGCCGGCTATGTCATACATATGATTGCATTCTTTCTGATATTCCTCAATTTGCCCGACAATGCGCCCTTCAAGGATACCGAAGACATCTCGTATATGGATCCGCCACGTGCTTGGATTGCTTTGTTATGCGCTTTCATGTTGGGTCTTGGCGATGCCTGCATGAATACACAGATCTACTCGATGTTGGGTGGTGTGTATGTGAAAAATTCCGTGGGCGCCTTCGCGCTCTTCAAATTCACGCAGGTTTGCTTTACGAATATTATATCATTTTTATTTTATTATAAATAATATTTTCCACTAATTACTTTCAGTCAATTGCTGCGGCCATAAGCTTCTACTACTCCTCACACCTCGGCTTGCGCGCTCAATTGGGTATATTGGTTGTTTTCGGCACAATAGGCACAGCCTGCTTCTGCATCGTGGAATGGGCGGTGAAGCGACGACAACGAGAATCTCCGGAAGACTCCAGAACTGTCTCGCAAGACTCGCGTTCCGTTTCATATGATCAATAAAATAAGTTCTTCAACTCCTATAGCGCCCCGTAAAGCTCAACTGAATGTGGCATATGCGACCTGATCTGACAACAACAACAATTATGAAGCTTATGAACAGAAGCAGAAAAGTTAAATATATTCATATACATATACACACATATATTTATAAGTAAGTTGAAATCGATATTTGGTTTTACGTAATTAAGAACTTCGAAAGTAAGACATTGTTGGCATACCGTAATGTGCATGTATACAGTGTGTGCATATAGTATTTATATATATGTACATTTGTAGATATATGCAAATGTGCGTTGGCTTATGTAGGTAGTGTTTGGTCTTCCGGGACAATAATTAAAGTCAAGCTAAAATACAAAAGTAAAGATATTGTTATATATTGTAATTCACTAGTGTAAATTTTCGACGCATTTTTTATGCGTTTAATAATGATATTGCAATATTTTCCATTTGTTATAACGCCAAATTGCATATTGTTTGTTTTAGATATGAGTTTTTTTATATATACAATATTTTATATATATAAAAAACAACACAAGTTGACTATATGTATTAAAAAATCCTGTTTGAATTTAGATAAATGTAAGTGTATGTTTGTAATTGTTGTATATACATATTATTATAAATATATGTAATAAAGAATGTTAGACCGTAAATATTAAATGATGAAAAGACGTTTTCGTTCGATACAATCGTTTTACAAATACAAGTAATTGTTTTGATTAATTAGAAGTAAAGAATAATGTTTTAAAAAGTAGAGCACATTTTATTTCAGATTTTTTAAGCCATACGTGCAGGTTAATTAAAGTTTGAAATTTATTTTATTTTTATTTTTCAGTTTAGTTTGGACAATAAGGCTATTATGCAATTAAATATAAATATGTGCTTTCAAACCCCAGAAATAAATAAATTCTCAAAATTATTTTGTAAATACATAATGGTATTATATTTATCTATAACTGTGAATTTTACATTAAATAAAAAATATTCTACAGCAAGAGATGCCCAATTTCCTGGATCTGGAAAAATATTGCAGAAATAAAAGTTCTCGATTAAAAAAAATCTACCCTATATAACACTGTTGTTGTTGTAAGGGTTATCCCGTTAGGGTGGTAAAGTTCATATACGTTGTCATTGAGTACATCCAACGGTAGGCCCAGGAAACGTGCTGTTTCGACGGGGTCGGGCCACAGGAAGAGGGGTGTCACATGTGTAGGGTTAGTTGGGCATGAAAATGCAGTGATAAGTAGGAGTTTAACCTGCTACGTTATTCAGAACGAAGCTGCGCAAAGGTCACTGTCGATTCTCGCGGCAACTTGAGCTCGTCGTCTGCAAAGGATGGTCGATTGACTCCAAGTATCTCATTCACTGCGAGAGAGTCGGGCAGGTGTTTATGGCTTAACTGTGAATGACGGTCAGTATATATCTGCAGTTAATTCGTCGCCCACGTAGTTAAGGAAGGACCTCTTGACGTTCCTAGGAGGCACTTCCGCTTCAAACAGGCGACTGAAGGTATGATAGGGAAACTGCTCGCAGTCTACATGTTCGACCGTAGGCATCCTTCGATAGTACGGAGTGCAGTATTCCGACACATCTGAAGTTTTCTCGTCTTTGCTTCACTACATCCAGGCAACCATGTCGGGGCAGCGTTGTTTATGACCGGCTGGCCGATTGCCTTGTTTGTTGCCAACAACTTTTTTTTGTATTTTCCCGATAAGCTGATGGCTGTCGACTTGAGGATTATGTTGCGGCTCTGTACTTTGCCAGTTATCGCTTTTGTATAAGAATTGAAGGAGCCCACGCTACCGAACGTTACAACTAAAATCTTAGGATAATTGACATTTGGAGTTTCAATACCCTCGACTGTAACGTTAAAATTCTTTGTCCAGTTCGTGAATATGGTCGCTGTGGATTTAGTGGGGCAGAGTGTTAAGCTCCTTGCAGAGAAGAAGAGAGAAAGGTTCAACTACTACTGTAGTTGAATATCAGTTATCGGAAAAACGCCCTCAACCCAACAAAAATATGGTAGGTGTTTTATTTATATTTCCGCTATATGGGAGCTTCGCTAACAGCTTTCCATTTTTCAGTCGACTGACACAAGAGATAAGAGGAACACCTCCATTCCGTTGGAAGGACCAAGTGGAGAAGGACCCGGCTTTGCTTGGAATATCCAATTGGCGCCACGTAGCGAAAAGAAGAAACGACTTGCGCGCTGTTGTTAACTCGGCTATAATCGCGTAAGCGGTGCCTACGCCAATTAAGAAGAAGAAGAAGAAGACACAAGAGTGTCCCTAAAGCTCATTTCAAAAATTATCGACCGTAAAACTACTACAGAGTATCGTTTCTAGTTTTTCCCTTGTATTTGAAAGAAGAGTCTTCTATACAGGGTTTTCATTGCTAACGCTCACTTTTTGTCGGGGCCCATAGCAGAGCCATAGCATAACAATGGGAAAGTATGTGCTCTGCTTCGAGTTTTGTAAGTTAAAACACACATGCTACACATGCCAAAATGAAATGCTACGGGAGTAGCGTAGTTTTTCAAACGCTGCTTCTATATACTCCGTACACGCCGGACAGTCCGGACTAATGTCTTTGTGGAATCTGTAAAAGTAGCTTCTAAAGCATCGATGTCCGCTAAGTCTCTGAATCAGATAGAAATCCAAGTCCCTTGTCGTATGGCTATACGCGAGTGCATGTCCGGAATAACTCTGGGGGCCAACGCCCTTTGGATGAGGATTGCCACCGCTGCTGCTACATTTTGATGTCCTTGTTCTTCTCCTCTGTCTTAGCCGATACTATTTTAGGCGCTGATATAATCGCTCGAGTTCATCTGCCTGGATGAAATGAGTACATACAGTTTTTAGTTATATATTTTTTGGTTAAACACAATTACGAGTTACAATTCGAAAGAATTGACATCACAATCTTTGCTCAATTTATTATTTAATACATACAACTGTTACAACAACTACTATTTCCGCCTGAATTGGTATAAAGTGTTTGCTACAACAATATTAACGCATAACCAGCCCAGTGGCAACGCCAGCTACTAAACAGCTGCAACACAGAGTCGCATTGGCTGGTCTAAAGTGCTCGCTGTGCTTGTGTGAGTGCGTTCGCTTTGAGTGATTTTCAAATGCAGCGCAAGTGTAACGCTGTGTGACTTTGTGCTTTAGTCAAACGTTAGTTGAGTGCTAATTCGCTGTTGGTGATGTTCATAATAAAACGCTGCGGGTGATTTTTCGTGTCTGAACGGCGCTGCATTGGCATTTCTTTGCACCCAACAAATCGAACAAAATGTTTTTCCAATTGTGTTTAGTTCTTAAATCTTGCGGCGGATTGCAAAACTGAAATAATTTGCTTAAACGAAGCTCGTCCGATTTTTTACATGTATTTGTGTTTTTCCTTTTGTGTTTTTGTGGAATTTTTATTAAAATATTAACGGCAGTGGCTGGAAGTGTCTGCAAATGCAAACAAATCAATTAGCACATCCAGTGCAGAGCAAAATATGTAAAATTATCTACATACAAACATATTTACGTACTTGCGCGTGTGCGTTATAATATTTGTGTTTGTGCGTGTGTGTGCGGTATAAAAAGTGAAAAACAAAGTGTGAATTCGTGCGAATAACTGTGCCAAAGCGTAGGCAAATTTTCAAACATAAATCTTGTACGAAGATGTGTTTTGCTGTTGCTTTTTGATTCTACGCTCGAAAGCCGTTGCAGCTGTGAAGCGTGAATTTCTGTGCGGTACTTCAAAACGTGCCCAAGGTATCCAAAGTGTCGACTGTTGGACTGTTGCTGAATGGCATTCCAATTGGTTGCTGCTGCCGCTGCCGCGCCACTGCCGAGCAGCTAAACGACCATCAGGTAAGAGGCCTTGGTCATACTAATTTGGGCTGTGGTTTGCGCTCTAGGCCGTGGCTAATGAAAATGATCTCGTGTGCTTAATAAATCGATGACCATTGATTGAAATGAGCTCGCTCAAAAATATAAAACACACATACATATGTGTGCATTAATTTGTCATAATTGCATTTGTTTAATAGCATTTTTTATTATTCCACCAATTTTTACCTTTCCTGTATGGCTGGGAAATAACTGCAGCGAATGTCAGACAAAACAAAATCCAACATCGATTTATACATTCATACTAATTTGTTTTTGTTTAGACGAGCATTAAGCTCTCAAGTTTGCCGCAGCCATCTGACGTCTGCGTCTGTAAATATGTATTTCATTACTTATGTATATTGTATATCCCCATATGTCAATCCTAATGCATGTGTGCAAATATACGTCTGTCTCGGGCGTTTGTTGGCATTTTACGTTGCTTCGTTTTCGAATCTCAGACATCTAAATCTAACTATGTATCTATCTGCTCATCCACCCGCAACTGTTGCCCTCAGCGACCAAAATACGCGGCGCTGTTTGTGTGCTCATGCTCACTTATTTACATAAATACATACATGCATACATATCTATGTGTAAGGTCGTTTTCGCTCATAAATACAGTGGCGATACAAATAGGGTAATATATTTGCCTTCACGTCGGGGATTTCTTATTTTTTGCTGATTAATTTTATGGCCAATAATACTATCGTCATTCATAACAGTTATAAGTACGCAAGCTCTCTTCTATAGTCAATCATTCTGCCTAGGTAACTACAGTTAAGTGAAATATCAGTTTATATGTATTATTCTTTGCTTCGGTGGGGTTACCTAGTGGATAGAAGTAGTTTCGTGTTTATGACATAAAAGTTGGTTCTCCATAATGTACTAAAACTATTCTCGAAATATGGCACAAATTACAGATGAGTTAGAAACAGTCAAGCATTTGGATATATCGGTTTGATAGAGAATATTTTGTGTTATGCAGTACAGGATACATTCAAAGCCTTATTGTTATTTCCGGTATAGATTTGTGATTAGAAAAACAGTTTGTCGGAGCCAATATTTGAGATTTTAAAAACAGAAAATTTGTTTCAATAATCGAAAAAATATGTTCTGAAAAATTTAAAAAATTATGAATGAAGTCTGTAACTGTAACTATACTCGTTTTCAAAATTTGAACGTTTATTTAATGTAAGGTTCCATAATTTTTTAAAGAAAAAAACACAAAAAGCTAAGAAACTTCAAATTTAGTGGGAATGTTTGTTATCATGCGAAAAAGCATTATTTGACATTTAATTTTTGAATTGCTTTCAAATGTCGATCGCGGCTATGTCTCAGATGGTCCATCTGTTGAGTTCAATTTTTGGATGACTCATTCGACAATTCAACTTCTAACTGGCGAATGACACACTTGATGTTTTACTCCAAGCCCTGAACCGAAGCGTGATTGTCCGCATAGACATTAGACTTTACATATTCCTACAGGAAAAAGTCTAGCGGTGTGCGATCACACGATCTTGGTGACTAATCGACCAGTCCAAAACGTGAAATTATCTGCTTTTGGAAGTGTTTACTCAATAAATCCATTGACTTGAAATTGATTTGATATTGAAACCGAATATCTCGGAGATCACGAGCTTCAATTTCAGGCATCAAATAGTCGGTTATAATGGGTGACGTTCTAACCTGCATCATTTTTGAAGAAATATGGACCGTTGATTCCATAGGCTCACAAACTACACCAAACCGGTTATTTTTGTATGAAATGGCAGCTCTTGAATCTCTTTAGGTTGTTTCAATTACCAGTTAAGAGGCAAAAGATGTTGCTCGCTTGAGCATTCGAAAAATGTTTCACAAATATACTAAAAAGGGTTTATAAGCTCAAATTTCAGTATCAGATATTTGTATAATAAATATACCGTACTTTTTTTGAATGACTAGTTCAATATCATTTAATTTTATCTTAATTAAAAATCTTGTTAGGACTAATAGACCAATGGCGAATATAGCCCAATGAACATTTATATTCGTACAATGTGTTTAATTATATTTAAATAAACCAAATTAATTAATTTTTTTGACCTGACCCCTCCTAAATTTTATTTGTGCAGCGCCCCTGTTGCGTAAACACATACAGACATTTGCATATGGCGGGTATTTATATACTTGTATATTATGAAGGTTCTTAATTTTGAAAAGTTATAGTTTCCACGCTTGTCTATTTCTTGTGTTGTTTTTTTTTTTGCTTTCCAATTGTCTTTAACTATTGTTCTTTTATCGACACTATCTACGCCGACTGTGAGCATCAAAAGCGGAAAAGTGCACAGTTCGTCGCACAGCGATTGCCAGAAATAGTTGGAGGGGGAAAATAGACACAAACTTGCGGTGCTTACAAACATACATACACACATACATATAAACATAAAACACGATGTGCATTCAAAAATTCATTCATTTGCCGCTGCATAACAACAAATACATACGTATGTATGTATGTATGTGTGTATGCACAAATTTACATTTGACAGCCAGCGGCGACTTCATTTGTCGGGTCAATAAACGCTGCGCGTTAATCGCTACTCGCCGTCGCGCCGCATTGGATTTGTGTGATGTCAAATGAGTACACACATACATGCATACGTACATACATATGTATATTATTTATGTGGATGGCTTGTAAAGTGTAGCGCCTTTCGGCAGCTCAACAAATTCGTTTAAGTAAATAATAACAACACTAATGCCATTTAGTATTCCCCCACAAATATATTGTGAGCACAAACATACAAAAATACGTGTGTGCGTGTGTGTGAGTAGTTGCTCCCTAAGCACGCTCGGGATGCTCCTTGGGTAATTTATTTCACTGCTAATGTCTACACCATGTGAACCACTTTCTTCATCGCGTTGGTTGCCACTAATTTAGAAGTATCAGTAAGTCAATCAAGGTGCGCCGCTGCGCAACAACTACAACCACAACAAAAAACAAAAAACAACTGTGAAAAAGGTGAACCCAAAGAAACAACATTACATGAAATTTCAATGCCCTTCTCTAGCACAGTCTCCGCCATTGACCATTGTCACGAATTGTAAAACGCCTTTGTTGTTGCTTGCCACTGGTTTTCAGCGCACGGTTTCTCTTATATAAATTTTATTTATGCCATTTTGTTAGAAAGTTTCACACAAACTTCCTACACACAACGTGAAAATGTTAATTCTTAGCTTTTTTGCTGTTGTTGTTGTTCGCTTTTTACTGCTTTTGTTTTGGCTTTTAATTCACAAGTCGCGCGTGTCTTTATGATATTAGTTAATTGCTAGTGTTGTTATTGTTGTTGTTGTTGTCATTGCCGCTTCTTCACTTTTTATTTGGCCTTTGGTACACTTTTTGTGACAACAGCAGCGGTGTTTGGGTTTTTGCTGTTGTTGCTTTTAGATTATTTGTCACTTTTTTGTCGCGTTTATTATATGCTCATTGTTAATTAGTTTTTTGCTCATTTCATTTGCTTTACTCTATTTACACAGATATGTGGGTATATTTGAAATCAGCTGACGTTGAAAATCCCACAATCGCTCACCCGTTCAATAAGACATTTGTATGTATGTACATATGTATGTGTATGTGTATGTATCACTGAAATCACTGGCTTACGATTGCGGAATTCGCTGATTCCTCGCAGTTTATTTTTACGGCCATTTTTTCGTTTCTTGCTGACCGTTAAGTCGCACGACTCGAAAATTGTGTCATTCGGTAACGGTTTTTAGCTGAGTTTAAACTTTTCTATTCAATGCTGATGATTTTCATTACTTCATGCGATAACATTTCAATGGCTTTTGTGCGGCAGTTATGTGCACATCGTGAATAACTATCTAAGTATATCATTGTACATATATACATACATACATATTTACTTGTTTATATACATAAACTTTGTACATTAAGTTGAAACAGTTTTTCTTGAGAGAGAGAGCCTTTTATGTTGTGGGATGTCAATAAAAGTAAGGTTATCAGTTAAAATGGGATATTTGTGGTCGTTAGGGGAAATTTATATTTGAAGGGAGCTTCTTATTGCAAAATGTTTATATACTGAACATGTTATATTATTAGTTAAATAGGGATATTTTAAGTCGTTGGGGGAAATTTGTATTTGAAACGATTTTCTTGTTGCAAAATATTTGTATACTGAACTTGTTATGGTATTAGTTAAAAGGGGATATTTGAAGTCGTTAAGGGAAATTTATATCTGAAACTACTTTGTTATTGCGAAATGTTTATATACTGGACATGTTAAATTATTAGTTAAAAAGGAATATTTGAAGCCGTTAAGGGAAATTTATGTTTGAAATATTTTTTTATTGCAAAATGTTTATATACTGACAATGTTATATTGTTAGTTAAAAAGGGAAATATTCGAAGTCCTTAGGGGAAATTTTTATTTTAAACGATTTTTCATTGGAAAATGTTTATATGTACACTGAGCATGTTATATTATTAGTTAAAAAGGGATATTTTAAGTCGTTAGGGGTAATTTATATTGAACGATTTTTTAATTTTAAACGATCTTATTGCAAAATTCTTATATCCTGAACCGGATATATTATGTTAGTGACTATCGTTGTTGTTTCCCGCATATCTTCATTATCAAGACCAGCCTTAAAAAGTCTGTGACAAATATAGAAACACCTATGTAGCTCAAACATAAAAATTTTAATATTTAAAATTGGAGCTTTCTTCCCATTTTATCCAACCGCCACCAACTTATGCAGAAATTGCGACCACCCTAATGTATTTATTGTCTACATTTGTAAATATGCTGGAGTATTTATTCGTTTGGAAGGTGATGGATCGCCATATAAACACAATGAAAATCGGCCATATATTTTTTGCTGTGAATGATTGTTAATTTTTATGGTTATTTACGCCAAGGTCATCTCTTTTTACACATCATGTTCGACTTCGAAATTGGTTCATAATAATATGTATGTATGTATGTATAGTGATAAGTTGCTATAAAAGCAGCTTGATATTTATCGCCGATAGTAAAATGTAAACAAATAACGGTCTGAATGCGAAGAATCGCTTGAAATTACTGGGCTAGTGGTAATGAACTTTCGGAAGATAATCTAATATAGATTGTTTTATGAGAAAGCGCAAGTTTCCTTAATATTGGTGCCGTTGCTTTAATTTTTAATTGCAAAAGCATCTATTTTTTACAATTTTTCATAAATTATATATATAATAAAAGGTAATCTATTTCGAGATTCCTAAGTTTTTTAAAGAAAAAACACAGAAACTTCAAATTTAATGGGAAATGTTTATTATCATTCGAAAGAACATTATTTAGCATTAACTGTTTTATGATTATATCTTTTAAATATTGGTCGCAGTATCAGATGGTCAATCCGTTGAGTTCAATTTTCAATTATTCATTTGAGTTTTTCGACTGGTATCTGGCGAATGAGATGCTCGATTTTTTGCTCTAAGGCTTGAATCGAAACAGGATTGTCCGCATAAACTTTAGACTTTACATATCCACACAGGAAAAAGTCTAACGGTGTGATATAACACGTTCTTAGTGGTCAATCGACGCTCTATAAATTGATTGATTGATGCGATGTGTTGAAATCAGAAGTCGCCGATCTCGAGCTTCAATTTCATCCATCAAATAGTCGGTTATCATAGCGCGATAACAATCGCGATTATAGCTACTTTCCAACCGGCATCATTTTCAGGAAATATTGATCGATGATTTCGCCGACCAACAAACCACACCAAACCGTTGCTATTTCTGGATGAAATGACAGCTTTTGAATCTCTTCAAGTTGCTCTTCGACCCAAATGCTGCAATTTTGCTTGTTTACATACAATTGAGCCAGAAATGGGCCACGTTGCTGAACAAAATTTGGCTCAAAAACATCGTCTCTTCTTGGAACTTTTCAAGAGCCCATAGAACGACTTTTTCAATTTAAGATTTCGACGTAGAATGCGCCAAGTCGTTCCGTACGACATTCCGAGTTGCTGCGAATGGCGCCTAATCGACTCTCCACGGTCTTCGTGTACACTCTCAGCTACGGCTACTATATTCTTCTTCACTGCCTGCTGAACGGTCGAATATTATCCAATAATGAATGCTGGGTCTCAAGATGAGTGATGGGGTAGCTAATACTACGTTCAGGCCGATTATGTTGACTTAAGTTGAGCGAAGCGCGCGAAAAACATTATTTACAGAACCTGAATTTTCGTAATAAAGTTGAACGATTTGTAAACGTTGGCTGGAGTCGTTCCATGATGAAATGCCAAACAATACTGACCAAAAGTAACATGACAGCTTGACCCGACTCATGCGTGATCTGTCAAAAATAGATCACCCGTTATATCGAATCAAGTACAAAATCAAGTTGGGGACATTTTCGTTAACATTTCGTGAAGACTAAGAACGACTGGCGAGCTATAGTAGTCGTAGTTGGATTCACTACGGCATTGTGATGCCAATCAAAAAGCAACTTAAACTTAATTGTTTCAGATAATAATAACCGTTATATAATTTATAAAAAAGCTCAAATAATTTATGTAGACCGGGTTTTTTGAAAATTCCGTGTATCCTCTTCTTGTTAGTTATAGTACTTGGGAAACCAAAAATTGATCTTTAAATAGTTTCTGTAAAAGTGGGTTAACTTTTTTTCTGAATGTGTCAACTAACTAGAAATACGAGTAGTCTTTGCTCAGTTTTTAATTTTATCAACTCTATCTGTGCCATTTTATTTGTGACGAGCTCTTCGTATTTTTTTCTCTAAAAAATATTTATATATTATATAATATATGTATGTATGTATATGCTTGTGATTATGAAGTGAGTGTAAATTTTTTTAACGAGTGGCTTAAAACCTCCAAGTCCTCTTTAAAACTATCGAGAAATTCCGAAGCGGCCATTTCATGCCTGAAATTCATACTATGAACTCACTTTTTCCATTTCGCATTGATAAAATACTTTCACTGCTACTAATCTTATCACACTTATGTGGTTAAGAATTAATAAAAATTACCTCAGTAAAAATGTAGCTAAATTACCTCACGATTGCTTACGTAAATAAAAATAAAAATAAACATACAAAAGCACAGATAAATATAATATATAATAATGCGAGGTAATCTAGTTACTTCAAATTAGATTTATGAACTGATATATTTTTAAATGAAGCACATATCATAAATATAAATATGTATTAATATATTGTAGCAATAAAAGGAAAATACGTGTTTGGAAAATGGAGAATCACAATAAATAATAAATGCTGGTCCAACAAAAGAGCTCCTAAAGAGTTGTTCAAAATTTGGTAGTACATATAAAGCGATTATTATACCCTCAACAGGGTGTGTTAAGTTTGCCACGAAGTTTGAAACATTTGGAAGCAAGTGATCAGCATCGTGAGCTGAGTCAATTTAGACATGTCTCTTTCCGTAAACGCGAACTGGGCCCTCAGTTTTTGAGATATCAATATGAAACATCGCACTCATCATTTTCTCTCCAAAAAGCATATAGCTTCCATACAAACTTGACGATCGCAAGAAAGTCTTTGTACGGAAAGACGAGATATCTTCAAGATATTTGGCCTGGGTTGTAGTCTAAAGCAATGGTGGAATCTTTGACAACGTTGTACGAGTTGGATAACTATATGCAGCAAAAATATTAGAATATACAAATTTTCCATTTAAATCTACCCAAACTTAACATTTACCGATTGGCATTCCGAGCTGCCAATAATGTCGCTAGCTATTGAAGCATGGTCTCTAAGCATAAATCCAAATTATTTTTAAACGCTTTCAATATTCTATTTCAAGACACAAAACGCGTTGTCTTTTTATAAACCATTGTATTCTGCTGCCATATTCAGCTTTTCGTGCCCCTTGCAGCTTGTGGCAAATTGTGTGAAGCGAAATTCACTTTCAACCACATTCCTTGATACATATTTGTACATATTTATAGGTGTATGTACGAGTGTATGTGCAAAAAAGTTTATATATATTTTGCATAGGTATGTGTGCCGCATGCGTACTTCATACAAACCCTGTGGGAAAATCTTGAATTCTTCTTGTTGTGACTTAAACATTTTAAGAAGTAATGATTTCCAGTTAGGTGTTGGTATGGTTGCTGTATAAGTTCTGGAAAATAAAAATTTATTACAAACTGGTCTGTTTTTTAACGTAAAACACGATTTTAGAAACCGCAAACTATCAGGCATGATTTCTGATAAAGTCAAAAAAGCGGGCAATATGTAAAGACCTACATTTTATATGTTTGATTCATTATACATACTTATATGGTACGAGTAGATTTAATTTTAATGAAAAAAAAATAAAAAAATAAAGAAATGGTTTTGCAAAGAAATTTCGTTTGTAATTTTATTCCATTTAAAGAGTAAGTCCAAACTGTCACACTACTGTAGTGTCTTTCAAGCTGAAGTCGCAGCCATTAAGGTAGCTACAGATGTACTTTTCCGAAGTGTGGCTTCTTTTAGGGAGGTTCGAGCAGAATGGGAAAGAGCGGGTTCCTCTGTCTTCGTGCACTTGGGCGCTGAATCTCTGGGCTTTGGACGAGCTCAGCAAGCGTTGGTCAGCAACCAGCACTGGTAAGGTTCGCCGCAATGATAAGTGTCCTAAACTGGACACTGGTGGAAACTTCTAGACACTTCCTTCTTTTCTGTCCAGTTTTCGCCAAACTTAAGTTGAAGCATCTCGTTTATCATTATTATTATATTATTTTTACGAATCCGTCGTATTGGCTGGAATTGATATTAGCCTTTTCAATTAATTTTAGGCAGGCTTTAGGCGATTTGTCGAAATCCTACGGTCTGCTTGATCCATACTTTGAAGTTCTAAGCATCACAACGTATAAGTGTCTTTAGCTGTCCAAGTGAAATTATTCGTGATCTCACGAGAAATCAGAAAGATGTGTTATCTGCAACAAAATATAAAATAGACCTTAGTCTACATAAGGCTTGCTAGTAAGATAAGTAAAGTTTAAGTTTAATATAGAAATCGTAGGATAGTTGTTAATAAAATATTTCATGTTGAAGTGGTAGTCTCCAAGTACCGTCGTTTTCAAGAAAAACTTTTACGAACCTAAAGTTTAAATAATTCTTCTTGTTTCCAATTGTAGCCAGGTCCTTCTCCACCTGGTCTTTCCAATGAAGTGGAGGTCTTCCTTTTCCTCTGCTTCCCCCGGAGCGAACTGCGTCGAAAACTTTCAAAGCCGGAGTATTTTAGTCTATTCGGAGTAGATGACCTAGCCATCGTTGGCGCTGTTTCTTAATTCGCTGAACAATGTCAATGTCGTTCCATCGACTGCGGCATTCGCCGTTGACAATGCACACAGGACCATAAATCTTCCGCAGAACCTTTCTCTCGAAAACTCGTAACGCCGGCACATCAGATGTTGTCATCGTCTATGCTTGTGTACCATATAGCAGAACAGGGATGATGAGTGACTTGTAGAATTTGGTCTTTGGTCGTCAA
The DNA here is from genome assembly GCF_016617805.1 of Bactrocera tryoni. NCBI lineage: Eukaryota > Metazoa > Arthropoda > Insecta > Diptera > Tephritidae > Bactrocera > Bactrocera tryoni. Next base: position 77,537,712 of record NC_052499.1, read on the forward strand.
GAGGGAACTTTATTTCTCAATTGCCTACTCAGTCCGAAGTAGCACCAGTTAGCGAGAGTAATTCGGCATTGAATTTCAAGGCTGACGTTGTTGTTTGTGTTAATGCTGGTTCCAAGATAGACGAAATTATCTAAAACTTCGAAGTAATGATTGTCAACAGTGACATGGGATCCGAGTACCGAACGCGCCGACTGTTTGTTCGATGACAGTAGATATTTCGGCTTGTCCTCGTTCACTGCCAGATCCATTTTCTTCGCTTCTTTTTCCAATCTAGAAAACTACCAAAAATATATAAAACCATATTCTGACCTAACCACTTAAATATGAAGTACTCAAGTCAGTTAAAAATTCTAACATTTTAATGTTACACTTAGACAGTTTTTCCCTGCAGGGTCTGCTCCCATTCATACGTCAGCGTCAAGCTATCCAGCTTGATTGTTCGCAAAGCCAAGTGTAGCTGTTGCGCCTTTTGTTGTTTTGTTGCCAATTGTTGTGTTGTGAATAAAATGACTGCGCGAATTTGGCATTGGATCGGTTACTATATATGAGTACTCATATTGCCTATATATAAAAAACCCGCTTGTGGGCGCTACTTTTGAGTGCAGTGCGGTGCATGGAATTTCCATTAAAAAACTAGTTTTCGCTGAATGCATTTGCTCCCCAGCAATGCATGTGTGTATGTGACAGCTTCTGTTCATTTGTGTGTGTGTTTCCGCGTAATTGCGCTTTGCAGAACGGTGAGAGGGTGCCCTAGCGCCTACTCCACGATATATGCGGTGCATTTTTCATTTCATTTTTTCAAAAGCGGTTAACTCTATAGGCACTCGCAAGCCAAGGCAGCGAAGCACATGCAATCGCACACACACACACACATATGCACATGCGTACCGACCTATGTGCCATTGCAAAATTTATGGGAATAAGCGTACGAAAAGTGACAGCTGAGCTATGCTGACTTATTAATATGCTAGTGTGTATCTATATATACTTACATATATGTATGTGTGGATGTCAGTCTTTTGGTAGAGCTGAATTTTCGAAATTTTTCCCACCACAGGAATTCGCACAGATTTTCACTTTTCCTGCAATGCCAACCATGCCATCTAAGCCGACTTGAAATTGCCTATGCAATTTTAATTTATTTGTTTTTTTGCTATTTTATTTGCGATTTTTTGCTGTTTCTTGCATTCGCGGTTTTTTTCGGTTTTTTAGCGCTTTTATTTTAAGCCTTAAACCTGTGTGTGTGTGTTGGTGTGCGATTCTCGCTTGGCGGCGAAATCACCGCATTTGCCTCAAGTGCAAATCTCGGAAATCCGCTTAAGAATGCGGTCGCACCGGTATTGACTGGGCGCATGTCTTGTGCCACCAAGTTGACATGAATACGCTTAGCTGCGGTGTAGCGTCGCGTGCATGCACAAAAAAACGCAAAAAAAATTGAAAAAAAAATAAAAAAAATAAAAATAAAAAAAACTAAAAACGTGAACACTTAAACCATACAAAAGTATAACGATTTGGCCGTCTCTTCGCTTTCTTGTACTTACATACATTGGCTCCTGCTCGATGCTCCATTTTTAGAATTCCCATTCCAACAAATTTTGCCCATTCATTGCCTGGCTGTCTGTGCCTATGAATCTGTAACTGCTCTTGTGTTAACTGTGCACTCTTTACATATACATGCATACAAATAAATATATATATTGTAGAAGCATATGTACATACTATACATATGTACGTACGTTTGTACTTGCCACAAATGGCACGATCATACTGTGAAGGGTTTTGCTTGAAGAGTTTGTGAAGAGTCCACTTCAGCTCGCTGAATGCCACATTGTTCGGCTCATTATACGAATTAGTTGCAAGTGGCGAGCGCGTAAAGTGAATCTGTAATTATGACCGGAAAGAAAATAATAAAGAAATAAAGATCTTAAGCATGACGAAAGGGGAAATGAAATATGAAAAGCTGAAATTATAAACAAAAATCCCGAAATACTTTGTAGAATAGTGTAAAATCAACATACTATACAGAATAAAATACAATTCTTGACGAGGCTGATGAATCAGCAAAACCCTCAATTACAGTATGAAGAAGTGATACATTCATACTTTGCGGAAGTAGAATTCGGACAAATTAGAGGTTTCATGGCACTTGAGAGAACTCTAACGGATATGGAAATCAAGTTTACGTCTTAGCTTAAGTTTCCCTTTTATATTTTTTTACTAATAATAAAGTAGTATATTAAAACCTATTATTACATGTTTGATGAATGTAAGGTTTTCAGCTACGTTATCTCTACTACGTATCTCTTTTGCGACCTCTGCACCATAATGATGGTTACAATGGAGAAAATATAGCAGCCGTAGCTGAGAGTATACACGAAGACCGTGAAGAGTCGATTTGGTGCCGTTGGCAGCAGCTCAGACTGACGTATGGAACGGCTTGGCGCATTTTACGTCGAGATTTTAAATTGAAAGTGTACAAAATACAGGTTGTGAAAGAACTGAAGCCGCACGATCTTTCCAATCGAAATGACTTCACTCTGTGAGCTCTTGAATATGCGATGTTTTTGAACCAAATTTGGTTCAGCAATGAGGTTCATTTCTGGCTGAATGGGTATGAAAACAAGCAAAATTGCCGCATTTGGGGCGAAGAGCAACCTGAAGAGATTCAAAAACTGCCATTTCATCCAGAATAAACAATGGTTTGGTGTGATTTGATTTCTTCAAATTTGATGCCGGTGAGAACGTTACCGTCAATTGCGACCGTTATCGCGCTATGATAACGGACTATTTGACGCCTGAAACGGAAGTTCATGATCTCGGCGACATTTGGTTTCCACAAGACGGCACCACTTCCCAAACATCGCAGTAGTCAATGGATTTATTGAGAGCACATTTCGGAGAGCAGATAATTTCACGTTTTGTGCTGGTCTATTAGCCACCAAAGTTTTGTGATATCACACCGCATTTTCCTGTAGGGATATGAGCAAAATATCACGCGTATCAATCGGCAGTTATCAGTCCAAATGCTCGAACGAGTCATCGGAAATCGAACTGAACGGATGGACCATCTGAGACGTAGCCGCGGTCAATATTTAAAGGAGATAATCTTCAAAAATTAAATGCGAAAGAATATTCCTTCGAATGATAATAAACATTCCCCATTAAATTTGAAGTTTCTGTTTTTTTTTCTTCAAAAAAGTAGGGAACCTTGAAATGAATCACACTTTTTATGTCTCATAGTGTTTCCAACGTTTTCTTCTTGGTGTTGGAAAGATGTGGTAAAATTAAATACCCTGTTCAGGGTATAAAAAATTCGAGCGTCGATGAGAAACTACATTTATTACCTTAATCGGCAGCCTAAATCCGTTCCGCTGCAAACTCCGTCTTAAGTGTGACCTTTTTTCGTCAGATTTTGCACTTTGCGCTCCAACTTTTGCTTGGCGTTATTAAAAAGACGATCAATTAAAATTATTAACTCTAAATGGCAAGCATTTAAACAATGGCCCCGGGAAATGCCTGTTAAAAGATTTTCATTTTGTTTCCGCATTTTTATTTCAATATTTTTTCAGTCGTTTGCCTATGCATTTACATACATATTTACATATTTGTATGATACATTGTTGTTGTCGTATAAAATTAATTTGAGCGCCTTGAACTCGCATTAAAGCGGGTAATCGTTTAAATACTTAATTTGCAGTGACGCTGCTACTTTCATTTCAAATTAGTTACAACAATAACAACAGTGACAAGGAAAAAATAGAAACGAATAAAAAATGAGAATAAAAACAACAACTCCTGACAACGCTCACCTTCGGCTACTTTTGCTTTTAAGTAATCGGCTCAGCAACTCGTTGATGGACATTTGGACTGACATGCGTTTGGACCCCTATATATGTATATACATAGATATGTGGCTACTTGACTACAAAATCGCACACTCACATTCACATTTCTGCTTTATTTATACTTAGTAGTAAATCTGTGTATTTTAGGAGCTGTCTCTCGTCTCTTGTCTAATGTCTACCTGTCTATTGCCATGGCGTTGGACGTGTCTTGCATGGCAATTTGTTTGTCGCCGATTCACCTGCAATCGACGAGGTTTAATGAACCTCACTTTGTAGTCAGCACTTTTCCATACGCTTCTCCAGTTCACTCTTTTACATAGCTCGGTTTGCTTGTTGTTGCATTTTTGTTTCTGTTAATTTGTTTATAGGGCGTCAATAAGCTTCTAGCATTACAATTTGTTTACATTTACACGCCACACCGCAGCCGGCAGTCGCAGGTGTTGTTGTGCGTTTCTAGAGCTGCCCGAGTAAACAATACGAGGTAGATACCTTAAGCCGACACTTGTTCATAATCGACCACCGATACTTTACAGATTATGCAACACACATGGCGCAGTGTGTGTACATATTTATGCATATTAATAACAGGTACTAATAATTTGTAATGAAAATGTTCACATTTATGTCACACAACGCAACGAACAGCAGAGCTGAACGTGTAGAGCTCCGGTGTCACGTTTCAGTTTAGTTCTTAGAAATATGTTGTAGCTTTCCTCGGCTGTATTTTCAGAAATTAGCATAAGATATTTGCTTCTTCGATATTCGTGACTATCCGAGAGTGTTTCGAACATTCGAATGAAAAATCACTGACTGAGCGATGATAATGGGCAGTGTCGGGGCCGGTTTTGTTAACGTATGGCTCCAGAGTTAAATTTTTTGGTCACTCCTGGTCTACATTAGAAATATTAAAAAAAACCGATGTTTTCAAACCGAGAAGGTGACAACCACCTTAGTTCGAAAAGGATCTCAAAATATATTCTGAATTCAGGCAGAAACCGAAGCGCTAATTTTACAAAGAATGCCATAGTCTGCTAGGAAATAATAACTCTCTATTAATCTTTTAGCAAACTCGCGATCAATCATGATTGGGTTCGTAAGCTCTCTGTACTGCTGATTCTGAGAACATAAACGATTCAAATAATCACTACGAAGTCCAAAAAGTATTGTGATTTAAACATACTAGTTGTGAATGGAGGTAGACACTCGAATTTTCTATACTCTTGTTATAAGTCTCGGATGGGATGGGCTTCAGTGCCTTTATCGAATTTTGTTTTTTTCGTTTTCGGTTAATTTTTGAAGCTCCATTTGCGAAGTTCTTAGAAGATTTCGTAAATTCACTTCTCGTTATCAGCGAAGACGCGCGTGTTCAATGTAGGGTCCTCCGCTACGTTGTGAATCATCTCTTTTGCGATCTCCCGGCGGCGTCTGTTAAAAGATTTATGTAATCTTTCGGTACGAGTCTAGTATTGTTACACTTTATGCCCAAAATATTAACCAAATGTGTTTAGTCGATATTTAAAACATTTTGAGATCCCCTGCTGTCCTTCCCATGTCAACGCGATAATTTTCTGTTTCTTTATTTTAACCGATCACCATTCATTAAAGGAGTTGGATAGGCAACTCGCATGAGAGAAGTTTTCGATTAATTCACGACCTTCTTTGAATGCTTTGTGTTACTTAATTATTTTTGTACGTAATAAAGTAATTTCCGCAAATTTGTTGTGAATTTTTTTTGCATGATTAATAAAGTCAAACAAATTTCTTACGAACATAAGAAGGGTGGTACCAACATACAATTTTTTTTATCGGTTCGGCTTGCATGCGGTGTTCAAAAGGATTAATCCAAGTCATATTGGCATTGATAGTCGGGTAATCTATGTTATTAAACGTTTTGGTTATTGTCTGCTTACAAATTTATTTCTACTTTCTTTATAAAGTTACAGAACAGAAATCAAACTCTTTAACGCAAAAATTAAAAAGCAATATTTAATATAAAATATTTTAAATGTAATGTATATTTTATACTCTTGCAACATATTGTTGAAGACTACAATAGTTTTCTTCACCTAACGGTTGTTCGTATCACCTAAAACTAAGCGTGAGAAAGTACAATCCATGCTTTTATGTACGGCACTCGATTTCTTTTGCATGGCCGCCACGGGCACGCTTACAGAAGTCCAGACGCTGAAGCCAATTTTTGACGGTTTCGAGCATAAATCGGCCGATGCTGTTGCAATTTCACCTTCGATATTCCTACGAAGTTCATCAATCGTCGCTGGATTGTTGGCATAGACCATAGACTTGACGTGCGCTCACAGAAAATAATCTAACAACGTCAAATCGCACGACCGAGGGGGCCAATTTACTGTGCCGTTTCGTGAGATAGCATGTTCACCAAACTTGGTTTCCAATCGATTGTGACATTCGCTGTGTGGCTTGTGGTGTCGTCTAGTGGGAACCACATATTGTGCAAGTTCATATCGTCCAATTCGGTCTAAAAATATTCGGTTATCATTGATTCTCATTCACAGCAACGTGCCGGTCTTGATCATCAGGGCAGAAGTACGGCCCAATGACACCGCCGGCCCATAAATCGCACCAAACCGTAACCAAATAATGCATATTTCGCTTATTGACGATGAAAATCGGGATTATTTTCTTCTTGTTTTTGCTCAGCCCAATTCACGAACATGTGACGATTCTGGTGGTCAAGCGGCTTCGATTCTTGCGTGTTGTAAGGATGTAGACCAAGAAACCTTAGTAAAGATAAATGTCAAAAGAGTAGGAAAAAATATATATATTTTGTAACGTCGTTTTGAAAACCCTTGTATCTATAGCTGACATTTTACCGAAAATATTGATCAATTTAACAGATTGATAATGGAAAATCAGAGAGAATCCTTTCCTAATAGTAGTATGTTTGTATGCTGCAAATGGTTTGAATGGGGTCAATACTTCCTTTATACCATGTTTAGACCGAAATTTAAAAGATTAGATTACATTTAAGCATTTCATATCCCAATAGTGTTCTTTCTTACTGTCGTTGAAAAGATTAAAAACAGCTGTTTTTGCCATTCAAGAACTTACATCGCTCAATATTTATCAAAAGAAAACATTGTCATATAGTATTTTGTAATAAAAGCCGTCTTTTAAATATTTTCCATATAATGGAAATAATGGATGCATTTTTTCATTTGGGAAGTCGAATTTCAGCGGAAATTAGATTCATTGCTCTAATAAAAATTTGTTTGTTTACAATTTTTCTCCTTTGTAGTGTCTAAATCAGCTGTGATAATGTAATAGATTTCCAATGCTTACAGCAAGATTTAGCGTGGATCAGTTTCAAATCACTCCGATGAAGTGATTTTGAACTATCGTTTTTGTATGGCGAAATCTTGATAAATTTATAATATTAGTGGGATAAACCACTCAACAGCCGAAATCGTGTGATTAAGTGTCGGTCTGAACATGGTATTAACCTCCATATACCTAATATAAAGATTTTCTAACTTACGGGTGTCTTTACACCGGATATATCGGCCAATTAATAAGTTATCTTAATAAAATTGAGTGGGCGTATTTTTCTTATAACGGTGCGTATTTGTGCTTAGAATGAATGAAACCGGGTGAGAACTCGCATTAGATCTCATATAACTAACAGGTCTTATGTACTTGAAGGTACTTTCCTGGCCTTAATCCTTGCAAGTTGCAAGAGTACGAAATGTTCGGTTATACCCGAACTTAGCTCTTCTTCACTTGTTTGAAGCTATTTTTAAACACGAGTGGGTAATCTGCTAGTTATCACTCTAAAACATGTACTTAGCAACCACGCTTGCTAACTATTAGCGAAACCAATTAGCGATTTGCGTATAAACAAATGAAGTACTAAAATGTCTACAAACACACAAATATGAGTACTTTGAAATACTTTGCTTCGAATTGTATATAATTATGCTTGTTTTGCACAAGATCACTAACAAATATTTCACGCTTTAATTTCAGGGTAAACATTGGATTGAAGTGGAAAGTGAAATTTGTTTATTGAAAGCCAAAAATAATAAACCGGCAATTTATGCGCTAGCCCAAAGCAAACACAAAAGCAAAAACAATAAAAACCAACAAATATTTTGAGTACCGGTGTACTTGCGGTAATGACACAGCAACAACAACGAGCGTAAAATAAACACTAGTAAAAAGTGTAACAGCTGTCAGAGCAATTGGCAACACCGCCAGAAACCGAAAAGGCCAACAAAATTTACAACAACAAACAATTGCTGTTTGCGCGCGCAATTTGCATGATTGTTGCAACACCTTGACAAAAACAACACACAACAAACAAAGCGAAAAATATTATGCCCAATAACACCAACAAAAAGGCCAACAAAAAAGTTGCAACCAAAAAACCGTTAGTGTTATAGATAAAAGATATTGCTTGGACGACTTTTTTCCTTTCGCCAATTTTGCCAACTTGTGTTATTACAATTTTTTGCTGGCGTGCCACCACCAATTGCCGGTGAGGGCCACATTTAGCTGCAACAAATAAGGGTGTTGAACGTTGCCGGCCAACACAACGGCAACGAACAACAAATAACGGTCAACTGCAAACTGCGGACAGCAAATAACTACACGCCTGTCTGCCGCGGTGCCTGCCAGCGTTGCAACTGCACAACAAAGCCAACAACAACAAACAGCAGCAATAATGACAACAACCAAACAGGCTGACATCAATACAAACACCACAACCGCCAACGAAGTGGCCGGTCACGTTGCAGCCGTTGGTGCCACCGGCAGCGGCAGCGGCATCGGCACTAGCGCTGGCAACGGCAACGCCATTGTTGTGGGCACCGATGTTGACAACGGCATGGGATCGCCGTTGACGCCGTCAAATAGAAACTCGAATGGTCACACGAACCACACAAATAATTTCTACAGTAATTCATCGAATTCAAATTCAAATATTGGCAATAATGGCAGCACAACAACTACAACAACAGCAGCAGCAAATAACAACCAGCGTGGTAAGTAAGCAGTGTGAGAATGTTTTCACGTAGTTTGTTTGCCAGCAAAGAAATTTTCTATTATCCTCGTATTTGCTCTCGGGCGCATTAATTTAATGGCAGCAATTTCTATAAAGACTTTTCGGTGAGAAAGGCTAGGCGGGTATTGGGTAATTGTAGTTTAACTTTTGCCTTGGCACACACAATTTGCTACGTTTCTGGTAGCGGCAGATTTTCAACTTCCAATTGCAATCGAAGCATTGAACGTTTGGCCTTTATGAGCGAGAAATATTTTAAACTTAAATTGATCTTAGTATTGAGGAAAAAATGGAAAGCAAAAAAAATGTCACAAAAGTTGGACTATGAAATTATTTTTAGTTTTTGCTGAAATTGCTAATTTTCTTCTAACTATAACCTATAAAAACTTTAAATTATATCGATGTTTTAGTGTGTCAGCCTAAAAAAGGCTAAAAAAGAAGTACTGTATCAATTGTTTTAAAGTTTTAAGGACTTAAGTATATATGTTTTCCTGCAGAATGTGTAATACAATTTTAAGAGAAAAAAATTTAGTTTATTTTAAGTTACACGCGGTATTTCTATCTATTAGAAGATATTGACACCGCAAACTTCGGTTGAGTTTCGAAGTTATAATATCCCTCACAAATAAGGGGTGATGCATTTCGAGGTTTCCTAATTTAAAAAAAAAAACACACAAACTTCAAATTTAATGGGGGATGTTTATTATCATTCGAAAGAACATTCTTTCGCATTTATTTTTTGAAGATTATCTCTTTCAAACGTTGGCCGCGGTTACGTATCAGATGGTAACTGGCGAATGATACGCGTTATGTTTTGCTCCAAGTACTGAATCGAACCCGTTTATCCGACTTTACATATCCCCATAGGAGAAAGTCTAACAAGAAAAGGTTATTGAAAAAACCTCTTAGTTGGATCACCCATTACAAAATATTTCCTACAAGAACTTGATTATGATCGGTCCGTTTGAATGACAGCTATATGCTAAATAAGTTCGAGCAGCTTTTTTGGGAAGAAAAGGTCATGTGTAAAATTTCAGATCGATAACTCAAAAACTGAAGCTGACTAAATCGAATCACTCGTGATGCTGATCATTTATATATAGTATACTTGTATATATTTTATAGGGCTCGCGATCTTTACTTCTAGGTTTTGAAAACTTCGTGGAAACTAGTAAACCCAATTCAGGGTATAAAAAATTACAAAATGTCGGCGTTTAAAAAAACTAGAATTTTACCCAAAAATTTGGGTTGTTTGATTAAATCAAAAAACAAGTAGGTGTAAATGGAAGACAATACACAGTATATGAAATTTATAGCGATTTGTTCATTTGTACTCAAGTAAATTTGAAAGATTTGGTTTAAAGAAAAATGAGTTTAAAAATGAACTGATTGAACTCAGCAGCAAAACTTGGCTGTCACTCAAAAACTATTTGAGATATCGAAAAATTGTAATATTTAAATTTTTGGTATGTTAGGTTCAAGGGTATAACCAATCAATAAATCAATAAAAAAATCGAATATAAAAATTAATTTTAAATTTTTTTATTTTACCCAAGGTGTGTTCTTTAACTTTAAAGATTATCACCAAACTTTAGGGCGAAACGACCTAATACCTTTTTACTTGATGTGGTGTGAAAATATTTTATATTGAAAATCATTTGAAGCAACCGATTATTACAGTCATATAAGAAATCACTTGACCCGGACGAGGTTTGTCTCAACACTTTACAGATTTGAGGATTTTATTTTTCCTTTTTTACTCTTAGATTGACATATGTATATGGATGAGGAAAAGCAGATTTTTGAATAATCCATACCAGATCGTCATATAACTATTTAGAAAAACCTATCATTTGACTTTGAAGGAGAAATATTTTTCCCTTTTCCCTGCATTCGAAATTTCATAGAAAAGGAAAAAGGTCAAGCATTTCCAATTATGAAAGATAAAAAATTTTGACTCAGTCATATATTTTTAGAGTGTTCTTTAATTTCGATTAGTTTCAGTTATAGATTTCGATTTATTCCCGTGGATCTTTGCTGTTGTACGTTACATTTACATAACTACGGAAGAAGTTGGTAAACAGTAAAATTCGTCTCTATCAACATCATAATGTTAATGGAATTCTTTCATACCTCCTACTTGGTACGGAAAACGGTTAAGAGGTTAGACCAGAGTACAGTCTTCAAAAATTATCTAATTCCGAAAATATATTCTGGAAGTAGTGAACAAGAATTTCAATTTCTCCCTTGCAGGTCTTATTAAGAATGCATTTCGAGTAGTCGTGTGTGTTTAAAAATGTTTTAAAGTGTTATTTTAATACAAAAATTCTTCGGAGCCACCTGTGTATCTACATACGCTAGTATTGGTGACGGTAAATCTATGAACTCGTGCTATATAAAACCAATTAAAAAGCGGGATCTTAATCTATGGAAGACTTGCTATTAAAAACGTTTTATTAAAGAGTTACATGGGTTTTCTTGGGTAAAAACAGCCTTTTTCAACAAGACCCCTCGAAAAAAAGATGCGCCCGGTGTGGCAATATAACTCCTTACAGGATTATCTAAAGTAAAAAAAATACGTGTTTTAGTAATAACCGTAGCTTACCACAGAACTTGGACGGAAGGAAAAAAAACTGAAAATTGGATTTTTGCAGACATTTTTAGAAAAATATGAAAATTTCAGAGAAAATATCGAAACATTTGGTTTTTTCAAATAGTTGGAATCGAAAAAAAATCCTTTGTCCAAGTCTTTAAGAATTATATTTCAAAGACCAGTGTAAAATTTCATGAAGCTCAGTAGTTCTCGAGAAAACGACTTCAAAAACACAGTTTTGCGAAAAAAGTGTTTAAAGACGGCGCTCTTAGCTTAGCTAGCCTCGAGCGCGCAAGTGCTCAAATGTTGAGGTCTTGTAGAATTTAACATTACAATAAAAAAATCGATTTTTGAAACCAGTAAACATATGTAACGCAAAGGTTTTGTCTAATGGATGTCGACGATTTGAAAACTGCACTTTTGAGAAAAATGAGTTTACTAATTCTCATACTGAAAATCGGTTAAAGTTGTAACCTGTTTTACATTAAAAAATAGCCTAATCTCATAATAAATTCCTTTGATAATCAGAATCAAAGTCCTCCAAAACTGTCATATTTGAATGTTAACTATTTATTCGCAAATGTTTTCTTTGTTATGGCAACCCTTGCAATAATCAGCTGATTGTAAATGCAAATCATATTCTATATTATTCACCTAATTTCCACTAGTTACAACTTCTATTGCACTCAAACTTGACGTCTCCACCCGCCTCTTTGCTCTTATCTCCGTATCTTTAACTAATTCCCAAACGCCAGCTGCACTTCCCTCGAGTGTTCGTGAGACTAGCAAATAAATTTTCGGCGCGCTGTTCATGGAAATATTTGACAAAAATATGTCTCGTTTGTATGTGCAATAAACGAGCGAATTAAATTGGTACTAAAAATTCGGATGCATTAGAAGCGGCGGCCGAGGCGGTCGCCTTGAGTGTCTTGTATGCAAGCATAATCGCCACTCCTTTTTGAAAGCACATAAATCTTAGTGCACGCACACACATACTAATAACTACTATCATACATACATACACACATGCACACATGCACACCTAAGTGATCTTGTGGGCTGGCATTCACAGCTCACAGCTCACAGTCAAATGGCACTTGCAATGGCAATAAGTATGCAAATGTGCCACTCACCGGCAACGCAGTTATGTGACTGTGAATTAGTGGATTACGAGTGGCATGCACTTAAATACTGCCGCTTAAGTTTGCTGCAGTACATGTGTATGTGTGCGCATGGGTCCACTGCACACGGCCATGGTCAGCGCACACATAAACGCCGCCGTGGCCGCTAACACTTTTTAATGGTGCAAGTGGCAGTGGTTCGGTGGCGGCGAGTGCGGCAAGTGAGACAGTTGAACGGTTGGGACGCTAGGTGTGCGTGGAGTGTAGCCACTTTGTGCAACACCGCTACAACAAAGTACCGATGAACATGCAATGCTACGTAAAACTGTGAGTAGTCACCCAACCGCAACAAAAACAACAATTGGCGCATAATTCTACATTATCAACATACTTTCAACTTCATATTCAACACTTGTTCACGTTCTATTAATGTAAAGAATAAGCTAGAATACTTGTTACCACATATATCCAGGCGCACTTCACACGCCCCCCTGCCCTGGCTAGATGAAGCACACGTGAGTACTTGCAACAAAATCCTGCACACTTGCCTTGTCGCCAGCACAGCGCAGCGCAGCGATGCATATCACTGGTGTTCTCTGCTGCTGCACAAGTGAATGGATGACTATCTCAGCTATATACACACATGTACATATGTACATACATTCACAGACAAAAAATAAGAACACTTAACCAACTAACATTCGATGGGAAATTATTTTCAACAATATAAAACGGTAACTTCAGATTTACCGAAGCTAAAATACCCTTCATTAATAAAAATGTTAAATACAAGACCTTGTTTTTGAATGTCCAGTTTTTATGTCAGCTTTAAGCCATAGTTATCCGATCTGAACAATTTTTTAGGAGACGGTACGCGGGGCAGTCAAGAAGGAAGTGTTGAGTTGTCGCAATTAATTTTCGACAAGCACTGACCGCCATTCCCAGTAGAGCCATCAACACCTTCACCGAATGGCGTGCTTGGAGTCAAACCACTCCCATTGCAGACGAAGAGCTCGTGTTGCTGCGAGAAATGAGACCCTGACCCTTGCGCAGCTTCGTTCTAGATATTGTAGCAGGTTAAACTCCTACTCATCTGGTACCCCTTTAGCTTTGGTCCGACCCCGTCGAAACAATACGCTTCTTGGGCCTACCGTTGAATGACGTTGACGACAACTTAGCTAATTCTTACCGTCTTAACAGGAGCAGTTATCTAGCAGTAACAACAAATGTTGAGTTGTTTCCATCTCGTCTGCAGATGGCGCCTGGTTAGATTTCCAGCCTTATAGCATAGACGTCAATAGGGCAATGGCCTGTTAAAAGCCCCACAACTAAAGGGAGGCTGGCCTTACTGAGGGCAAAGGGATCACAAGATCTCTTGGGATCGATGGTGACTCAGCTATAACCTTGTATAGTAGTAGAACACAATATAATACGAGAGCACCGACAATTTCCTACGATTGCGCTGTGACCTGGCACCCATATCAGTCTTATCATAAGGAGACTGGGTGCTATTGAAACGCATTCCTTGACCAACACTGTATTCACTGTTAACGGGTTCAAGGCCAGTATCGCCGCCCAGATTCCTGAGTGGATGGTCACTTCTCTAAAGAAGGATACACTCCGGAGCAGTAAATCTACCGCTCCCTTAATGGCTGCAAGCTCGGGTTAGAAAACACTGCAACAGTCAGGAAGTCTGAAAGTGGAATTGATTGAGAGCTCCTGAAAAAAATTGAAACGTCAAGTTGAAAAATAACAACTGTGGAAAAATTTATATAAAGCTTGGTAAACAAATATTTTTTTAATTCCGATCTCGGATTAAAACTTAAATTTTAATTTTTTAATTCCGATGTTGGAATTAATTTTTAAACCAGAATTTTAGGATTATAAAATTCGCAATCTTGGTTGGGATATAACTTTTTGCATAGACTTTTGTTTTTAACAGAGATTATACTTATTTATATGCCCGTCACTGTATACATACATATATAACCCGTTGCAGTGCGCGGCTGGGTGAATGTGAATATGAAAATGCGTCGTTGAGTGCTGAGGATATCCTCAACCGCCAGCATTGATGACGGCGATATTATTTGCCATAAAGTTGACGTTGATGGTTGATGTTGCCGGTGCGGTGGCGTGTCGGTGGAAAGGAGAAGAGCGCGCAATGGAGCTGCAGCAGTATGTGTTGGTGCTGTTGTTGTTGTTGTTGCTGCTGGTTGTTGATGAAGATGGTGTTGTTGGCACTGTTATTGCTATCACTTTTGCTGTTTGCTGCAACCGTGTTGAGTGCCGTCGCCACTCACTTCACTGCCTCGGAATGTACTTCAGATATTTTTTCATTGCTGTTCTCGTTGTTGTTGCTTTTTAACGATTTTTTATTACAACTCACTTTTTATATGTGTGTGTATTATGGCTTTTTAATTCATTTCTTTTCCTGTTGCTTGCCGCAGCGTCCCGCAATCGGCGCTCGGGCATCTTCGCGTGCTTGTGCACGCCTAAATAGCGTCAAGTTAACAACAATTAACTTGCTTTTTCCCCCCATTTATCAATTCTGATTTTCGTTTTTCTTTCTTCGTTGGTGTTACATATATGAATATATATATATACATAAGTATATTAAGCGAAAAAATGTTGGCTTCAATCATTAATCAAATGCTTGTTGTGCGAAATAGTTGAGTAGCTGCCAATTTCAGGCAGCGCTCGCAGTCCGCCAGCCTTCAATGAAAGATAAATACAATTTGAAGCGCTGCGGCAAAGTATAAGCGTTACAAATTCGTATTGACTTTTGGGTAATAATTCTTCTTTCGTAATTATTTGAATGAGCGGAAATGCGTGAGTTGCGGAAATTACGGTAAAAGGCTTTCAATTGAGAATTGTTCCGTTAGTTTGGCTTTGTATCATTCGTAATAAAGATAATGCATCTCGTTAACTGCTTTTTAATGTTTAGAACTCGCCTAGAGTGCCTATGAAGAGTTCTTCTGGTCATGCGAGAATCTGATTAACATTTCAAAAGAGATTTCAGTCGATCTCTTTGATCTTTGATCTCTTAGTTTAAAATTATAGTTCAATTTAGTTGTATTGCTTGATTGCATATTTATGAGCCGAGAATTTTCAAATTTTTAGGCAAAAGATCGACTTTTTGAAAGGAAAGTATAAACGTATTTTACCGAAACTGAATTTTTCAAATCGGGAGACAATTTTACTCGTAACCCGTCCAGAGTTAATTTCCTTTCCCGCCGGTTCGGTGGAAAGTCTGAAGTTATGCGCTTCCAAGTGTTTAAGTCTTGACCTCCTAAATGCGAGACAGTCAAGAAGGAAGTGTTGAGTTCTTTCTATTTCGTCTTCTTCCACACAGCTTCTGCAGATGGCTTCTGGTAGGATTCCATGGTACAGCATGAACGCCAATAGACCAATGGCCTGTTAAAAGCCCCACAACTAGGGAGAGGCTAGCCTTACTGAGACCAAAAAGAGATCACTAGATCTCTTGCGATCGATCTTGGGTCAAAAAGATTTTGCGACAGCACATGTACGGATGGTGGCTCAGCGCTGGCCAAGCTCCCGCGATGCCCAGCTATCTAGCAGTAGATGACAAGAGTACCGACCTACACTCATTCTGGGTTTCCTTTCCTTATTAGCTCATCAGTTTTACTATTTCCAGTTTTCATATCACAAAGATACTCGATGCTATTGATAGCGAGAATTCCTTGACCAAACCTGAACGCACTATTAATGAGTTCAAGGCTAGTATCGCCGCTCTGCGATCTGAGTGGAGGCTGCACTCCGGAGGAAAAGTGGTTTGGGAAGCTCAATTTTTCCCGAACGAACTAATTTGAGTAGAGCAAAGCGTTCAGTAAAGGTTGTGAAGTCACCGAAAACTTTCTTCATTCGAGTCATCTATTCACCTCTGTTAAGAATATCGAACAAATTCAAGGAACAGTGAAACGTTACGTTGGCATGCGGGAATTATCAGTTGATCTCAAATTCTCTTTGGAATCGCCTAACACATTTATGTAGACTATTAAGCGGGTCGATGCTAGACTCGTACCGAAAGATCTGAATCTCAGATTTAGTAGAGGTCGCAAAAGAGACGCTTGATAACGTAACTGAGGACTCTATATTTGATTAATGGATCGTTATCTGAAAGCGAAACTATCCAAGAATCTTGTGAAACGTACACCAAAAACGAGCCGAAACCGAAAAGGTTCCCCATTTAAAAGCGAGAAAATGTAACTTTGTTTCGTCAGTCTAGGCTGATCAGATGGTATTTGCCAACATTTTTCATTTATTCATTAAGTTTAAATTTAATTTTAATTCTCTCTTATTGAACCTATTTTTTTGGAGTTCACTCGTTGTTCTGACCTTTAAAATTCCTTTATAACCATTTTTGAGTCCCGGTTGGATCTAATAACCAAAGTATCCTCTTTTTTGTATGCTGTTGCCCAATTTTTTCGATTTCGTTATATCAGACATCGAAAGAAATTGCGAGAAAAGAATTCCTTTCAACTTCGAAAGAAATCATTCCAAAAGTAATCTATCAAGCCGCCGTCGTAGTTAAAAAAGTTGCATACGGTATTGGTAAATATATACATATATGTACAGTTATGCCAGCTTTTCGCGGCATCAAAAGCATAAATATTCATCTTCCGTGAGCTATTAATTGGAAATTAAACACGAAAACTGTCGAAAACCCGAAAATCCAGAATCAATTAATAATAACCGCTACTCGTGCCACACGTTTACGTATACTACTTTTAGGTCACTACAGACATAAATATTTAGTGTAGTGCCTCGACAGTCGCCACTCATAATAGTCGATTGCATGCCAACACGTTGTGCGTGTTATGCGACAGCAATGAAACTTATTTACAACATGTGGCAATTTGGCTTTTTTTCCTGTTGCCACTGCTGACACATAACTGGTATGCACACACATATGTACATACATATGTACATACATACTCGGGGCAATCTGCAAATTGCGAATTATTGCAATTGCCATTTATGGGGAATTAATCAAATTTCTTTGAATCGTTAAAATCTTGTTTTATTGCACAATTTACACGATTTCATGCTGACATTCGAAAAAGAGAGAGTACGGCCAAGCCAAAAGTGGTCGAATGATTTTTGTTGTTGGTGTAGATCCGGCGTATGGGACACGTTGAAAGTTGTGGGCTTTGGAGGTTTAGCCATAGAGAGGTTAGTTTGTGCTCACATAAGTATGTACGTGCCTGTGATCTAGTATTTATTGTATTACATATATGTATGTATAGTATATAAAAAGAGGCGAGTGAAGAAAACTAATTTAAGACATTAAGATACCCTGGTATGGTTGTTGGACTTCCCTTCATTAGTATAATTTACAATATTAAATATTTTTTCTTGAAATGTAGCAGAATTTACACCACCTACCTTCCATGAAAACCCTTAGCTTAATCTACAAGAAGTTTTTAAGATTTAGGTACATAATCTCGGATGTCTTACGCCATATTTGAATCAAATTTATGCTGAAGACAATGCTTAAAAATAGAAATTTCAGCAAGTGTTGTTACTAATAATATGGGTATATGAGGTTTGTGGCACTTAGAAGGAAACTATATGTTATACACGACTTTAGACTTTACATATCCCCATAGGAAAACGTCTAACGGAGTGAGATCACACTCCGGTTGGTGGCCAATCCATCGACCCAAAACGTGAAATTATCTGTTGTGTTCTCTCCATCGGCATCATTTTTCAAGAAGTTTGGACCGATGATTCCACCGATTATTTCTGGATGAAGTGGCAGATCTTGAATCTCTCAGGTTGCTCTCCATCCAAAGTACGAACATTTGCTGAACGTGGCTTATTCGGTCGAATATTATCCAATAATGCTGGGTCTCAATATAGGTGATGGTGTTGCGAATAGCATGCTCAGTAGGCCGCTTATGTTGACCATCAGTTGAAAGAAATGTGACATCGATTTGAAATTTAGACATATCGTTTTCTCCCCAAGAAGCTGCTCATTTACCGGAACCACCGTTATAGGTCCAAACGAACTGAACGATAATATTCAAATCTTTGTATGGAAAAATTTCTCTGATTTCGGCTGGTTTCGCTGTAGCACATCCTTTTAGTGTCAATGATTCTTACTCTATCGCATAAATGGTTGACTTGACAATGTTTGCGCAAAAGAGATGAGTTGTAATGAACTATTCAGAACAATCTTTAAAAGTTCTTGCTTTCAAAAAGTAACAATTTTCCCAGCTACTTGTTAGCAATAGCTGAATATTTCGATTAAGTGAGGAACTGAATTCATTGAGCGCCGCTGACAAAGTTAAGTGAGCGAGATGAGGATGAGGGTAGAGGAGGAATTTGGAAGGAATGTGAAATAATCCTAGCTGTTTTATGGTATTTGTGGCTTAGTAATCCGGCAATAGTGTTCAACACCGTGATTATCGAATTTACAACTCTACTTCCCTATTGCGTTGCAAAGCTCAAATTTTTGCAATTATACCGAAGGGTGTGAAAGAAAGTTGTAACCACAAAAGGTGTATGGGAATATCATTATTTACATAGTATGTATGTATGTATATCATACTGCTGTTTGTTGCTTTAATAACGAGAGGCATATGCCATAAAAGATTATACAAATATCGTATAAAACTATAAGAAGAAAGCTTAATTCACTCGGCTATAAATACAATTTTGAAATTTTTACTGTAACTAGAGAAAATAAAAAAAAAACTGCAATATGTTCCCATTTAACTAGACTTTTCCGTCAATCCTTGTCTAACACCTAATTGATATCCTCACCAAAAGCACATCCGACCGAAATGCAGTGAAATGTGGTGAAATGTGATTTATTGGTTTATTTGCTGCCTTTTGGCGTTCGTGTTTGTTTAGTAGAACATCTGTCCATTTTTTAGACGTACTTATAACCAGGGGTTAGTCAGTAAAACATACAACCTTTTGCAGTTTTATATTCCTTTGTTGTGTCTGTCTGGTGTCTTTCGTGTTAGGGTGCGCACCTTACTGTCTTGGCGTTATTGTAATAGATATCCAGTGAAGTTTTCCTGTTTTGTTGTTGCTTTTTTGGAGTGACTTTCTTCGTTTTTTCTGTATATGAGTATGTGTGGTTTACATTTCACAGGAAATATACACATCAAACTTTAATAATGCATCATATGGGTTTTACTTAAAGATATTACATTACATACGTATATTTATGTATATGTGAAGATGTGAATGTATGAATAACATAAACATATGTATATGTAAGTATAAGTATAGCATAGCGTCGCTAATTCCGCGTATGATCGTGTTTACGTAATACATATGCAAGTGCATTACTGCATTTCATATGTTATGCGTACGTAGTTTTTGCCGACCCTGTAGGAAATATTGTTAATGACTAACTTTTGGTAAAAAATGGAACGAAGGCAAATTTAATATTTAGAAATCAGACGGCAACTCCGCTCACTCCCCATACAACGGCACTGTTAAAACTACTGAGAGAGCCATAAATCAATAACTTAATACGCCAGAGGCATACGATTTTACACTGGAGATGGGCGAATATTATTCAAGTAGCTATCGGCGTAAACGCCTGAACTTACCAAAAATCTACCTATGTGTTTGATTTCGGTTTCTGGTACGTATATTTCACCTAGATGTCTAAAAGTATGAGATCCGAGGTGCTTTTGCCTTGTGTAGAAGTGTTGAGTTTAACATATCTCATATTCTTCCAAAGAACTAATGTTGCTGGCATCCAGTAAGTTGGTTAAACTTTACCGCATGAATCCCTATCGGACAGTGTCTGATTAGAATAACCATTGAAAGCAGAAAGACGGGCTATATCCAATTACAGGACTTTCTAGATTCACAAAGGATTGTATATAACAGGCCAAATGTGATCTCGGCCATGCTGAGAGGCCAGACATCTAACGCAACCTAACCGAGCACCTCTTCCCTGGTTGTAGATAAATGATTCAGAGGTTAGGCTTGTTCTTTCCCAATATTGTTATTCTTTTAGAGACTAAATGGTTAAAACAAGTACAAGGCTCATGAGTTTTTAAATACAGTATTGGAAATTAATTTTTTAAGGGTCAACATACCTGATAAATTTATTTATGAGGTCGTGAGAAAATTTCAAGCCATTTCGGAGTAATTTTCCTCACTGGCCTAAAAACAACGTTTCAAAAATATCGCATTGAAAGTCAAAACTATTTGTCAGATCAATATTCGAATGATATTCTTATATACATACATATGTGTAAGTATGTATATTCGAATGCATGTAATATGCAAACAAGTCAGAAGTACTTTCAATTAATTTTTTGAAGTATCCAAATATTAATCCATCTTCAAAACTTAACATTTTGCCCCTATGCTATAGACCTAATTACAAAAAGTGTACTTATAGCAAGCACTTGAGATGAATAATTCATTCAAATAAAAAATGAATTCTTAATACATAAACTATTCTTGATCTGCATATATATTGTGACAAAAAATTACCAGGAAATTTTCAACATTTATATTTAAAAGTTGCAATTCTTTTTATATTATGACATAAAAATGCCCGGAAATTGTAAACAAAATGCAAAATAGTTATTTATTCATCAATATTTATTTTTTCGCCTGCGAATTTTTTCAGTCCTCGAAACACTTTTCACAAGCACTTTTTGGGATGGCCATCAACTCCTTCAGCGAACTTTGTTTCATCTCTTCAATGACCGAAAAAGGGGTTCCATAGGGCGGCAATTTCAGTTTGGGGTACGAGAAAAAAACACACGGACCCAAATCTGGTGAATACGGTGGTTGATCGATGGCATTCATATCGTTTTTGGGTTTAAATTTGGTCACAATCGTAGCTCGATGCAATGGTGCATTATCATCGTGTAAAATCCATTAATTCTTCTTCCACAATTCCGGCCATTTTCGACGGATGTTCTCATGGAAACGCCGCAATACGGCCAAACTTCTTGACCGTCTGTCCCTCCGGAACAAATTCATGATGCACCAAACCACGAATGTCGAAAAAACAATGAGCATCCCTTGATGTATGAGCGACTTTGGCGTGGTTTTTTGGTTTCGGCTCGTTTTTCCCTCCATTCTGCTAATTGTTAATTTGTTTACATGTAGAACTCATAAACCATGTCTCATTGGTAGTTATAATGCTCCCAATAAATTCTCATAATCAAGCATCTCTAAAGAGACCTGTTTACGGTACTATTTTTGAAAAAAAAAATCCGCTTTATCAGGACGAGTCGAGCTAGAACGCGTTTGATACCCAAAATATCCACCAAAATCATTCGACAGCAACTTTCAACAATATTCTTCACTTTTTTAATATTTTAATCAGTTGAAGAGGTCGAAGGTCGTACAGAACGTGGCATATCTTTAACGATATCTCGTCCGTCTTTGAAGGCTTTGCACCACTCGTAGGCTTGTGTTTTTGATAAAACAGAATCGCCGCAAGCCTTTTCCAACATTGACAATGATTTAGCACACGAAATTTGGTTAGAAATACAAATTTTGAGACAAAACCTTTCCTCGATATTTTTATCCAATGTAAAAATCGCAACTAATACTGAAGTCTACCGACTTAAGCAGCTGCTGTAAAGAAACTGGTTGACAGATTGCGCTCCTATTTAGCATAGTAATTAAGGACAGTTCTACTAACTTACCAATAATATTTTTTTGAAATATCATTTAACCGGGAAATTTAATTACTATTTCCGGGTACTTTTTTGTCACAATGTAAGTCAAAAGTCCAGAATTTCTCATATGTGCATCTACATACTCTGTAAATACATTTCAATTATCTCAAGCCGCTTAGAAAAGTTTCCACTAGGAAACGAATCCCACATCTTTCTTTTCTTTTCCTTTTGCTTATTTTGCACACTCATAATGTTAAGTGGTGCTTTCAGATATGCAAAGAAAGAGCGCATGTGAAGTAATGCCAATAAGTCGAATGGAGTGGAGTGCTGAAGATAAATGCCATAGATTATGGCGGTTCTTCTGCGCGTCTAACAGCACTTGAAACGGTCAGCTTGTCGGCTATTTGCGGCGCACAACGGCAAAGCAAGTCAAGTAATAACAGAATAATGGAAAGAAAACAATAATAACTATCTGAAAACTTTGATGGCTACACATTTCTTTAATAATATGCATAGCACATACATACATACAGATGTACAATAAAGCAACGGCTCTTGGAAAGGCAAGAAGAACAGTACATGTTACGTTACCTTACGTTACAGCACTGACACCATAATTTCATTGCGGCATAAATCTTCAAATGCCATTAATGAAATGGAAAATGGAATGAAATAAAACGCTGCTATTGATGTTGCTCTTATTGTTGTTGATATTGCTATTAATAAATAATCGGCAAGCGAACACCAACGAACATCAGCTACATAACAGCGCTTATTGCGTATGGTCGTGTCGAGCCGAGGAGGTGTGTGTGGACAGTTGTCAGTCAGTGTCTGTGTGTGTGTGGTTGGTTGTTTATTAGATTTCATATTTTGCAAAGAAAAAGAGAAATGTATGAAAATGTGCGAGACATTTCGCCTCAATTTGAACCAACCGCCATCAAAGCGCGAAGCAGGAAAGGGAAGTCTGTGCGAAGGCTGTGTATCGCATTAGCATATTTACATACATACATACATATGTATGTGTGTACACTCACATCACTGTGATGCTGTGGGAGCATGGCACAGCCAGTTTATGTGATCGTGTAGTGAT
Source organism: Bactrocera tryoni (assembly GCF_016617805.1). Lineage (NCBI taxonomy): Eukaryota > Metazoa > Arthropoda > Insecta > Diptera > Tephritidae > Bactrocera > Bactrocera tryoni. The sequence continues at coordinate 77,561,034 of NC_052499.1, forward strand.
ACGCCCGCTGGAAACATCAATAAGTATTTTATTGTTATCAAGCTGTTGGTACAGATTACAAGAGCCGTTAGGGATGTACTCATGTATATATTGATGTATGTATACTATTATGTATATATTTGATTGGGTCTATGCGAAAAATTGAGTTTTTATACTTTTCGACCTAATATTAGGTTAGGTTAGGTTGGGTTAGATGATTGATCGAAGATCGCACGTGGACTGGAATATGTAGTCCCTTGTGAAGCCATTAAAATGAAGAACTCATGTGTTCGGACTTGTAGATTGGCAGAACGCTTAGTAGCCAATACAAATTTGCATAGGCCTTCAATTTCAACTATCGCCAATTCAGTGGGATTTCATACGCGGAACTATCAAGAAAGAAGCGCTGAGTTGTTTCCACCTCATCTTATTCCATAAAGATTCTGAAAACGACGCCTGGTAAGACTCTCAACCTTACAGCATGGACGCCAATAGGGCAGTGACCTATTAAAAGCCCTACTATGAAGGGGCTAACCCATTGGGCAAAGAGATCACTAGATCTCCTGCGATCAATCTTAAGCCAAAAGACTTTGCGACTGTGCAAGTACAGATGGCCAAGCTTCCGCGAAGCCCAGCTATTTAGTAGTTGAACACAGGAGGATACCGCTCCCATTCTACCGATAGCGGTTCTAGAATGCATTTCCTTGCCAGCTCATCAGTTTGCAATTTCCTGCGTTTCCGTAATGGCCTCGCACACATTCCGGTCTTATCACAAAGCCAATTGATGCTATGAATAACGAGGCTAGGTACTCCTCGACCAACCCTGAGTGCACTGTAAATGAGTTCGAGGCTGCTATCTGAATGAACGGTCACTTCTCTGAAAGAGGATACACTGCGGAGCAGCAGATCTACTGATAACTTACTGGCTGCAACCTCGGCTTGGAAGGCACTACAATAGTCAGGAAGTTGGAAACTGGAGTTGATAGAGAGCTACTGACAGAAAACTTCTCACCAACCTACCCCCCAAGCTTGGCCCCTCCGTAAAGAAACTCACTGCTCCTCCCCTCCAACGGGTTCTTCCCACCCATAGCTCCTTTGTTGGCATATGGGCAGAGAAGAAGCCGTCAGGGTTCGGTTTAGGTGATCCGGTGTGAAGTCAAAGTATGTCAGGATATCCGAGTGTTCAGATAGGCGTTCTTTAAAGGATCCAGATTCTCTGAGTCTAATAGCCACTTTCGCGGCCATACACTATGTTCAAAATGGCGTTAAGTGCCTTGGTTGGAGTGGTCCTTACTGCACCAAACATGCTGATGAGCGCCATCCTTGGAACACTATCGACTTTCTTTTCAAGTGTGGTCCTTTTTAGCGCCTTCCACCACGTAAAGACTCCATAGAACGTAATGAGCTTGACTATGGTGTCATAGAGCCAGAGGACCACTTTCAGTGAGATACTCCACCTCTTGCCAATTCTATTAATAGAATTAATTCTGTGACCGCGTTTCTTGGTTATTCTCGTCCTCTGAAGTAATCTTCACAGATCTAATTATAGATAGATATCGATTTAGGTCCTTAGTTGAAGATATTTGAGAAATGCCAAAAAATGAAGAAGCAGTAGATTGCGGAAGCGTGGAGAGTTTTGTTAAAACTTATGGACTTGGAGAATTTTTTCATTATTTTTCCACGACTAGAATTCATTTGTAAAAATCAGATATCGTTTAAATTATAGCAATCATTATCGTTTTTTCGATTTCAATTAATATTGCTTGAATTCAGCTAAATTTCCCAAGAAACTAAGCAAAAATAAACCGAAATAATAAATTTAAGAGCAGATCCATGTTCAAATGCCACGAAATAGATACTTATTTATGTGTGTAGACAGATATATGCTGGCTTGTTACTCCCCTAAATTATCGTTGTTGCTATGATTATTGTATTTTTTGTCCGCCTTCCGTTGTCTCATGCCAATTTGAGAGGATAAGAGTCTTGTTCACATGAATTTTAACGAATGAACGACTTTGATGCCGCGTGACACGCGAATTCGTTAAAAGCACAAACGTATTGACTTCGGTGTGTTAGTGTGTGTGTGTGTGCTTAGACATGCAAACGCAAGTTAAATATTTGTTCGAGTATGTACTTATGGACTCTGAGTATTTATGTATGTATGTATGTACATATATACCATAAAAACGTTTAAGTGTCGGCAGGCGGCAGTGTGACAAAGTCGAATTGTGCGCCAACCAATTAATTAGCATACAAAACTAATGTTTGAGATAGACATATTTATTAACTGGCAGTGCATACACACATACATATGTACATATTCATATGACTACCAGTTTGTGTTTGAGATACATTAGCGCCAATTGGATTGAGTTGAATTTGAATTTTATACGTTATCCGACGAGAGTTCAATTTAAGTGTAATTGTAATTGCTTAATATATGTATGTGTGACTCTATGTGCATACATACATATATACATATATGTATTTACCTGTACATGCGAAGCTGCAAGATGCTTGAGTTGAGAAATAATGTGATTAAAATGATAATTCGAACTACTTCAAAGATTTAAATCTCCTGAGAAATCACCGAATTCAATACAACAAAAGGAAACGTCGGAGACCCTTTTAAATGTATACATTGTGACAAAAAAGCGCCCGTCAATTGTCGTTGTGGCAAGGTTTGCGAAAATATATTGGCCTACATCCATACAAAATTAAATTTACACAACAACTGAAACCGCTTGACCTCCAGAATCTCCGTATATACGTCAGACAGCAATCCACACGTACTTCAAGAGTCACCATTGCATCCCGAAAAAAATTGCGATTTGGTGTGGTTCATGGGCTAGCGGCATCTTTGGGTCGTACTTCTTCCGTGATGATCAAGACCGGTACGTTACTGTGAATGGAAATCGCTAACGCTCAGTGATAACCGAATATTTTTGGCCCGAATTTGATGACATGGACTTGAACAATATGTGGTTCCAACGGGACGGCGCCACAAGCCACACAGCGAATGTCAATCGAGTCAAGTGGCCGCCTCGGACGTGCGATTTGACACCGTTAGTCTATTACCTATGGGGCCACGTCCAGTCTAATGTCTGTGCCAACAAGTCAGCGATGATTGATGAACTTCGTATGAATATTGTCTTCTAAAGACTATTTAGTTTCAACCTATCGTCCGAAAGGCTCATTGGTTCGTTCAACCCGGGTGCACATATATTCATGGGAATATTTTATAGTAAGACGATTATGGGAGGGACTACATCTGCACTCATCATTTGGAATGCTTTAAGAGCCTCTTCTTTTTGTGACATCCATAGCTGCTTCGAAGAACAGTCCTGAAAAATAAATACTCACAATTCGTTTCAAATTTTTCATTGAATAAAATCAAAAGTTCAGAGAGTTAGGTTAGGTTCCCAGTTCACAGAGCTTTCCGAAGCATTATTTAGTTTCTAAGAAGCAGGTGTGCGACATTCATGTATTAACTCTATCTTTTTCTGAGTCTTTTATGCCGCCAAACTTTACCTCTATCGCGATGTGGTAGCCATCAGCCACACCTCTGGGAGCACAAAACTGAGCAATGTTGGATAAAAATAGATTTCATTATGCACTTTTATGTGAATATTTCGCATAGTCAAGTCAAGTCATACTTATACGTATACATATGCATGCCTATAAAAGTTTTGTTTGTCATAAAGCAGTTTACGGACATTCATGCATAATATCTCATCCATTTATGTTGTCATACAACTTTCTTCGGCTCATTAGCGGTATTCAAAACAATGGTATGACAATGATGAAACCAAAGCGAGCTCTGCGAGAAAGTCAAAACGATTATGCATAAAATGCCAAGCCAAATGCGCTAGTCATAAGTGAATTGCCAATAAAATACAAGTAGTATAATTATTAAATTTGCTTTTGAATGTCATAAGCAAGCATTAGCCGAGTTGCATGCGTTTGAGGACAATTTCAGAGTTAATCACGAGAAAATAGTATCGGACATTATTGGCGCATCGCATACCTGCGCTGAGAGCTCCCACATTGTGTGCGTGCCAGTGCGGCTTCCTACAGTAGATAACAGTACATATACAGGTACATTGTGCATGCATCCTATGGTTTTACTGCTACTAACTCGTCGCTGAATTTAGTGCCTCGTGTTGCGCTATAAATTTTGCTGAATTCATGAGGAACGCATCAAATATCTGTCCAATCGTTCGAGTACTCGCGTCCATTACGGTTCATAATAATGCAAAATGGGCAATTAAATTTGTTATCTGCCAATTGAATGGCCTCACGAATATGCGCGACGTTTGAACTTTCGAGCGTGCAGGTGAAGCCACTCACCACTCAATCACCCACCACCGCTTCAGATATTCGCTCAACCACTTGGCTACCACATTGTATGTATGCATGTGTGTGTGCGTGAATGACTGTAGTTAACAGTTAGTGACTGAAATTTGTTTGCATGTAAGCACATAGGCACATATCGACACATGAATTCAAAATCCGACGTTAGCGGGCTTACACATGGTGGTATGCATTTATTAGGGTGAGCCAAAAAAAAATCGAATTTCTATCTCTTACGTCGACATCTTAAATTGAAAGCGTACAAAATACAGCTAGTGAAAGAACTGAAGCCATTCGACCTTCGCAAGCGACATCGCTTCGCTCTATGGACTTTAGGAAAGTTCCAAGATGATCCGAAGTTGTCGAGCCAAATTTTGTTCAGCGATGCTGTCCATTTCAGACCCAATGAGTATGTTAACAAGCAAAATTGCCGCAATTGGTACGAATAGCAACCTGAAGAGATTCAAGGGCTGACATTTTATCCAGAAAAATGATGTCGATGAGAACATATGGCAACCGTTTTCGGGCTATGATAACCGCCTATTTGAAATCACACAGAGCTAAGTAAAGCGAATATGGTGGTTGCGGCTCGATATCGGTTGAAAATTGGCAAAAGCTTACGAAGAATCAATTCAGTGTACGACGGTGCATTATCGTGTTGCAAAAACCAAGAGTTGTCGGCTCATAATACCGGCCTTTTTTACGAAAAGCTTCGCGCAAACGACCCATAACACTCAAATAATATTCCTTGTTGACACCTTATCTTGTCGGAAGGAATTTGGATTGCACCACATCTCGGTAATCGAAGAAAACTAACAACACAACCTCGATTTTTGACCTGCTTGGACGTATTTTTTTCGGCTACGGCTCACCTTCGCCACGATATTCCGCCGACTGATCGTCTGTTTCCTGGTCGTAAGCATATATCCAACACTCATCGCCAGTAATAATGCGCTTCATGTTATACTAAAAGTGGGAAAGCTTTGTTTTACAGACGTTAGAGCGACTCTGTTTATCGAAAAAGTTTAGTGTGTTTGTAACCAATTTTGCTTTCATCTTTTTTAAGCCCAAATAGTCTTTCAAAAAGATCTCTGACTGTTTATCCTCTATTCTCAAGCATCAATTCCTATATTTTATTGACATATTGACCATCAGTTGATGTAGATAGTTCATCGTCAACGCGTTCTCGACCCTCTTTGAATAATTTGTACTAATCAAAAGCACTTTCTCGAGCTAAACAATTATCACCGAAGGTTTTTTCCAACATTCTGAAAGTTTCGGCACCAGAAATTTGATTCCGCACACAAAATGTCACTGACAGTCATACTAACCCAGAAAAAAAAATAATATTACGACAAATGGGTTTTCGCGTGAAATTTTAATTAAAAGGTCTTACTATTTTTTGCCCACAGCAGTATTCCTCTGTATACAATTTAACCCATAAATTCGATATTAGCTTATTTTGGCTCACCCTACTTAATATATGCAGGTATGTACATATGTGTGTTGATCCTCACCTGCCCGCCAGTTTAAAGCCCACTGCATTGAGCACTCATTGAAATGAAGATAAATGGCTATAACTGTGCTTTTTAACTATTTCCATTCATTATTTTATTTTCATTAATTCTTTTTGCCACCGATTCCCCTCTATCTCCCTCTCCTTCTTGCTCTCGCTTGACGTCAAGTGGAGTGGCTTTTATTTTCAAATTGTAATTAAATAGTTAGTTTCCAATGGTTTATTATCGCTGTCGTTTGGTAACTGGAAATGAAATCGTAATTTGTTGACGGTCAAATGCAATTTAGATTAGTGAAATACGGCAGCTCGACGTTCGTTCGGCTCTGTTCGGTTTGCGTGTGTGCAAAGCTGTGTGCGTGCGGAAAAACAGTAATTTTAATTAATTGCTAATTTAATCGATAAATGACAATAACGGACATATATCTGTATTTAAGTGGTTTTATCATTGTTTGTTGCAATTTTCTTTTTGCGTCGCTGTCAGCTGTCATGTGAAGTGCAGTTATGTAAGTCATTGTATTGTTTTCACATGACTGCTCCAAGTTTTTACGTAAAGACTTAACATGCATGCGAATTGCAAATACCGTTGGGTTTTGATATTAATTTAATTTGATTTGGGGATTGGTTTTGTGGTATATACATACGTACATATTTGCCGTCTTCATACAACATTTTGATTAGCAGAAAATATAGAGAATCCTTTTCACATCTACTATGATATATTTCTTCTTATGGGATCAATGTTAACGGTTATATGAAGAAATATTCTGATGGCATACGTAGTATAAACTTTATATACGCATCGTATATGTACGAGCTTGTATATCGTATTCTTGTGTATTCGGAATGACCCGAATATACACGGATATTTCGGAAATAATAAAAATAACGCTATTAGATCAATTGCGGCAATTGGTGTTAATTTAAAATCGGCCTTTGTCTAACATAATTTGTATTGTTGATAACGGCATTTCCTGTCTCATTTCGAAACCGTAATCGGATAAATTTTTGGGGATGCAATAGTCACGGCACTTCTCATCGTACCAGCTGTGCTTTTGCCTTTTCCGAAACCTAATGGTTTCATTTGCAGCTGTACGTAACGAGCTTGAATTGCCGTCCCACAGTCCCACAGTTTCCTTATACCGAGTTGCTGATGAGTGCTGTCAGAGATCAGAAGTGCAAGTCGAGTAGATAATCGTTAGGTTGTCTGCTGTAATTGCAGCTTCTCGACGTCGAACCTTCCTTGTGTTTGTTGATGTGCGTTTTTTGCTGCACAGAGGCGGGTGCTCATCTAGGTTGCAACGAGATAATGGTCCGAGTAGATGCTAGGACTTCAGAGCCTACGCACGTCTAACACTGGAGACATGTTTTCCGTGTATCACAACATGATGGATCTGGTTAGTGGATTTTCGATCCAGAGACAGTCAGTTAGCTGATGAATTTTTCTATGCTGGAGTCTAGTACTACATATAATCATATTTACGGCCCCGGCGAAGTTGATCAGTCTCAATCCATTTGGGGATGTTTCATCATGGTGGCTACATTTACCAACCGTTGTGCCTAAGATGCCTTATTTGCTCACCCTGGCGTTAAATTCGCCAAGGATGAGTTTAACATCGTGGCTGTGGCAAGTCTTATATGTGCGCTCCAAGGGCTTATAGAATACATCTTTGGTCATACCGCCTTTCTCTTCTGTTGGGGCGTGGAAGAACTTCGCTTTGATGCGGATTGTGGCTAGACATTCATCTACCGGTGTGAATGTCAGAACGCAGCGAAGGAGTCTATCTCCCATCACGAATCCCACACCGAATTTGCGCTCCTTTATGGGGCCACTGTAGTAAATACCACAAGGAACTATTCGTCTCAGTTCTTGTCCCGTCCATCGCACTTCTTGGATGGTGGTGGTGTCAGCCTTTGCTCTTACCAGGACATCAACTATCTGGGCAGCGGCACCTTCCCAATTAAGAGACCATTCCTTTCAGGTGCATGCCCTTAAATCGTAATTCTTAAAGCGTTTGCTGTGGTCGTCATCATCCGAGGTGTGTTTGCCCAAACGCCATTACCTACTGAGCTATGCCAGAAGGTTCTATATGTAAATTCTCCTGCAGCCAGTAGCCATACCACCGATTTTGCTGCGCAGTTTGCGGCGATGAAGTTTTTAGGTGGCAGGTTTTGTAACAGTTCAACAGCCGCCGTTGGAGTTGTTCTTAAAGCTCCTGTTATGCTTAGCGCAGCGAGTCTCTGAACCCTTACCTGATACGTGAATCTCCGTACGCCTGTCCACCATACTACTGCACCGTAGAGCGGAATGGCTCTAACAACAGCTGTGTAGCGCCAATGCATAAGGGAGGGAGAGAGCTCCCGGTTGTGCCGAGCATCTACCTACACGCATATAAAGCATTGCTGGCATTCCTCACACTTTCTTCCACGTTGTGCTTCCACAGCAGTTTGCTGTCCAAGATTACCCCAAGGTACTTAAATTGTTTCTTGAGAGAGAGGAATCTCCATAGAATAATTTTTTACTTTCTTGTGAACACAAGCAGATCCGTTTTCTCCGGGTTCAATCCCAGATCAGTTTTTAAAATGGCAATATAGTCCGCATATGCCACTATCTTAGAGGCTTTGCCTTTTAAGTCTCTTAGACATTTATTCACCACTAATTTCCATAGAAGCGGAGATAGCACTCCACCTTGGCGAGTATCTCTACAGACTACGTACTGTGTCCAAGGTTTTCTCTAGCGTTTTCAGCAGGAAAGAAGTTAAGCTTATAGACCTAAACACTTTTGAGTAGGTTGGGAGGTTTCTTCGGTATGAAAACTATCCTAGCCTCTTTCTATGAGTGTGGCACATTGCTGAACTTCATACATTGGTTATATGTACATCTATAGATGTGTTAAAAATTTCTAATAATTTAAAAATTTACAACTTTTTTGTAATTTGTTAAGCTTTTAGCATCTTACTCAATTCCCTAAAAAATACGATTCTTACTGTCATAAGCCCGGTGCTATATTTAAATGCATACTGTATATATGTATACAGTCAGACCTAGTCATAAGCATGCTTGCACCTATATAACGAAATAAATTGAATGCTTTGACGCAATGACTCACAAATTCCTGCGATTTCTTGCACCCAACGTAAGGCAAAAAGCTGGTCGAGCCAGTTCCAGCGCGCAAACGCAGCAAGCACGTGTGAATCATCGCGAAACAAGCTTTAGAAATACGAGTTGTCTAAATAGATTCAGTCTCCTTTGTTCACAACAAAAACGGTATAAAGTCAAAATATTTTGGAATTAGAGCTGATTATCACAACAGTACAACTAATGCTTTAAGCCTCCAAAATACACACCTCTTCCCCACCAAAACGACCATCGCTTCAATGTTAACAAATTTTGCAAAAAACAACAACGTACAATTAACGCCATTAGCAGTGTTTACTAACGATATAAGCGAGTGTTAACACGCCCATTTCCAGAAGACGAAATTCAGCAATCAAAATGTGCGCGAAATAAGACTATTAAACACAAGCTTGCATATGTACATACATACATATATCCAATAATACATAACATTGTTGTTATTGCCTGTAGGTACACATGTACGCTTGATTTGTGAGCATTATTGCATGACATATTGCCGCTTAGCAATCGGTTAATAGCAAATTTACCGCTATTGGCATTTGATAGCGCTACTAAGTATCGCATTTCTCACGTCAATCTAATTTCCAATTCACATTTTTGTTGCACTCACAGGCAAATTCGCTGATTTATAAACAGTAGCTGTTACCTTTACACACACCTCCCCATGCGTAGGTATAGCCATTAGTATATACTATATTTATTTGCTTAGGGGCTGAGTGAAAAAATATCCGCTAATTAGCACATTGCTTCTGTGTGTGTGTGTGCATGTTGGTGTCCGCTAAACACTTTGGTAATTGAGGCGATTCGATCGGTAATTGACTGAACGGAATCCGATTTCTTAATTCACCGGGAAACGATTATGACAGGAATAGGTGAACAAAAAAAGAAAAGAAAAAAAATTAACTTCGGTTGCTATACCACCTTTAACAAATACAAAAGATTCCTTATAAGACTACTATATGCTATAGTGATCCCATCTGAAAGAGACAGACGGATGGGCAGATAGAAATAATTATGGCTAAATTGACACAGCTGATCATGCTGGTCACTTATATAAGTGTGATCCATTTCCAGCTTCCCTACTTTTTAAAATAAAAAAAAAACAGAAACTTCAAATTGAATGGGGAATGTTTATTATCATTCGAACAAACATTCTTTAGCATTTATTTTTTGAAATATCCCTTTCAAATGTTGGTCGCGGATACTTCTCAGATGGTTCTTCTGTTGAGTCCAATTTTCGATGGCTCATTCGATCATTTCGGCTCGTAACTGGCCAATGACATGAGTGATTTTTTATTCCAAGGCCTGCATCGAAGCGGGACTGTCTGCATAGACTTTAGCCTTTACATATTCCCACAGTCTAACGGTGTGATCTCAGTCGATCTTTGTGACCAATCGACCGGCCTAAAATATTAAATGATCTGCTTACCGAAGTGTTCTCTCAATAGATCTGTATCCGAATGTTAGCCAATAATGAATGCTGGGTCTCAAGATGAGTGATGTTGTTGCGAATAGTATCTAGTATAGTATAGGTCTATTGTGTTGACCATAAGTTGAGCGAAGCAACCCGAACACATTCTTTACAGAACGTAAATTTTCGCAATAAAGTTGAACGATTTGTAAAGGTTGTTTGGTGTAACAGCTTGACACGACTTACGCGTGATCTCTCTCAAAAAAAAGGCTATTGAAAAAAATAAGTCTACTTGGATCACATATATGTACTATATGTATGTATTTGTTATAAGTTTTCTAACGCTTTCTCCTGCTACAAACTTCGTGCCAATCTTAGCATATTTGTTTAGGGTACAACAAAAAGAGAAAAGCAGGAAGAGCTAAGTTCGGGTGTAATCCAACCCAACATTTTAAGCTCTTATAATTTTGAAGACCCAAAGCCGGGGAAATATAATAAATATCATTCAAAAACTGACATTTTCGGCATAAAGTTGGCTAGAATAACGGTAATGACTATATGTAATATATGGAGGCTTGGGTAATTCACAGACCGATTTCAAAGACATTCGGTACTATAGGATCTCGAGTCTTATACATTTCTTTTATGTTGTTAAGATATCTTACATATTGACCTATACATCGAATTAAGTCAAAAAGAAGTTTAAAATTGTATGTTACATATATGGGGGCTTAGAGCTATAGACTCGAATCTATCAATTTTTGGCTTCACGATCAAAGTTTAACGGTATTTGCGGTAAAAAAATCAGATATAAGCACTGAGGTTCACATAATCTGTATCTGTAAACTTGAAAAGTTGTGGTAAATTCATACTATTTTTGAACATGGGATGGTATACCTGGCATCACTATCGATACCTCCTTCAGTGTATCATACCGTTGGGGCCCCAGATGCTTGCAGCGTAGTCCTGCCAATGAGGGACAAGTCCACTAAAGATGTTCCATTGTTTCTTTGGTGATTTACTCTAGACATTTCCTACAGTCTTCTTGATCTATCAACTCCATTCTGCGGGCGTGTGCCGCCGCCAGGCAGTGACCAGTTAGTATTCCGATCACTTTCGACTGCTGTCCTGCTTCCCAAGACACTTCTGGCCGATATGCGATACGAGGTTACTGCTTTGATTGCAGCTTGACTGTCTACGTAGATGTTGGCTCTAGTATTGATTATGATATTCACTAAATTTTGCTGAAATGTGTCTAGTAGTCGCTGCAATAAAGGATTTCACACTAAGGCAGGGGGTGCCATGTCCATTGTCCACTTTTGATACCCACTCCTAAGAAGTCTTTGCGTACTATCTTGGGTGTATAATCTAATGACGCATTTATTCAGTGAATTATCGGTCTTTTAGTGGTTTTCAACATACTCGTTATATGGGAAGTGGGCGTGGTTATCAACAGATTTCATATATTTTCATAGTGCTTTTAGAAGTGCTAGCAGGACATCTTCTTTTCAGCAAGTTTGGTTGAAATCGCTTTTGTGGCTTGGAAGATATGCATATACAATTTATTAGATGGCGGAGTCACGCCCACTTTTAAAAAAGTTTTAAACCGCAGAACAAGAATATAAAGGGAAATGACAACATACATACTTCTTATTAAAAAATTTTTGATGAAGCTGCCAGTTCAAATAAATCGGAACTATTGTATTTTTGAAATATTTTTCCCTCATAGCTCAAGGCATATCAATTTCACTCAACCCTTCCTCTCTTTGCTCAACTATTTATAGTAGGACAGGAAGGCTTTAAAAATAATTTCGACATGCGACATATGTTTTTATTACCGTGAAAAGTTCAAAGTGCTGTCACTATTTAATAGCATGAGAAATGAGATCCGAATGTGGAAAGCTGAGCCAAAAATAGCGGAGGCGTTATGCTTCTTCTTGCACTGCATGGGCTTAGTCAGTTCATGAATGCAGGGCACCTAATACGGAATTTAGGTGATTTATAGTAATGCAGTTGCAATTGATGCGCCCACTTTCATTACTTTAATGCGGAAAAGGGAGCTTAAAACTCGATAAAAAAATGCAGAGACTTTTAAGTGAAAATAAAAAATGCAAAGCGAAATTAATGATGGCTCATGGTGACATCACTTCGCGGCAATCACATCATTCACTTTATTTCTACGAATATATACTTTTGTGTGTCTGTAGATATGTATGGCACAAGCTTTGGCATTGAACGAACGCCGCTTTGTTGTCCGCGATTCAATGCCGAATCGTAATTTCGATTGCGATTACCTAATTTTTGCAACGCACGATTGCACCCGCTGAATACCAAATCTTCTATTATACACACCACGCCCACACAAACAGTACATCACTTTGCAAACTTTCAATCAATTTCCATTTCCTCTAATTACAGTTATGAACGAATCGAATAAACGCAAGAAACTGAAATCACGCACAGCAACTGTACCGAGTGGCGGCGGTCAAGGTCATACCCATGCTGAGGGCTATATGAAGGATCACTTGGACGCCTGGCTGGAGACTTGTCTCAAGGATGCCTCCAATGCACAGCTGTCCTCCTCATCAGAGTTCTTAGATTATAATCCAATGCCCGCGAGTACTGTTAGTGGCGTCGGCGGCGGTAGTGGTGGTATTAGTACAACAAATCCGCAAAAATTCCTACAACAACAAATGCAGCAACGTCATCAACAAAGCCAGCAACAACAGCGTGAGCAGCAGCAACAACAACAACAACAGAATCAAGCGTATTTGTCTAATAACAGTTTGAATAACGCGAATCAACAGCCAACATTTTCATATGTACAACAGCAGCAACACCAACAACAGCACTCGCCACAAATGCAACAACAACAATTTGGTTTGCGTTCGGGTCCAATGTCATTTTCCGGCGGTTATGCGGGCGGTGGCAGTGGACCCTTCAGCCAAGGTTTTCAACGGGTGAGTGTTGCTAGAGAATCTAACTGTATTATAAAGCTTTCATTGTCAGTTAGCAGGAAGCAGAGATTGAAGAAAAATCGAATGAACTCAGTGAAGATCTCTGAGACGATCATAGAAGCATTCTTTAAACCCAAAATGGTTCAGATCTCCTTGTTCTACCGAAAATATATTGATAGAAGACAAAAGGCTTCTGAGGCACTCAATGTTGTCTCTTTTTGTTTGCTCAAATCTGTGAAAACCGTGAAAAAGAGAATACTTAACATTCTAAGCGTCAATGCGGTAGGGAGAAAGCCGCGTCCTGGAAAGGATTCTTTTATTTAATTTAAGTAGACCACCGAACTATATTTAGAAGAACAACTCTTTCAAATGTTGATCGTGGCTACGTCTCAGATTGTACATTCGTTGAGTCCAATGTTCGAGCATTTAACTGGCAAATGACACACATGATGTTTTGCTCCAAGACCTGAAACGAAGCAGGATTGTCCGCAGAGACTTTAGACTTTACATATCCCTATAGGAAATAGTTTAACGGTGTGACATCACACGATCTTAGTGGCCAATCAACAGCCCTAAAATGTGAAATTATCTGCTCACCGAAGTGTTCTCTGAATAAATCCATTGATTTATGATTATTGAAGAAATATGAACCGATGATTCCACCGTCCCTCTGTACAAAATTTAGTTCGAAAACGTCGGTTCTTCTTGAAACTTTTCAAGAGCCCATAGAGCGAAGCGATGTAGCTTGGGAAGGTAGAGTGGCTTCAGTTCATGCACAAAGACTCTTTCATTTTAAACTCTCGACGTAAAGTTTACCAAGTCGTTTCATACATCAGATCGACTTGCTGCGAACGGCATTGAATCGACTCTCCACGGCCTTCGAGTACACTCTCATCTGCGGCTATAGCAGCATTTGCTTCGCTGCGGTTGACGTGGTCTATTCTGCCAAAAAAAGCTACTGAAAAAAGTGCCTCTACTTGGATCAACCGTTGTATTGAATTTATCTAATAGGCAACTGTCCATAGACCTCATAAGCAAAAATTGTTACATTAGCTGAGACCTCGAAAGAAACAAGCTTTGTGAGATCGTTCTTCAATACCAACATTTTAGCATATTCGCTATAAAAACGGCTAATATTTTTCAAATTTTTTTGTAATTAAATATCCTGACTTCATTCTATCCCTCGGGTCTTTCATAGAGAATTTTTTATTTCAAGCTCTCATTTTTGCTGCCCTTTCAGAATGTGCCAAATTACATGAAACAATCTCACTACAACAACCGCTACTCCATGATGTTCCCACACAGCGGCATGGGACCTGGTCCTGGTGGTTATTATCAACAAACCGATGCCCAAGACTTCGCCAGTCTGCCGCCCATAGTAAATATGATGGGCGGTTCATCGGAAATGGAAAATAACTCGACAGATGTGCTCGATGGCAGTGGCAGCAATCCGAATATTAGTAGAGGGTATGTAAAATATATTAAATTTAATCTTTTATGCACATTTAGCAGACGTTATACCTTTTATACAATATTGTTAACTTTTCTTCCATATTTTTCGTCTCCGTTAGTTTCCGTTTCAGCGATCCTTGCCTGCTGAATCCGTCCGACAACGACTCGAAAGTGAGTGGCCAAAATACACCCGATCGTCGCAATCAGTTGCCGAGCGATTTGGAGAATAATAAATTCTTCGCTGCTCTAATGGAACAGATTAATCTATTGCACGAAACTAATACGAAGATTTGCCGAAATCTACACGAAACAAAAGGTGAGCAATTAAGTATTTTATGTCTGACTACAAGCATACACGGGATGTACTATATATTTGTATTATATATATATTTTTAGTTATTATTATGTAGCAACAACACACACGTTAAGTTTTAGCTTTACTCATTGTTAGTTTCTTAATTTTATACTTATACGTATGTATATGTAGAGTTAAATAATTTGTTTTTACTTTTTTATTTGTGGCACAGTATTACCTTGTGAGCCGCTAATTATACTTAGTTAATCGCTCAGAACTAATTTAGTAGGTTTTCTCCTTCAATTTAATGAATGCTTTCATTAATGTCATTGTAGGCTTTCAACTTTTATTTGCTCAGCACTTCTAAATAAATGTATAAGTATTCCTATAAAATATGTATATATCATACACATGTTTACTGAATTCCGATAGTACAGTAGTTGAACAAGTTGAGTGAAATTAATTAGAAACGAAGCACATTTTCTTGAATAATACTAAGTAAGTCAAGTTGTACTTCGGCTAAAGAGTTATTACTCTTACATACTTATATCATCATTATCAATTATAGTAGTGGGAAAAAGAATTGATTATTTTCATCATTTTTTCTACAGTGAAGCCTTCTTCTGGCTGATCGAATTGAAAAACTGGTAGGTCAATGATTGAAGTAGTATATACAGAACATGCAGAAAACATAGAGGGTGATCCATTTCGAGGTTACGATTTTCTATTTTTTGAAATCCCAAAGTGTTCTCTCAATAAATCCATTGATTAATGCGATATGTGGGAAGTGATGCTTTCTTGTTGAAACAAAGTGTCATCACATAGACGGTTATCATGGCGCAATAATGGTCGCTATTGACGTAACTTTCTCACCAGGATAACTTTTGTAGAAATATGGACGGATTGATTCCAACGGACACCAAACCGTTGTTTTTTCTGGATGAAATGGTAGCTCTTGAATCTCTTCAGGTTTTCTTCGTTCCAAATGCAGCAAATTTTATTGATTATATATCCATGGAGCCAGAAATGGCTTTCAATTTAAAATCTCAACGTAAAATGCGCTAAGTCGTTCCATGCGTCAATCCGAGTTGCTGCGAACGGAACCGAATCAACTCTCCACGGTCTTCTTGTACACTCTCACCTACAGCTGCCATATTTTCTTCTGTGCTGTGGGTAGTCTGTACGGTCAGATATTATCCAACAATGGAATCTTGAGTTTAGAGATCGGTGATGGTGTTGCGAATAGTATGCTCGGTAGGCCCACAATATTGACCATAAATTGAGCGAAGCACCCGAAACACATTCATTACAGAACATGAATTTTCTTCCATCCAAAAAATTGAGCAGATACTGGAACAAGTAATAGATTAAAGGTGTCAAGTCTGGACAATATGGAGGGTTTGTTAGCCAAACCTATTCAAGCTTTCCGCGAGTCATCAAACTTTTATGAGGCCTCGCATTATCCTAACTGGAACGCTATACCTTATCTACAAAAGCTCAAAATAAAGCATTCCTTTGAAATCCCACCAAACAGAGAAAGTCATATTTTTTTGTGACTATCAGTCTTCGAAATGGTTTGAGCTGTTTTATACTTTTTAGGCCATGATCTCTTGCACTTTACATTCAAGGAAACAACACGCTTTTCGTCGCTTCAAAATTGGATCACTGCTTTGTCGTTTGATAAGCAGTCATTAATGCGACCAAGTTTTTCTGTAAAAGCATGAGGAACCGATATGATAAACTTCGAAATTAATCCTGGACGTTTCATGTGCTTGTCGTCGGTCGCGCTAGACAAATTTAACCTTTGAGCAAACTCTCAAGTTGTTATTCAATGATTTTCATTGGGTAATAACTTTATTTTCTCCACATCGGCTTCAAGAGTCCTTCCAGGATTCTAAAGATCGAAATTGTCGGAACGAAATTTTGAAAACGTATTCTGGCATTGACATTCAGTCAACACATCATCTCCGTACACAACACATAATTTTCGTTTCGTTTGAACTGTGTTTTTACCCTTTCAGATGTTCCATCTTCGAAAAAGCCCCAAACAAAAACTATTCCAAAAAATTCAAAAAAATTGTTATAAACAAGTCTTACTAGTTGGCTGCGAAAAGCTTCAATAAGATCAGATTACTTAATAAACGAGCCAATTCCTAAAGTTTTCTTGTGGTAAAAATACTTTGCCAAATAAAAATGCAAAGATTTGAATCTGAACAATCAGTTTATATGGCAACTATGTTCTATGGGGGTCCGATGTCGGCAAAATGTCAGATTGATATCCCAAAAACTGACGGGCTAGTTCGTATATATAGTATAGACAGACAGATGAACTTAGTGGCAAACTTATGTAATACGCCATGTTCAGGGCATAAAAAGCAGTCTAAGGCTAGATTAAGTTGTTGCAGGTTCAGGTTAGGAGAACGATCTTACAAAAGTGGGCCTTAAAAAAGGTGAAAAAAAGATGAAAGTGAGGTTGAAACTCATTGAAACGGCATGGTTTTTTATTTCTGGAATATAACTATCCCTCAAAATTCGATTTTGGTTAGAAATAAGACAACATTTGTAATAATGGATAAGACCGAATGCATTTAGTAAACATTTAATTGAAATTACAGTTAATCTACCACAATAACAACTTAATTATTTTTAATAAACTGAAACAGATTTGCTTCAATTGAACTCTGGGCTCTTATCTCGTTTTGCAATTGTCTTTTCTGATCTTAGACTTACAATAAAGATTCTTTATCTCACATCAGCAAAGATAATTTACGAAAGCAAATTAATTACGGCACAGTTATTTATTCACTTTTTATATTACTTTGTATATTTAGTATATACTCATACAACTTATTAGGGTGGTTCAAAAAAAATTTTGCGCTTGATATTCTGAAAAATAGTAATTACGGCATAGTTATTTCTGACTTTTCTACTACCTTGTGTATATGGTACATAAATACTCATACAACATATTAGGGTGGTTCAAAAAAAATTTTTTTTGCTGTCACCCTGAAAAATAGGTTCTTAGACACCTCTAAGAAAATCTTTTCGAGCATGAGCTCTTAGTTGTAACGAAAAGGTCTAGCACCGTAAAATTTGAGATATTTTTCTCATTATAAGATCAGAAAAATTCATTTCTCGCTTCCAACTACTTGAAAATAACTCATTCATACTTGACGAGATTTTGGTAGCGGTGACTTAAAACCAATTTTTCATAGCACCAAACGATAATATTACTTATTTTGCCCACCCTAATATATACACATGTATATGTCTGTAGCATCCGCACTTTCACAGCTCATTAGCTTTGCTAAGCAGTATTTAACTATTCATAAGCGTGCAACTGCAAGTAAATATTTGTTTTGAGCTTAGTTATCAATTAAATACAAAGCTACACAGCGTTTACTCGCCGCTTTAAATTGCAAAAATAAAATTTTATTTTATGTACACTATCTCTATTTACGCCCCTTCCAACGTCAGCGTGACTCTAGTTGTATTTGTATTTGTAGTTGTAAATAAGTGCCATTTAGCATTGTAATTTAGTAGTCTGTTATGTATTTATTGTTGTAATTGTACTTTTAATTTATTTTCTGTTTTTGTATTTTAATTATTATTTGTTTCTATGTCTTCCCTTTTTGTTCTTTTCTTACTCTCTTCCTCTCTCTTATCGTATCGATCTTGGCAATAAAAAATCAAATAAAACTAAATCCAAAAAAAATTCCAAAAACAAACTCTTTAGTTGATATTGAAGCTTTAAAGCACGCACCCAATTGGGGTTTGAGACACCGTAGAGATAGCTTGAGTGGATTAAGTACGCACAGTCAGCCCATGGTATTTGGCGGTGGATTTGGTGGTATGCAAAGTCCAGCGCCAACTTATCATTCAGGTATGTTGTCCAATGTAATGTTTCTTTTTTTATTTGTATTCCAAATATCTTTTTTTAATTTTCAAAAATAAATTTTTGTTTTGGCTTTTCTATTTGAGTACGAGTATTTTGAAATTATGTTTCGTTTTTCTTGTAAAACTTGGTTTGGTTTTCGTACTACAACGCCAACAACACACCAGTATTTTGATTTCACGATTTTGTTGCATATTTTCTTAAATTCACATAATGCTGCATATTTCTAGGCGCATACACCCCAGGTATGATGACCGACGTGGTTCGTGAGGTGAAAGAGGCCGCTCGTGTGCGCGAAGATGCGCTATTAAATCGGTAAGTGAAAAATGAGTACGAGAGATATATTATGCTTTAAAATGCACTGAAAATAAGGTAGCTTAGCCGGCTTAGAAACATTATTTTTAAATATTTCCATAATTTATTTGAAATGGCTGAGTATTGTTACTCTTCTTATTCTTTACTGGCGTAGACACCACTTCCATAATTATAGCTGAGTTAACAACGTCGCGCTAGTCGTTTCTTTTTTTAAATACCAAGTGCAGTCAGATCTTTCTGTATTTGGTCTCCCTCTTCCTCTGCTTCTACCGACGGGTACTGAGTCGAAAACCTTCAAAGCTGTAGTTTTCTCATGACTTCAACATGACTTAGCCAGCGCAGTTGCCGTCTCTTGATTCGCTGAACTATGTCAATGTCGTCGTATACCGTACAGCTCATCGTTCCACCGACTGCGGTATTCGTCGTTACTAATGCGCAAAGGACCAGAAATCTTCTGCAAAACCTTTCTCTCGTACACTCCTAAGGTCGACTCATTAGATGATGTCATTGTCCATATTTCTACATCACATAGTAGGACGGGAATGATAAGTGACTTGTAGAGTATGGTCTTTGTTCGTGGAGGGAGGGAATTTACTTTTCGATTGTCTACTCAGTCTAAAGTAACACCTGTTGGCAAGAGTGATATTAGTTTTGATGCTGTTTCCTAGATAGACGAAATTATCAACGACTTCGAAGTTATGACTGTCAACACTGACGTGGGAGCCCAGTCGCGTGTGCGATATCCTCATTCACGACTAGACCCATACGCTTCGCTTCCTTATCCACTCTGGAGAAAGCAGAACTATCGGCGCGGTTGCTGAGACCAATGATATCGAAGTCTTTGGCATACGCCAGCAGTTGTACACTCTTATTGAAGACCTTCTTTATTTAGCTCTGCAGCTCGAATTATTTTCTCCAGAAATAGATTGAAAAAGTCACATGATAGGAAAGTCGCCTTGTATGAACCTCATTTGATACCGAAAAGTTTGGAGAGGTCTTTCCCGATACTGACGGAGGTTTTGATATTGCTCGAAGTCAGTTTATACAGCCGTATTAGTTTTGTGAGGATACCACCATACCATAGCGGCATAAAGCGGTGAAAATCTGGTAGATAGTACTACAGATAACCATATTTTGGGCTCCGGCGAAGTCGATCAGCCTCAACCCATTTGGGGATGTTTCCTCGTGGAGGCTGAATTTACCGACTGTTGTGCCAAAGATAACATCCTTGCCCACCCTGGCATAAAGGAAAGCAAGACATCAGTCATCTGCGCAGCGGCAGCTTCTCAATTAAGGCACCTGACATCCAGGTCATGCCCTTAAAAAGTTATCCTTAATGCGTTTGCCATGGTCGTCATCAAAAGATGGTTTCTCTTCCGAGACTGTTGGCAATTTTTCATTGGGAGCGTTTTTTTTACGTCACGGGTCCCAAACCCAGCGCACAACCCTGTGGAGTTGCTTCGCCTTCTCACTTTAGCTCGGCTTCAAACGGATGTTCTTCGTCTAGGACCGTCGTGAGCTGCTTGAGCCGTATGTAAAAGAATCATTTCTGGCCACTACCAATTGAATGGCAATTAGAGAACTTTCTCCACTTGCGTGAACTTCTACACATGATTCCATCCTGATTTTTAATTATACAAAATGTCAAAACACAATAACACCCATTCTTAATATTTCAGGGTAAAAGCGATGGTCGAAGAGCGTCAATGGTCGTTTAATGAGAGCAACTTGCGCATGATGCGCGACATTGAAGAGCTAAAGGTTAGTTAAAAATACATACTAACGCGCATATTTACTCTAATCTAACCATCCTATATGTCATTTTATTCCATTCTTCTTTCAGTCTCAAGTCCATCATCTGCGCGCCGACCGCAAAGAGTCCAACAAACGCATTACACACCTCGAGGCGGAGAACAAGTACATGCGTCAAATGTTGACGAATCTCTTCAACCAGCGCAACGCACCCGACATCATCTACGAGAATGAAACACTGCGCACACAACGCAAATCCTTTCCAACAGCGCCGGCACGACGCTCACAATCGATGAATCTGCATTACGGCACCATACACCATCAACCGCCAACCGTTGCGCTCACCGTGGATGAGCAGGACGAGCGCTTGCATATCGTTGAGGCGGCCACGCAGCAGCGTGCCACCGCCGCGGACATGGTGACCGTAAGTGATAGACGCACCACTGAGTTGCGCAGTTCGTTCTCCAGCTCGGATGGTGGCGGTAGCGTGGGAGCGGGTAGTTGTGGTGGTGGTGTGGTTGGCACCGGTGCTGCTGCGCGTAACAGTGGCAGCAGTGGTGCCAGTGGCGTAGGCATTTGTACAGTAACAGCCATGCCTAACGGTAACGCTGCAATGGCCAGCGGTCAACAGCTGATGTCGCCGCCAAACTTTGCGTTGATATCAACACCGGCCGAGGAGGAGGCGGTCAAAATGCGCAAAAAGAAGGGCCGAAAAGTGCCACAAATCGACGGCTCGAAGCGTAACGGTGAATATCACGAGGAAGTAAGTGGCGCTGCCGTGGCTGCGACACACGCTGATGAGGATGCTGGCAATGAGGCGGACGACGATAGCAAACTGTCGTCACAGGAGCTGCAGCAGGAGTTGCAGGATGCGGTGGCAGCGCGTAAGGAGGCCGATAATCGTGTCATTGCGTGGGTTTAATTGCTTGCATACACTTTAGTGAAATGTTGTGTGGCACAAAGATAGTTGTTTTCTTATTCTTATTTGTTTGATTTATGGCTTAATGTTACTTTTAATTTTATATTTTACATTAATATGAAATGTATATACATATGTATATTTGTTGCGCGCTTGTTGCATGCAACATGCTGTAATTAAGCCAGTATTTGCCTACACTATTTTCATTATTTGCTTTTGGTTGACAAGAAAAAATTTAATTAAGTAATACAATATTAAAAAAATTAAAATAAAATAATTGACGTTTCCAATACTTCAGAGTTATTGCATCATTGCAAGTATTATAATTATTATAATAATTTATAGCAACAAATAATCGAACATAAAGGAAGTGAAGCAAAATTGGTTAAATTTTTTCTCTTGTCAATCCAATAAGTTTTCACAATAATTAATAATATATTATTTGTAGGACAACCTCTAAGCAATATTTCGCTAGTTCTGGTTATACCTTTGTACATAAAACCGGCACTTTTTTGTATTATTTTTAATAATTTCGTACTTATTGTAGTTATTCTTATTTCATATTATTATTATCACCAATGAGTCAAACGAAATTGATATTTCAAGCAAATATTGATTTTATTAAAATATTTTTTGTTCTTTGTCCGAATCGGTTAGTCCATATATAGTTTACCCAGTTACCTAGTTATTTGTTGCAAGCAGTTTAGTATTTGCTTAAGAGAGGACAATTATGATTTATCAGTAAACAATGAGTTGAGTACGCCATTGTCGCTTCATTGGTCATGGAAGCCAATCTTTGATTATTAAGGCAATAATATTTTTTTTTTAATTTCTATATCTACATTTTGTCACCTAAAATGCAAAACAACTTTTAAATTCATTTTTTATTGCTTACGATTCACTACATCATATAACATATATGTATGTAGCATAAAATTTTCTGCTGATATATCCACTGTATAACCAATATTTAAACATTTTATAACCAAAAGTCAATTTTTTTTCAATTTGAGTGGTTTCTATTACATCGTTTCTCGCAACTTGTTGCCATTCAGGTTTACTCAATTTTTGTTTCTTCAAAAGAACTTAATTCGATATCAAGAGAACTAAAGCTGCTTAATAGTATTTCCAAATGAGATATATCCCACATTTTCATTATAATTTCGGTCGACAAAGTTCTATTATTTTAATTTATTTTAAAATTGGCTCTCAAAAAAAAAAAATTCTTTAGTAAGCTTGTTGAAAAGCGCCTGTTAATATTTCCGCAAGAATTTTTTTCTAAAAACTACAATTTTTTTTCTTTGTATGCGACATTGTTTGGTCTAAAAAGACGATTTGTTTTAAATATTTTAAGATTTGGTGCATTGTTGTTGTTGTAGCGGCAGAAAACATTCTTAAATTTTAATTTTGAGTAATCGTGCCGAGTTGACAATTCTTTGACCGGAAAAACGTCCAGGTCCTTTCCTGTTATTTAGACCCTACTGTCGTGGGAATGGATCGCCAAAGATCGGCGGATAAGCGATTTGTTATAGCGGCAGAAAACATTCTTGAAATAAATTTGGGTAAGGGATTTGGATAAGTGATCGTCGAGGGTGCTGAAAAAAAGCTCTTTGACCGCTGCATTAATTCCGATCTCTACATTGGATGAACCGAAAAAAACAGTATTAAAAAGTATATTCTGTACAAAAAAAAAATTTAAAAAAAATTAAAAATTACAAAATTGCATTGTTTTTAAAAGAAAGTTGAAGAAAATTCTCTTCATAATTTTCTTACCAAAATACGATTTTGAGTTAAAAACAAACTTGTTTCAAGAAAAACGCATTTAGAGATAAACTGATCGAGCTGATTGAACTGGCCGACCACATTATACATACATCGTTCTCACAACAGTCGGGTCAAGCTAACCGGAACGGTCCCGGTTTTTTATCCAATAAGGACTGCTTAGGTGGCTGTTTTCTGTCCCTTCAACAACAGCAACTGCTACATTTTACAAGCCTGTAATTAAAAAAAATATTCGAAATCTTCATTTAAAATTTGATTATGGACTTTTTCAGGGTAAAAACCTACTTTCGAAATATGCAAAAAATACAATTTTATTTTTTTTTTCAAAATTCATCACTGGGGCCGTTATTATTTGTTTTTTTTTTCAACCAAACAAATTTTAAAGACACAAAGTGCGGTTATTAATCATATATAGTGTATTTTAGGAAAAATATAGAGACCATTTTTAACCTCAAAATATTTAAAACCAAGAATGATGACAAAATTTTGAATATAATATACACATACTATGTATATGTATGTACATACATATGTATATGATCAAAAAACAAAACCACCAACCAAAGTTCAGCGCCGGCTTGGTTGCACAAGAAAGCCAAATACTTAAAATTTAGCTCGGATTATTTGTTGCCTTTAAAAATTATTTTTAAATTTATTAAAATTATTATACAATGTTATTTATTTTATTTTTTCTAATTTATGTATTTTTCTAATTTTTTTATTTTTAATATTTTTATTTTTTTTAATATTTTTATTTTTTTAATATTTTTTATTTTTTTTAACTGATTTCCACGGAAAATTTTAATTTTTTAATTATTTTTTATTAAATTTTACTTTGTTTTAATTAAAAAAAATTTAAATTTGCTAAATATGTATGTATGTAAATCACTGGCTTTTATGGCAGTTACGTAGATACCCATTATAAATATTAAGTTTTTTTAGCCGAAAAAATGTAATAGACTACAATTTCCAAATTAGTTATTATTTTAAATAGTAATTTGTATAAGATTTAATAAAAAAAATATGTACAGACACACATATGTATGTATACACATATGTTCTTAGTATAAATATTTATTTTGCATGTAAAAAATATTATGCCTTATGTAGTTAAATCAAAACTTAAATTAGTTCCAAATTTATTTTTCTTCTAATTATTTTTATAAATTAATTAAATTTTATTTAAAGTTAAGCTGCATGCTTTATATGAACAAAATAATTTTAAGCTGCAATTTATTGTCATTATTTTTTTTTTGTTTTTCTTTTTGTAATATTTTTGTTTGTAATAAACTAACACTAAAAAACTAAAACACACACAC
This sequence comes from Bactrocera tryoni, assembly GCF_016617805.1. Classification (NCBI taxonomy): domain Eukaryota; kingdom Metazoa; phylum Arthropoda; class Insecta; order Diptera; family Tephritidae; genus Bactrocera; species Bactrocera tryoni. The sequence goes on from NC_052499.1 coordinate 77,586,115, forward strand.
ATACACTTACAATGAAATGGTTAGCAGAACTAACAAGAACACAAAAGCATTCCACTGCATTTGCGGCATGCCACAAGGCCACAAAATAACCCAAAAAACCGCACACATACTCGTTGTACATGCACACCCATACAAACATACATAAATATACTCACATTTCCTCAGCTTGTTATGCACTTTCCTCCTTAAATATACAATCCAAGTATGTAGTAATAACATTTACATTTAAAAAGTAATTTAACCGACTTTTCCGTGTACGTTTCTAACCTCACTTGTATTTTTTCCGTATGCTCTTACTGACTCTCTCATTTTAGGCTTGAGCATATGGTAAAAACACTACGTCTAAATTCCAATACAGCCAACAATGCGACCAACAACAACAATGCATCCCATTATCCAAACGCAAGTGTTGCATATAAACTAACTAACGGTACAGGTAGTACTGGTAACGGTGTGGTTGTAAATCCCTACGTTGCTGGTTACACTTATAACATTAACCCTTGCACTACCAACAACTCAAGCAGCGCATTGCCACCACCAACAACACACTCAACGGCAATGTCATCAGCAACATCGGCGGCGGCGGCGGCGGCGGTGATCATGCCACATCAAATGCAACACAAAGCGCATACGATCGCCACGGCGAGCAGCAGCATCGGTTGTGTCGGGCAATCGCCAACCAAATTGAGCGTTGCTGGACCCATAACGGATTTATAGTTCTAGCTGACGGCCACCAAGCGACGTGTACGCGTCACGCATTTCTGACTGCAGCAGCGGCGGCCACATGCCACATACCAATGCGCACGCCTGCATACACATCATTGCCACTGCGTGCGGCGGGTGGAGCGTGGGCGTAGACGATGAATCCCTATTTTAGCCGAAAGCGTCGGTAAACGAAACTCGAATCTTGATATACGAAACACACTCGAATACAAACGAAGTGTTGATTGATATACGAAACACACTCGAATACAAACGAAGTGTTGCGACGACTTCACTCATGAACGTCCATAACGGCATAGTTTTTTGCATAATTTTTGCGCATAAGTATACTCGTAATTGTTATTAACACTCGTTAACGCATTCGCATTTGCATTTTTTGTGTATGTGTTAGTGTGCAATTCGTCCATATGTATATGTGTAGTTTGTGCTTTATATATTTGACTTGCGTTTTGCATTTGGAAAATCGTCCATAATTATTATTACATAACTCCAGTTTGTATTTACCCAAGTAGTTTGTTACTAAAAATAATAAAAAATAATATTTTACAATAGACTCTATGGTCAAGTAGTGTATGTATGCGTTTTTGAAAACCCCTAAACAATTTTTTTTGGAAACATACGAACAAAAATTGAAATTCGTTGCAAATTAAATGTTTTTGCTGATCATTTTGTGTAACTGTAAAAATTTATCTTTGTATTTGAAAGAAAAAATTATAAATATGCTTATATACAAATTCTGTTTAAATATTATAAATTTTTCCCCAAAATCATTTCAAATTTCTGAAAAAAAAATCATAAAATTAAAATGAAAAAAATTTTAAACTAAAACCATTACGTAATAAAGTACATACATGATATAAAAACAATTTGAAAAATATTAAATATGAATATTTTAAACATATTATATATAATGACATTAAATACTATATACATGCATATATATTTGTATAAGCTAGCGCGTATAATAGAAACTACAATATGCAAAATAAGATATTTTAAGTGCCATTACTATATAAACAATATAATAAATATTTTATTTTTGAGTTAAAAAACAATTTTTAAATTGTGTTTTTGTCTAATTTTGCACGCTTCTTGCTTAAAAGTCGCTAAAATTGTCAACTAACTGGGCCAAAAAGCAATAGAACTGGTTTTTTGTAATTTGACTTCGACTTCCTACAGGGTATGTGCGCAGCAACCTTAAAATATTTTTACTATGCGCTCTCAGAGGGCGCTGCTGACATTTAGATCTGAATAGTACGCAGAAGATTAGTATTCGTTTATTCGTTAGATTGTTGACTTATAAACGCTTCTAGCCTTATAAAATCACTTTGACACCATAAATAGTTTACTTAAATTAATTTTTTTGTGATAGAATATTACAATAAAGCAGTAAAACATAATTAATAAGTTGCTGGTAACTGTTGACACGTCGAGTTCTCAATTAGCAGAGACACGCACCGCTTGCGCCTTTTGCTATGCAACACGCGGTGACTTTGTAGGTAGGCATATGTATGTGTGCCTGGATATGTGGGAAATAAAATTTTCTTGCGTTGTCTGCTATGAGTTTTTGGTTGCCTAGTCAGAGCAGAGAATGTAAAGTATATTCTCTGAATGAGCGTGTGCTTGTCACGTACATACATATGTGATCAGTGTGATAAGTCTGAGGGTTACTTTAACTAATTTATATCATGAATATATATGATATTAGGAACAATTTTATTAAAATCGAAATGCGTAAAATTAATCCATTTTTTATCATGAAATTTGATCCGATTTGTAAAATTTGTACGGAGATTGATCTGTGTCTTAAATCCCTGACAAATTTCTTAAAGACATCTCGTCAAATGAAAAAGTTTTGAAACACGCACTTCCGATCCTTTAATTTGTAGGATAGCTATACTTGTATCTGCGGTTCCGACAAATGAGCATCACATTGGGAAGAAAAATATCGTGTAACATTTGCCTATGGGCAAAAAATAATAAGACTTTTTAATTTATATTTCGCGCGGACACCCACTCGTCGAAATATTTTCTTTCTAGGATGGTATGACTGTCAGTGTCAAAATAATCATTAGTGTTTAGTATACTTTTATTTTTATGAAGAACATTAAGTACACTGGGTGACCTTTACGATGAGTGAAGTTCTATTAAATTTTATTTGCGGAACCTTTCAAAATTTTAGAAAAGACCTCCGGTGTTAATTGTTTGTCGCGAGTTGGTGTTTTTCATTGGTACAAATTATTCAATGAAGTCAAGAACGCGCTGACGACGGAGCACCTCTAAGACAGCTATCAACAAAAACCGATGACCAACATCAAAGGAAAAGAAACAAAGGAATTTGTGCTTGAGAATCGAAGATTAACAGTCAGAGGTTGTACTGGCATCGTTGTAATATCGAAAGGATGAGTAAAAACTATTTTAAAAGCTCATATGTGCCTAAGGATAGTGATGGAACGATTGGTTTCAAAATCACTTAATTTTTAACGTCTGTGAAACAATGCTTTCCGACTACCAGGATGTCATGAAATGTATTATTACTGGCGATGAAACAGACGATCAATTGGCTAAATATCGTCGCAAAGATGAGCCGAAGCCGAAAAAACCACGTGAAAGCAGATCAAAATTTAAGGTTATTTTCTTCGATTATTGAGGTGCACTTCGAATTCTTCCCGATGGGCCAAACAGTGAACAAAGAATGCTATTTGAATGAAATGTGTGGTTTGCGCGAAGCTATACGTAAAAAGAGGCCGGAATTATGGAACGACAACTTTTGCTAATGCACCGTCGAATACTGCATTGATTGTGATTGAGTTTTTCGTAAAATTTTCAATTGATTGTATTCGCTTGATTTAACTCCGTGTGACTTTTATCTCTTCATTACACTCAAACGACCGCTCCGGGGAAACCATTTTGAGTCAATTGATTGGCAAAGCGCATTGTAGGCTATTCCGGAAATTAACTTTAAGAACTGTTTCGAAGTGATTGGCGCCAAGGTTACTTTAAGTGGGACGACATAGATTTTGAAGAACAATTTAAGGGGTCAGAAGGGTAATCGTTTAAAATTTTTTTTTTTTGTATTTTCTGTTCCTTTATACCCTTAGAATTAATGTAGAAGCCCACGTTACCATTTGAAGGTTTCGAAAAAGGCCCATAAATAATAATACCGCTCGACGTTCGGAGCGCTCGGAGTACACACCTCAAACTTTAAATGACTTTTTTCTCAAACACACACGTTTGTTAAACAGGCGGACATGATTCCGGTCGAACTATTCAACCGATTTGCTTAGTTTTTTTTTAAATGTTCATAAAACGCCTGGCTGTCGTCCATATTAGTTTAATAATTTTTTATAATTTATTGACAATGTTATGACAAAACTTATGTAAAAAAAATTTAGAAAAATAAAAAAAAAAACTATTTTATTTATGAACATTTTTTCATTATTCTAGAAGGGACGATAACCATTCACGTACTTTTTAAGAAAAAATTGGGTTTTTGTGTTTCAGATGATCCAAACATGAGAAATCGTGTTCGCCAGTGAAAAACGCATCTCATTTACCCAGCCATTTCTCCGACAGGTGTCATCAAAAAATTCCGAAAAAATATATACCATATATTATACACGATATAACTCATGATATGTGAAAAAAGTTCTATTGAAGAGTAAAAATTTCTATGACAAAAAAAAATGTCAAAAAAAACAGGCCAGATTACCCTACAGACCCCTTAAGAACTTTAAAATTTTGAATAAAGTCTTATATCTTTTGCTCATATTAGAACACACTCAGAAAATCTTGAATAATTTAAAAACCGAAATTGGGTTGTTATTTTTATATTTAATATAATTGCATTTTATATAACTTAATACCTTAAATTACAGAGCAAATTGAATAATAATTTATTTTTCCTTTTAATATATATATATTAGGGTGTTTTTCTTTTTTTTTTTTGAATTATTAAATTTTTTTCAGTCCCGGCACGAAGTTTCCTTTGAAATACCCTAAAAAATTTCCTGAAAATTTTAGCCCTTAATATTAACATTAAGAACTGGACCAAGGCATGTACAAATTTTCCATAGAAAATACACTACAATTGTGATTTTATATCTTTAAATTCCTACAGTTCAGAGGTATTTTTTGGCATCGCTTTGACTTTAGACGCATATTTCTCAGAATTGTTCACTTTACAAAAGTGCCCAGTGCAACAAAGTCGTAACTCACACCGGCGAGGTAGTACGGGGCTATAAACCTGGCTTTTTCACGAAATTCGCATTTTTTTCTATAAATCTCGTAAATGACAAGAGCTATAGAAAAAATGTTCATTACAAACTTGTAGAAAATTGTATTTGCTACAAAAAATGTTCGACGTCAAAATCGCTATCATTAATACTTTTCGAGATATTCAGCTTTTTAAGTAAGGTTGTATGGAATTTTCAAAGCTTTTTTATTACTTACCATCTAGCCGAGTGTGACTCCAATGTCCTAAAATCATAAGTCGCTTGGCCTTGCCTCATAGTTCATTTGTAGATGTATTGACAGAATGTCCCGGATAACTTTCAGAGCTTTAGTAGACGTAGTTTTCATTGCGGCCGTAATCCCCAGACAGCAGCTAGACTTGCTATACTTTTTCGACAGAGACAACCACCTCATCATATATTAGTGCGGTACGGTTGATATTTGTGTAGACCATGTGACGTAGTAAACCCCACTTTGAGGTAATTACTCTTCTGCTGGAGTTCCAGATTCGAAAAGCTTTGAAAATCTTGCCCTCAATGTGTTATGAGGCGATTACAAATAACCAGAATAATGGAAATTGTTATACTGGGCTTATGGGAGTTTAAGGAACACATTTACCACCCACTAAAATTATTTCTTACAACTGAGAACACCCACATAGGCAATAAAGGAAATCTGTGCTACAATACTTCATTGAAGAAAGTACATGGTGAGAGGACTACGAGGAGACAATGACACACAACCCCTTTCTTAGTCAGCGCCTGTTTTATTGCTTTTATTACCTCAAATAGTTGCATTTCACACAAGTAAAGAACTACATATATATATATTTACATTGCATGGGCATCACAGCTATTTGTCCGTCGCAATTGTGCGCTTGCCGCAGCTCCAATGGCCGCACATGAATGGGTTTTGGCGCGAAAAGTCCGCCATAAAAATGAAGTCACACATATTAAATTTATGTACAACAAGTTAAATAAGATTAAAACTTGTAAAACTTGTGCAACATTGCGTGCAACAATGGCACAGCTTTCATGGTGGCGGGGATACGCTTTACAGTGCAACATGGCCCACTGCCACGCCCACATAATTGTATTTACAGGCGCGGTTTTTAGTGTGAAAAAGAGCAATGCACGGAGCTTCGAATATTTGTGCGAACAAAGTGAGTTTTGTTGTTGGGCAGCAAATTATCTGCGCGAGTGTGTGTGTGAGACGTTGCTGTCGCTAAATTTTAGACGGACATAGGCAAGGCCCACAATTGTAAATAGTTCCGTGTTCACTGTCAACCCTTCAGAACTCACGCTGATTGCATTTTACATTCAATAATCATGATTCGTAGTGAATTAATTCATGAATGTAGCTAATCTTCATACAGGGTCCGGCACTCGAAGTGTAACCAACTTCAGTCCGTTCTCGCAACTGCCGCACTAGAATCAGCTGTTTATAAATTTGCTGAATGACAGTTCGGAGTATTGTTCACAAGTGTACAAAAGCGTTTTGCCAAAAGTGAACGCAAAAAAAGTGATTAGCGATGGAATTCAAACGAAATAGTGTGATTGCTGTATATTTAGCTGGAAAATCACAGCCAGCAATTGTTCGTGAGCTCAAACACCTTGATGTGAATAAAGTTTTTGCTTATCGCACCATCACTCGTTACAATGATACTGGTAGCATCGCAAAACGCCATGGAGGTGGTCATCAAAATGTGAGATGGTTCGGAAAGTGAAGAAGCGACTTGAGCGAAATCCGCGACGAAGTGCCAATCAAATGGCTAAAGAACTGAAAATATCCGACAGCAGCATCCGACGCATATTGAAAAATGAGCTCAAGGTCAAGCCTTATAAGTTCCAAAAGGCCCATGATCTCACACCGAAGCAGCAACAAGTAAGACTTGAAAGAGCGAAGCAGTAGCTTCGCTTGGCTGAAAGCGGTCAAATTCCAAACATTGTGTTTTCTGACAAAAAATTTTTTCCAATTGAGCAATTCGTGAACTCTCAAAACGATAGGGTTTACTTGACCGACCGTTCATACGAGAATCTAAGTCATCAGTTGGCCACCAGGAGGCAGCACCCGCCACAAATAATGGTTTGGGCCGCTGTAACCGCAGATGGTCAAAGTAAATGCGACGTATTATCGGGAAAGTGTTCTGGAGGCTGCTTTGAAGCCGGGGGCAAACAAACATATCGGTCGCAAACCATGGACGTTTTAACAAGACTCAACACGGTCTCACAAAGAGCGAGTGAACCAAGAATGACAGAAAAACAACGTTCCGAACTTCATTACGACCACACAATGGCTCTCGAGTTCACCAGATACAAATTCAATGAATTATTCTCTTTGGGTCATTTTGGAGAGCAAGGTCCGAAGTAAAAAATACACCAGTCTCGAGATGCTCAAGCCACATTCAGGAAGCATGCGATTCGTTTTTTGACCGTCTCAAGGCCATAGTTAAGGCAAAAGGTGGTCATATCGAGAAGAAGTGCATTGGTCCTGAATTTATGTTTATTTTCACTCATTTTGTACTTAAAAAAAATAAAAATAATTTTCCAAATCGAATTTATGGCTTTTTTAATTGGTTACAGTTCAAGTGCCGGACCCTGTATAACATCTTTTATATAATTATATATTCTCTGTTTTTATACAATATCTTTTGCCATACTTTGTCCAAAAGATTGATTCTACGTTCATAACGTTTTTGTTCCGAGCAAACAAAGGATTGGTCCAAGTAGTTTTTGAGGTTATAAATGTAGGTGAATGTTCTCCCATTCAAAAAATTTTGCAGAAATCGAAACAAGTAATACTTATTCCGAAGGTGCCAAGTCTTGAGAATACTGGTGGCAATAACTCATCCTTTTTAGATAATGATCCTTTGCACTTCACATACATACATATTGTAAACAGTAGGTTGTAGGTGTTGCCAGTAATAATCCGCTTCAAAAATTGTTCACTCTATGACGTTTGATAAGCAAACCGCAGTCGTTAATGCGACGAAGCAAATAACGTTCTGTAAGAACATGAAGAATCCATATTTCCGTATTTTAGGTTTCGAAATAAGTCCTAGACCTTATTGTTAGACATATTTAATCTTTCATCAATCTCTCGAATGATTATTCGACGACTTTATTTCATCCACATCTGTTTCAAGAGGTCTTCAGAACGCGGTGCATTCTCAGGATCGAAATTTCCGGAACGAAATCTTGCAAATTATGGTTTGGCGTTCAGTCAACTTCGTACGCATCACAAATGTTTCTTAGATATTCCAACTTCGAAAGGGTCTCAAACAAAAACTATTAAAAAAATTTAAGAAAATTGTTTATTAATTAGCTGTTCAAATATAGAATGGTAAAGCGGTTAGGTGTGAAGTTGGCTTCGAAAAAATTCAACAAGATCAGTAAGTAGTAGTAATCAAAAGAAACCACTTAGTGAATGACCTAATAATAGGCGATATTGACGTCATTGGTTCACGAAAATTGAATATAAATAATAATAAAGTTCGATGTTCACATTCCATGTATATGAGGTCCTGTAAATGAAATGATCTGCTGGTATGTCATATAATATAACGATTTTGTTCCAAACTATTTAAAGCGCGGTAAATAAGGAAATTTTTCAAAAACGTTACATATGTATAACTTCACCAACCCCCCATGAAAATATCATTCAATTATATAAAAATATACTAAAAAACTAAGCCGGCACTCTTTCCTTGTCATAATGTAATCTGATGATATATCGGTCCAGTATTTCATCTAGCGCTCTTATACATAAGTAATGTAAATATTATTGCTATTTTGGTGGACTCTATATCATCGGCAATCGGGATCCGAGAATATTTTTTTGTTTTAAATACTCTAAAGCTGTTTCAAGATGCTTTGGAAAATCAGAGAAAATTATGGAAACTCGGAACTCTTGAAATGAAGATACCATTAATGGTCATCAATGAGTTTATAGAAAATATTGCGAAGATTGGATGATAGGATCAAGCCGTGGGTGTGGGTATTAGGAAATGGAAACATTTCTTTCAGTCAATTAACATTTAAACTTTTATCAGTAAATTTCTGAAATTTTCTGTTCAGGGTCGCAGGTATATAGAGGGGAATAACATGGATTATTTGCCATATAAGCAACTCAGGTCCAACCCCTCTTACTTTCTACAATTCCTAGTAATATTATAATCCTTACAATTCAGTGCAACAGTGATAAATGAATGTTAGAATGCTGACAAAACAATATTTTAAGAATCTAAACGATTTGTTCTCCCCCTCTAATGTGTTCTCAGCTTTCACGAATTTCTTGCATATTTTGGAGAGCTTTCACCGTAGCACTTTATTATAATGATATTTCAACTTCTAACGGTGGTTAGTGAACCTAGGGAAAAATAGTTGAATGACACACACACACACACACACACTGCCGCCAACACAAATGACTAAATGTTGCAGCAGCAGCAGCACTGACCTCCACCGATCCACTACAAAGCAGCGAGATTAAATAGCGAGAGAGAGAAATACAGAAAATCATCCGAAATGTGGCAGCTGAAATGAATATTTGAACTTCGCTGAATTCATGCCAAAAACATTTGCAACGAAAGATTAATCCGTAGCAATGCAACGCAACAAAATAATGAAGAGAATTGCGCGCGAAATGATGAAGGTAAGCAAATGAGTGCAGATGGCGGGGAGAAACAATGGCGCGACAACAAGTCGCCGAACTCTGGAGCAAATGCGCACTGAACAATAGTTTTCACGTAGCTTGAGTTCGAGCATTGTAATCATAATAAGTAGCTGACGGACAACAACAACAAGGAATTATGTTAGCAACAACACATTCAGTACAAGACAGAAGAGCCAAGAACCTCTGGCACAATTTGTGTTATTGAAAGTGAAGCTTCGTGTACATTTGACAATGATTTTTGAAATGTGCAGAATGAAGTACTTATTACGACTAATTGCTTCGCTCTTGGTTAGCTATGAATGCAGTCATGATGATTGGCGGGACTTGAATTGATGTCAATGTTTTTAAGTTGATTTCGTGTGTAGTTAGAAAATACCAAAGCATACAAAAATTAACGAAAAATCTTGGATGAACATGTTCCCTCAGAGACCTTCCATAAAATGCTTGATATTCATTTATTAAGTTCAAACTTTCAGAACTCAAATTTGCTCAGAATAAGAAGATGATTTTGAGCGGTGGTCCAGAGTTAGGCATATGGCAGTATTTTAAGTTGCCGAACAACTGCAGTATATTTCAAGCTGAAGTCTTTGCTATTGCGAAAGCCGCGGAGTTGGCCTCTAATGTACCTGCAGGCAATTCCAGAGTCAACATCTACGTAGATAGCCAAGCAGCACTCAAGGCAGTAAGCTCATATCGCATATCGGCCAGAAGTGTCTTGGAAAGCAGGGCAGCAGTGAAAAATGTTGCCAGAAGTAAGAAATTTCACTTCTACTGGGTGCAAGGCATCGAAGGCAATGAAATAGTGGACGAGATTGCCAAGTATGGTGAACGGCTATCATCCGAAACGTGATCAAAAATGCTTGCCTTTCGTCGGCCTTTTTAGGCAAGGAAACAAAAAAGTCCGGGTGGGCCACATCTGGGCTGTAGGGCGGTTGCGGAAGCGTTGGGATGCCGGTCTTGGTTAGTTAGCTGTTCACAAGAAAGGTGGTGTTAGCCGGGGCGTTGTCGTGATGCAACTTACAATCAGCAGCGATGTCTTGTCGCACTCGATTGAGTCTCTTGAGGACTTCCACGTAAAACTTGGCGTTGAGGGTTTGTCCATGAGGTACAAATTCATGGTGAACGATGCCTTTGATGTCAAAAAAGACAATGAACATCGTTTTCACTTTGGACCTCTTCCCGGCCCACCAAAGAGGCCTGGTGCCACCGAAATATATTAGTTTTTGATCTGCTTGATCATATCAAACGTCTCTCTCGCAGGATTACCGAGTTTCACATAATAATCAATCGCGTACCTCTGATCTAATGAACCCTGTTTTTTTGGCTTGCACCACTCACAGAAGCACGTCGCGCGAAAATGTTTGTCCTGACTCTCCAGGTGCTCGGAGACTACTAACCAGCCGCTCGTTCGTTAGCTAAGAACGCCCTCTACCGAATCCAGTCGCTCAGCGGATGCTACGAAGTACAGCCGCGGCGGAAGAAAAACAGTATTATTACCTTCCGGACAAACTTAGTAAATCAGGAATGCATCACGACCTTAAGTCACCTTGCCCCAGCATATTGATAAAGTCCAATATTTTACTGGGTGCTAGTGAAGTGATGTGATTTCTATTTGGAAACATGAATCCAAGAGCCTTTGACCGGCGTCTGCAGACTGCTGTGCAGTCAATTAGCAGGAGTTCTGGTGTTTCAGGCTTCCTGTCGCAGAACTGGCAATTTACGCAAGAATCTAGGCCCATGTTGTGTAAATGGCCAGTGTAAAATGTCAAAAGTAGTCTATATTTATATCTAGGGAGGTTGATTGCATAATTTAACCTAAAGAGGTTATAAAACTTGGTAGTTGTTGTCAATACTTCTTTCTGCTTAGTCCTTCTTCGTTGCGGAGCAGCTCCTTTATTGTATGGGAACCCGCCCCAGTGAAATGTTCAAGTCCTACCATTTCAGTAGATGCTGCGGAGGGGACGAACTCAACAGCCATTTCGTTCCCGGCTATATCTTTGTGACCGGAAACCCATTACTTCCCATAGGTATGGAGAGTTTGGTACGTGGCCCTGCGACCCGTGCACCGATTCCCTCCGACGCTTTCAAGCCGTCAGTGTATCGATTGATCTTATAGTACCACTTAACCATTTCAACCGCTGGGACGAGATTATTTCACCTCTGCCACATCCTTCTGCTGTCATTTGTAGCAGTGTGTGCTTGGCTACCTGAACGATCACTAGAAGAAACGGTGCAGAGCTCAAGCATGACTTCAAGTGCTGCCGTCGGACAAGTGGGCATTGCACCCGACATGCAGACTCATGCAGCCACCATAAAATACTCGAAGGATTTTAAGATAATTGTTTTATGTCTGAGAAGTTTAAAACTATTTTTTAAATTTATTTATTAAATGTAAAATAAATCAGTCTCCAGATAATAATAATTTAAGCTTGTGGCTTAACGCTGTGCTTTACTAATTGCAGGTTCTCCTTAATGAAGCAAACGCCACCACGATAAGCCCACTCACAGGCGTTCGAACCCTGTTCATTAGTGTCGACACAGGCGGCGATCTTGTCGTGAACGACGTCATCATGGTCGGCATCGCCAGGTGGCGCCACTTCGGCACCCTGCAGCTGCTGATGAATGTGCTCAACGTTGAAACCAGTCTCAGCATCGAACAGACCGAATTTTTCAAAAACACATTTCAAATAGCACTGTGTGACGGAGTCATTGGGGAATTGCCATTTGCGAAATTGTTCTATGTGTTCTGCGGGCACTTTCAGTTCGGTGGCGCATTCGCGGCGAAATTGCTGCAAGTTCTCCTCGTTTTTCACGACATATTCGGCTGAAGTCTGAAGAAAAATTTATTAAATTTAATCCTTATTCAATAAAAATATAAAATTCAGCTGGCACCTACCACAGCAAGTAATAAACAGAGTGCGATGGCGGTCTTCATTTGTATTTAGTAAATTTTGAAGTAATTTTTAAACTGTCTAACACTCTTCACTTGCTGTAGAACACTGAATAATTTCTCCTTTGCTCGACGTTCTTTTATACCCGATTGGGTTGGTTGAATTAAACGAACAAAGGGTGGCTATAAATTGATTGCATTTCATTGCCTGTGTGTTTTTGGTACTTACCTGCTCTTGTAGCATCTCTAATACATAAAATATTCGTTTTCGATCCAAAAGAGTGAAGCCTTGCTTATCGGTAATCTCTTTTCTGTTCTTCACTTACATATGTATGTGTTGTATATACATATATTTGAAAATATGTATAAAGGTTCATGGACCTTCCAATTTTTTAATTTAATGTGTAGTTTTGGACTTTAGTCAGCAGCGTGCATAGTTTAGGCAGACAGCTAAGTAAGCGAAAGCACTAACATAATGAATTGAAAGCCAAGTTTTTGGATAATCCAGCCAGCAAATTGAAGTTCAACGACGTTTTTGCTTACATAAGTATGTTGAGTACGAGATATTATAATAGGTATGGGTATAATAACAAAACAACACAGAAACTTCAAACTTAATGGGGAATGTTTATTATTATTCGAAAGAATATTTTTTGGCATTTATTTTTTGAAGATTATCTCTTTTAATTATTGGCCGTGGCTACGTCCCAGAGGGTGCATCCGTTGAGTTCAATTTTCCATGACTCGTACGAGCATTTGGACTGGCAACTGGCGAATGATACACCTGAATCGAAGCGGGGTTGTCCGCATATACTTCTGCTTACCGTGGTGTGCTCTCAATAAATCCTTTGATTGATGCGATGTGTGGGAAGTTGCGCCGTCTTGTTGAAGCCAAATGTCGTCGAGATCACGAGTTTCAATTTCAGGCACCAAATATTGAAGAAACATGGATATGACAGCTCTTGAATCTCTACGGTTTGCTCTTCGTTCAAAATGCGGTAATTTTGCTACCCACTGAACCAGAAATTGGCATCATCGCTGAAAAAAATTTGCCTCGAAAACATCTGATATTCTTGGAACTTGTCAAGAGTTCATAGAGCGCAGCGATGTCGCTTGGGAAGGTCGAGAGGCTTCAGTTCTTGCACAAGCTTCGAATATTATCTATAAATGAATGTTAGGTCTCAAGATGGGTGATGGCGTAGTGAATAGTAAAAAGGCTATTGAAAAAAGTTCCTCTACTTGAATCACCTGTTATATAAAATGAAGACATTTTTGAAACATTTAAGTTGATCCGCCAAATAGATTCGAAGATATCAGCGCACAGTTCCAAAAAAAAAAACTCCAAACTTTAAACGTGTTTCCTCGACTGTGAAGGTGAAGAAAGTTTTTTCGAAATGGTGAAACATATCATATAGATCAACCTTCTTATATACATATATTTGTCAGGTAACAAGAAAGGAATAACATATAATAATCTCGATTTTTAAAGCCACTCTGAAGTTGTTTTTGGATTTGAGCTAATTTTAAACAGAAGAATCCTTCTGATTGCCAGATACCTTTTCTCAGAAGTCCATCTGGTGATAGGCTGTGGGATCAAAGGAATCCAAAATTATTTTAAAATAAGTTGTTGTTTTCCCCTGCCCTGTCATCCTTCGTCAAAACCACGCCGCGCGATTTTAGGTTTGTTTGAAAAAAGTTTTTCTTAGTTGCTTTGTTCTGATGTTTCATATAGTGCCAAATAAAAATATATTGAATCTCGTTACTTCTTGTTTAAAAATTAAATAAAGAAAATAATAAAGTCCATTTTAGTTTCGTTTTTTCTCACGAAATTTTTTAAAGCGTTTTATAATAAGTCCTGGTCAAAATGATGAAGGATAAACTTAGTGTATAAAAAATTAGGATGGAATAAGGATGGGTTATTAAAGTAAATTAAATTTTTTTAAATGCATATTTTTGATTAAATAAGTCCTTTTCAAAAAAAAAAAAATAACAAAAAAGAAGCTTGAATACCTTTCAAAATATCTTTACAAGAACTTGATTTTGATCGATTAGTATGTATGGCAAGCTGAGAGACATAACACACTTTCTTCTGGAACTTTGCAAATCATTTAAATCCTCTGCTTTAATTACATATAAATATGTATATATGCTTGACGTATTTACGTAAACTCCTACGCACTCTTACGCATATATTTATATATCCTTTTACGCAAGATAACTTTTTTTGCTAATAATAGTTTTTTTTACCCATTCTTTCGGTTCAATTCACTTGAAATGCGTTGAGAATCGATTATTTCTGTTATAATACTTCCTTATCACATCAGCCATATTCCATGGCCTCACCTGGCTTACGCGTCCTATCTTTCCAAGTCAATGCACCGTAAAAATATACAGTGGCGGGCATTAAAATAGAATCAATAGTGAATATGGTTTGAAGTTGGTGAAGGAAAATCAATTTTGAAACAATTTAATTTAATAATATATAATAATAATAAAATTAAAAAAAAAAATTTAATAAATTTAGAATGCATTTTTGTTTCGAAATTATTTCTTAAAAAAATAATTGAAAATTATGTCGCATTATAAATTTTTGTAAATTTAAATAGTTTGTTGTTTTTTTTAAATATATTTCTTCAAACTAATATTTTCATGAGCTCTTTTAACTCCAAAATAAAAAAGGCTCACTTCAGAATGCAACCGAAATTATATTTAGTCTGTCTCTTATGTTATTTTCGTACCCATAGTTATAAAAAAGGAACCCAATACTTTTTTATTTTTATTCTGTGCATTTGTTTTTGTTTCACCTTTTGAGTATTTCACTTTTTTGAGCTAAATTATAATCTAACCACCAATTTATTTACCTGCGGCGACATGCTCCCTGCATGCCACGTCTTGGCAAGTTCATATATGTACCCATACACAATTGCTTCCTTATGTATAGGTGTGTGTGTGCTCGTCATGTCGTTGCCATTGAAAATAAACATCGAACAGGTGAAGGGACATCATCGCACCTGCAACGAGTTCTATAACATCAGTTTTTATGCGTTTATTTATCTGCTGTGATTTTTTCATTTCTCTTTTCAATCTGCTTTCGTATCGTTTAGATCTTTGAAACGCATTCTCTATAGCCAGTCTTTGTGTCAGTTGCACGCATTTGTAGCATACACCATGTCATATACAAGTATTGTGCAGACATGTGGATATTGACTATTGTCTTGTTTGCTTCGGTTTCCGCTTCGAATGCGTCGAAATTTTCAGTGATGAGAGTAGACAGAGACAAACAATTTTCATTTATTTTTGGTTAATTGAGTTTGAAGAGTTTCGGGTTATGTCATAGAAAGTATGTGAAAGTAGTACTGATAAGATTTCTTTGATTCAATTTAATGCTCGCTTGGATTACAGATTACTTGATAAGCAGAGTTGCTCCGTAACATAAGTAGCTTCTGGCAAGGACAAATAAATTATTAGTATTTTAGAACATTATCTGCTATATACAGTGAAAATAAAAGCCTAAAAGTAAATTTGCAAGTACGGAACGAATAAAATTTTTATTGTATTATGGGCGTGGCATCGGTGGTCTTTGGTGATATTTTTAACCTAAACAAATAATTTTAGTTAAATTATTCGCCAAAACCGATTTAAATATATTTTACGAAATATTTCAATATATGTATTCCTAGATTATTATTAGAGAATTTCAAATTTCTTTCTATCCGAATTTAGCTCTTCCTTACTCGTCTCACAATAACTTTGTTTGCCATGTATTTGAAAAGTTTCAGATTAGATTGGTTGATTACGGTTCATTGACATTTCAGTTATAAAAAGTATTTCCTGCAAATACAGGAGGAAGAGAGAGATAAAGAGTAAGAGAGAAAGGCAATGCGACAAGGCAAAACGCATGACCTTAAGCTTAAATCTATTATGCGGAATGAATTTTTGGCGGAATTTAACAAACATCATCATTAAATATTGACTTATTGTGGGTAAGTTGAGGTGTTGTAAAGTGTTTGGGGCCGCTATGTATGTACTTATATGAGTCCAAAATTCGAAATAAAAAAGTTTAAATTTGAGATGCATACCAAGAAAATAATTGTGTCGAACTGTTTCACGGAGAGCAGACTTTTTTTAGGATGGTCTGATGCATCTTCAGCAAAGGAGTATATGGATATCTCTTGAGTCGTAAGAATATTTTGTCACCTAAAATGCAAAAAAAAAAAACGGAACATCACTTTTCATAAGTTTACAGGTGAAGGAAAAACGACATAATAGACCCCACTCAAATTGAAACAAAATTTGAGTATTGGTTATAAAATGGTTATTCAATGGTTATAAAATGGATATATGTTGGTTATAGCTCTAGTGAATCGCAAGAAATATAAAGCTTAATATTTATTAATTTTTGATGATACGTTGTTTTGCATTTTAGGTGAATGTTGATCCGATCTATATTCTGAAAATACTTTTTGGGGTCTTCTCTGTTGGAGCTTTCTTACTATAAAAATCAATGTAATCTTATATTACGCACAAATTTGTGAAGAGAAGTAAATATATCAGTATATATTTGTTTAGATGAAATTTCAAAAATGATGAATTAGTAAAACTAACTTACTACAATGGACACCCCTAATATATGTACTTAAAAAAAACTTCAAACAACATACATATATATTTTCAACGTTTCCTTCGAGTTCCTCATGAGTTTTGGTTTCCGTATCTCCTGCATATTCCCCAAGCGCACACACTCACACAAACAGGCTTCTTCACGCACATGCGAACTGTTGCATTATGCAACTGTACTTCATTTGAAATTTCGCATTTTCGAAAAAGTTTTGCGCTTCATCTGCATTTTAATGTGTGGTCCCAACTTGCAGTATGCAACACATGTTGCCGCCACGAAATGTGGGAGCATATCGTATAGTTGCTACAGTTTCTCTACATTCTTCCACATTCACCTACACCAGCGGCAAGCGCAACTAATGCAGCAACCAAGTGAAGGAGCAAATCGAAATGTGAAAATTTACATCAAGCGAAATCTTGTTGAACTTTCACTGACAGCTTTTCGCAAAGCATGCACGCTTGCACTTTCACTCCGGCAAGCTTGCCACTTACTTCTTGACGTGCAGGTAAAGTGTCAGTTCGTGGCATCTCTGAAGCGGAAATCTCAAGAGCAAAAGACGTGTTACAAATATAAGCTATGCGACTGAGGAACTTAAGATTTTGAAAGATGAGCAAACAATTTTCTTTGGAATCAAGTATGAAGCGAAAGGATGTTGCTGCCAAGCTTGAAATGCTTGAAAGTTTTGTCAGAAATATTTTGTTGTGTAATTTTCTTTTTGATCGCAGAAAATTCTGAACAATTACAGAATTTATATAAAACTAGTTGGTAGATACTGTTAAGGGGGTATTCTGGTCTAGAAGTATGAATTTCAGGTAATTTTTAAAGTGTCGTAAAAAAAGGCAATTAATATTTTTAGTATCCATTTTCTTATTAGTTATTTGTTAATTTTAGAAGAGTTCAGAAAAAAATTAAAAACTAAAAAAAGTAAAAAAAATCAAAAATTAAGAGCTGACGAAGTGGGGAGACTCTAAAAATTTCCATGTGACCATGATTTCAACCCTCCTAGTTATCTGAAACCAAAAAAAAAAAAAAATTATTAATCTAGAATAATGTCGCAATGGCCGGAACTACGGAAAAGTGGGAACAATTTTTTTTCACAAAATGGCGACTGCCTGAAAAAAAAAATTTGTTTTGGACTACTTTTTCTGACTATCTCGAATTTTTTAAGAAATCTATAAAGAAGACTTTATAAAAATTTCAAGTAAATCCATCCAGTAGAACCTGAGAAATCGTGGGTGTCGTTCCGAGAAAGTCAGTTTTGAGAAAGTTTAGGAGACAATTCTAGTGAACACGGACGCCACGTCACAAAATCGGCTGTATCTCCGAAAATAAGTCGTCTTCAAAGCACTCGAAACACTTTTCATAAGCACTTTGTGGGATGGCCTTCAGTTCCTTCAACGAACTTTGCTTTATCTCCTCGATTGACTGAAAACGGTGCCATTCCGATGATTGTTGACTTATTTGCATGTCAAACTCATAAGTCCATGTCTCATCGGCAATTATAATGCTCTCCATGAATGTGGGATCGGAATTCGCACGATCAAATTTGTTTAAAGAGACCTATTTACGGTATTCTTTTAAGAAAGAAAACAGCATTATCGGGGCGAGTCGAGCAAGAACGCGTCTCGTACCCAAAATATGCAGCAAAATCATTCGAACGTCCTCGCGAGGGATGTCTACTTGTGATAGAAAGGCTAAAAGCCAACATAATTAAAATGGTACTGCAAAAACAAAAACAATTAAACTACGAATTAAAATTCAAATGTCGCAACAGTTGCAAATATTGATAACTACTGAAAAACTTGTGGCTAGAATTACCACAAACGCAGTGTTGATTTGAAACAAACAGGTGAATAATCACGAAGCATAATGCTCGAAAAATGAATACTAATGCTGTAAATGAGGTAAAAGAGACGCGAAAATATATATAAATTTCCGCGAAATTTGTGTTAGCGAAATTTGTATTAAATAAACGTAACAAGTTGAGCTGCAGTGATCGCTATTAAAACCGCTGTTGTTCACAAGTTAAAGCATACACACAGGCGCTTGATTAAATGTACTTATACGATACCTCGCAATAACATCCACTAATAACTAAACAACAATTGATAAACAGCAATAACCACAACTACACTGTAATCGGCCAACACACAAGCATGCATAAATACACGCTGTATACCACAAATTCTATAGCAAATCATGCGGGTATGTACGTTACCTTCTGTTTTGTAGTAGCAGCAGCTAGTATGTATGTAGTTACACAATCAAAACAAGCATAACCGGAAGACATCAAAATGGAAGGATAATTAGAAAGAGAAACTAAAATACAAACGAACAAGTTGCAGCAGAATGAAATTTAAAACAAGCAGGTAAGAAAGGGCTATGTTCGGGTGTAACATTTCATACTCTTGCAACTTGCCAAAGTTAGGAAAATTCCAGCGTAAAAATTATTATTTTCAGAGACTGTTTTTATTTTTATTGAAATCATTCCAAATTTCAAATCACTATGTTTAATCGCCTAATTGAGATAATCAAACTTGAATTTGAAAAGTGAGCTTACTGAATATGCGATGGTAATTTTTGAGAAACGAAAATTAGTTGGTGAAATTTTAGTTTGAATGAAAAAACGAAAATTCCTATGTAAAATATATGGGAACCTAAAAAAAAAAATAGCAACCCCTTAGAGTTAAGCTACAGCGCCTGGCTTTAACATTTGAGGGGGTAAGAGTTGAAAAAAAATTCAAAAAATTTTTTTAAAATACCCTATTGTATATATAGGAGATACAGATGTGGAATTGTGCCGATTTCATCTATTTTTTGACAATAGTACATGCAATTAAAGGCCACAGGCTGATAAATGCCCCAAGGTTTCATCAAGGTTCCTTAAATACAATTACCAATCGTATGGAGTAAAGTTATTCAGTTGTTCCAAAATCCAGATATACATACATATATTTTATATGGGGACTAGGTCAAGAGTCAAAGATACACTGTTATGAGTACAACACGCTTTCTTTTTTTCATTGGGATAAATAACATATTAGCCGATATATGCGGTACAAAGTCGTCCAGAAGTTCGAAAATCTTTATATTAATTATATGGGTGCCAAGGGAAGTATTGATCTTATCCAAGCCATTTTGGACATGCAGACATGCCATTCTCAGAGAATTATCCCTTAGATCCAGTCATATATATCACACATTGACCGACATTTTCGATTAAAAGTCAACTATAGGTATTGGGGTCCACATATTGGGTAGCTAGAATCTTGAACAGTTATGCTTGGATTTGAAAAATGTTTGCTCATAAGGTGGCATACACCAAAGGCATTATTCCTGCAAAGTTTAATCCCATTATATTAATTGCTTATTGATTTGTGTACTGGAAAGTAAAAAAACAAGTGAAATTTAAAACTGTGCTATGGCGATTTGTGGGCGTGGCAGTGGTTCGATTCCGCCCAACTACGAACTCGAATTTTTTTTGTACTAGGGAACCTGTCTACCAAGTTTCATCAATATTTCTCAATTTTTACTCAAGTTACAGCTTGCTCGGACAGACGGACGCACGGACAGACAGACAGTCAACCGGATTTCAACTTTTCTCGTCATCCTGATCATTTATATATTATATATAATCCTATATCTATCGCGATTAGTTTTAGGTGATACGTACAACCGTTAGGTGTACAAAACTATAATACTCTGTAGCAACTGGTCGCAGGAATATAAATATAACAAAATTGGTTCGAGCGAATGGTTACAATTTTCAGACACAGAAAAATAATAATAGTCCAACTTGGTGCTGCTTCAAATCCCTTAATATCCCACTGCGACGCTGCCAAGGGGTTAATGCCACGACTTTGCATTTCAGTAACAACCCTATATCTTTCTCGGATTTATCTTTGCTTTATTCGCTTTCGAATGTTGTTAAAAGTCTACATAAACGATTAATCATCATATATTTAACCTACCGAATAACTCTTCACGAATTTCGATAGAATCATCCGAATGGTTAAGCAAGACCGCCTACTAAATACACTGATGTTGTAGCAACCATGACTATTGGTATGATGGGCACAGCAAAGTAACTAATCACAGATTTAATCATCTTGATTAACGCATGAAACGATTTTTCAGGTATCGAGAATCTTAGTATATTTCTTATTTACGGCAAACAAAGTCATTCGTTGGCAAGTCAGTCCTACACGGTGGATGAGGCATCATTTAATAAAATTTTTGGCCGAGATGAATATTTTAAGTAACTGTCAGTAGCACAAAGAGCACTCGTAAGTAAAACGTTTGTTGTGGTAACAGAATGCAACGCTAAGATTGCCAATTCTCGAAATATAAAAAATGACCTGCGTACATAATGAAGAAAAAGCGCAGACTGTTTTTGGCGTTAGAAAAAGAGAAGAAATAACAGAGATGACTTAATTGGACTAGATGATTGCATTTGAATTTGGTCAAATAAATGCAGAGTTGCTAATATTTTGAAAACAGATAAACCCTCTCAAAACATTAAATTTAATATAAATTTTAGTTCACTCATATTTACAATTCTCACAAACTTAATCGATTCTAAGATACAACAAACCTACTTTCGAAACTTTCAGATAGACAGTCAAGCTTGTTCCAAATATTGTAGTCTAACTGGAATGCAATCTACTTACAATAAGTCAACGTACCTTTCATCTAAACGAGTCGAAATTTTATTAATGGAATAAAATATGTATACGTGGCAACTCTCATACTTATCAATTACATAACATAACATATTACTTTGTATATTTTATCAGTTTGTATTCAGTTAATTATAACTGATTGTGATTTTGTTTCCCGATAATTAGATTTGCCATTGTAATTTGTTGTACTAGGAGCTTTTGAGATAAAACTAATTAGTTAGCTAATCGCACGGTAGTCTCTCCAAATCTATAATTGCGCCAATCATATTTTAACGAGGGTTCAATGATGGCACACCACGGCGTTAAAACCGCGAATAAAGCAAATAACACGGAACACAGAAATTCCAATTATAAAACAAGTGACACGGAAGGTAAAATTAAAACAGAACGAGTAGCGATCGATGATGAAAGGGCAGGTTCGAAAATGAAGTGCGTATATTTTACAAGGTAACAGCAAAGTGTTTTTTTTGGATTAAGTGGAAGGTATTAAAGGATGGTATGAATATATTTCTAATCTCCCGCAGAATAATCCGCTTCTTAACCATCTTCGTCGTTGTTCTGATCACAACTTATGTGAGCTTGAAAGTCTCGAAGCGTTTCATTAACAATTATGTGCAAACTGTTGTCGAACACACCGATCTGCACATTGGCGAAATACCGTTTCCCGCTATTTCTATTTGCCCACTGATCGGCATCAATTGGACCAAAATACCGGAAATGAAAATAAAGTTATTGGGTAATAATTATTCTGCATTATTTGAAGCGAAATTTGATCGGCAAATTCGCAAGCTAATTTATGCTCAACAACTGGACGATTTTCGAAATCTTAGTAGGATTCAAGAAAATGTAGCATTATCTGAGGATGATGAATATGGTTGGAAGTCTGAAGGTTCTAACTACACTTGGAGTGATATTCAAAAAATGCTTTCCTATAATTGTGAAAAGTTGTTCGAGAAATGTGTTTGGCAGAGCGTAGAGTTGCCGTGTTGTGACATTTTTCGATACACGCCGATTTATGGAGGTTACTGCTTCTCTTTCAATATGCTGCATAAAAAGGTAACTAATTTATTTTCTTAGTTTTTGTGATTTGTATACAACTGATTAATTCCTCAAGAAGAATGAGAGCTCACTAAGAACATCTTTTGGCGTTGGTCCTGGCAATGGTTTGAAGGTCTATATTCGGAATATGGAAAAGGATAAATTTGCAGTGAGTGTTCGTTTTAATTAATCTCAAACTTAAGAACTTACGACAGACTTCGAGTATGGAGTTTATATAATAATAAATATAATGTTTCTAGTAAAAGTTAGTTAGAATTTGTAAAAAAAAAATAATTGTTTGGCAGCTAGTTGTTCATGAACCCAGTACGGAGCCGGATATCGGAGCTACATTTCTTGAGGCCAAACGTACAATAATCGTGGTCAACCCAATACGCTTTACATCTGACCCGGAAATAGCCTCTCTCCTTCCAATGTTACGACGCTGCTATTTTACCGTAAGTTTACTTTTTATGGCAGATCGAAATTTAGAAAAATACAACGCTGTGTCTCAAAATCACTGCTTATTGTAGAGTGAAATGAGAAAGAAGGGCATTACAGAAGGATCTTGCATGCGCAAATGCCGCTTAAAATATATCCGCGCCAAGTGCAATTGTACCGTTGCAACATCACCCACTAGTAAAAGCGCCAACGAGGCACTCAAGAATACAACCCAATTTTGCAACCTCGCAAATGTCGGCTGTTTAAACAACTTAGAAGATTTCATTGAGTATTATGCGAGCAAAAATCACTACGAGGAGGCTTTGTATAAAAGCGGCTTGAATTGCTCCTGCTATCACAACTGTGACTACATAAAATATAATGCAGCGCTTTACCTCGATCCTTGGGGGTAATACTATATAGTTAAAAATGTTGCTTAAACTATTTTTGTTAATTGCCTTAATTTGTAGTGACGAACTAAATGCTAACTTGAGTGAGTTTCAAATATTTTATCAGCAAGCGACTTTCTTTTCCTATCGCTCCGTATTGGTCGCCACTTGGGTGGATTTGCTTGGTGAGTATCAGAATTCAGAAGTGATTTGTTCAAAATTTTAAATCTCATTATTTTACCAATATAATTACAGTTTCCTATGGCGGCATCGCTGGTCTATTTCTCGGTATTTCGGCTATGAGCTTAATCGAGTACTTTAAGCGTTCTTGCGGCCGTTGGAAGCGGAGAATTATCGGCTTATATAATTATTTCAAGCGCATCGGTCTTTCGTTAGTACACTGAAATATAAGAATATCGGCAGCAACTAATGTGGAATGTAAAAGCTTTGCTTACCACAGGAGAGTGTTGTGATTATTTGGTAATCAAAGAGATTGTACTTTTAAGGAGGGTTTCTGGACTTGCTAACAAATAAATGTGAAAAGTGATGACGCTTGTGTTTTGGTAATCAAGTTTTATAAAATTAATAAGAAAAACAAATTTTTAAATTATTAAATACAAAAAAAATCAATTTTTAAAAATTTAAATAAAATAATTTAAAATTAAAATTAAAAAAAATTTAAAAATAAATTTTTTAAAAATATTTTTTTGTGTATAATACCTAAGGCAATTCTAACTAAAATGTTTTAGGTGACCACTGATGAGTAGAAATGGTGATAACTCTTCACAAAAATAACTGCTAAAATAACGTCAGCGCAGAATATGTCGTTATCTTAAGGGGGTACTCTCATGTGAACGCATACATTTTACCACTTTGTAGGAAATTTTGTTTTATGCGACAACAAAATTCATTCATTTCAATTTTTTAATATATTTTTATTTGTATTTTGAAATGTCCAAAAAAAAAATTTTTTCGTTAAAAATCGTTTAAAAAATATGAAAATATTTTCGAAAATAAACAATTCTGGTAGGAACGATAACTATAAATGAGTCGAAGAACATATGTAAAAAATCGATTTTTCGAAGTGATAACATGAGAATGCCCCCTTAATTCGGCTTTGCAATTTGTTTCATTGTACTCGATTTGTCCCCAGAAAAATATGCTACAGAACTATGCAATTTTTGAAAAAAGTATTTATGTATATGTGTATAAAAATTTTTCCGTTTCTTTCGATTATTATTTCATTACTATCGAACATTTTAGATAAGATATATTCAGTACAAGCCGAATAGAGATAACTGTAATATACCTGTAATTAGTGGCCACCGAATCCAATGTTAATCACGTTAAGTAGCTGTGTATGTGTATGTATACATATTACTATATTAATTTAAATATTTGATAGATAATAATTTTCTGTTTCTACAATTATTTAACTTGTTTCAGAAAAGATAAAAGAGTGAAAATCGGTGATAATATCATGAGCATACATATGTTATATGTGGGCAAAAAATAGTCAGATTCCTTAATTTAAATTTCGCGCGAAAAGCCATTCAAGGACAATTTTTTTTAAGTAGTTATGGACTATCAGTGACATCTGTGCCAAATGCCACTTCAAAATAATTATTAGTGTTTAGTAACCGCTTAAATTAAATAAGCTCTTAAACGCGAGGAAGAACACAACACTGAAAATTATATAAAGAAACTTCCTTTGGAAAACCCAAAAATCTTTTAAGCAACCAGTAGTAGCCACCAATTTGCTTTGCAAATCACCTAGAAAATGTATCTCGATCTAATTACCCAAAGAACAACTTTAAGTTTCAACTTTGTCCATTAGGACTTTTCTAATTCTGAAATTACTAGTATCATAAAAGAGCTCAACCGGAAAAAGGTGTCAGGTTACCAAATATTGCTATAGCGGTGCTCTCCTTGCTCTTTAATGCAATTATTGGTTTCGGGGACTATTCAATTTCGCAGATCATTATGATAGATAGGCCTGGGAAAGACTTCCGTCTTCCTACAGACCAATAAGTCGCTTACACTGTGTTTCTAAAATATTTGAAAAAGTGTTACTATCAAAGATGACTCCTTTCCTCCAAATTTACATTTAAAGTAGCAAACTTCATATCAGAAGAACGAGCAATAAAGGCTGATGTACCTCAGAGTAGAATGCTAGGTCCAAATCTGTACATAATATACGAGTATACAGCAGACATTCCAACAGTTATTAACGCATTAACATTCACTTTCGCGGATGACACAGCTCTAGTAAGCCTCTCTATGGTAAAGAAGGAGATAGAAGACAGCAGAATTCGATATATTTCTAAACTTCGCGAACATCCAAACCCATTGGCTAATGCCATGGTAAACTCCTGCAATGAAACATGCCTACTAGAGAGCAACCAAAAAGCTCAACCACATTCTTGAGCTTTTTAGTTTTAAATAGATTTAAGATTTGAATACTTATTGTTAGGCTTTACCAAGCAGATCCAATAAATAAAGAAATATTAAAAAAAAATAGACGTTTGTTATTTTGAAGTACATAAAGTGTATTTGGCGATTTTTACGATGAGTAAAGTTATTTAACAAAGAAGATTCATTGACTTTTGTGTGCGGAATTAAATTTCTGGTGTTGAAACGTTTCGAACGTTGAAAAGGCCTTCGCTTATAATTGTTTGTCGCGAGCCAAGTGATTTTATTTGGTACAAATTATTTAAAGAAGGTCGAGAACGCATTGATGACGAACAATAAAATAAAGGAATTGGAACTTGAGAATCGATGATTGGCCAGAGATCATACTGGCATCGTTGGAATATCGGAAGCCGCAGTGAAATCCATTTTGAAAGATAGTTTGGACCTTAGAAAAGTGAAATCATTATTGGTTATAAAATCACTGAATTTAAACGTGGCTTTCTAACTACCAGGATTACATGAAACGTATTATAATGGCGATGAGTATTGAATCTATGCTACCGTACCGGAGACAGCCGATCAATCAGCCAAATATCTTGGCAAAGGTGTCCCGAAGCGGATAAAACCACGTCAAAGCAGGTAAAAAATCAAGGTAATGTTGACAGTTTTCTTCGATTATCGAGATCTGGAGCACTGCGAACTCCTTCTTACCGGCCAAACTGACAACAAGAAATACTATTTGAGTGTCATGGGTCGTTTGAGCGAAGCTATTCGTAAAAAGAGGCCGAAATTAAGCACCACGGTAATGCATATTCGCATACTGCATTGATTTTCTTGAGCTTTTCGCCAAAGACAAAGACAAAGATCGTGCCGCAACTGCCGTATTCACCTGATTTAGTTCCGTGTGACTTCTTGCTATTCAGCAAACTTAACCGACCTCTCCATGCAAACCGTTTTGAGTCATTTGAAGACATTAAACGTGAATCGCTACGCAGATTGAAAGCTTTTCCGGAAATTGACTTTAACAACTGTTTCGAGTATTGAAAAAAAAACCTTGTCACAAGTGTAATCTCCGAGCCGTGCGAGGTTTCAGACAAAGGGACTCTCTATCGTATGATATCGATGATTTTGATATCATTGGCCTCAACAATCACGCCGTTAGTTCTGCTTTCTTCAAACTGGATAAGGAAGCGGAGCGTATGGGGCTGGTTGTGAACGAGGACAAGACGAAATATCTCCACTCATCGCAGTTATGCTTTGAAGTCGTAGATAATTCCGTATATCTTGGAACCAGTATTGACAGCAACAACAATGTCAACCTCAAAATCCAACGCAGAATTATTCTTTCCAACAGGATCTACTTCGGACTGAGTAGGCAATTCAGAAGTAAAGTATTCTATCGACGAGCAAAGACCAAACTCTGCAAGTTACTCATTATTCCCGTCCTGCTACATGGTGCAGAGTAATGGGTGATGACAAAATCTAATGAGTTGACCTCAGTAGCGTTCGAGAGAAAGATT
Organism: Bactrocera tryoni; assembly: GCF_016617805.1. NCBI lineage: Eukaryota > Metazoa > Arthropoda > Insecta > Diptera > Tephritidae > Bactrocera > Bactrocera tryoni. Next base: position 77,613,732 of record NC_052499.1, read on the forward strand.
TTGCGGTATATGATCTGCTGCGTGGATAGAAGAAAGCACTTAAGTTTTGAAGATTTCCGGTTCAGTACCTGCCGGTGGAAGCAGAGAAAGAGAAAAATCTCCACTCCGTTGGAGAGATCAAGTGGAGAAGTACCTGTCTGCATTAAGCACCTCGAATTGGCGCTAAATACTGAAATGATAACTCGGCTATAACCGCGTAGGCGGTGTCTACGACATTCTTCTACACTTACCTATTGAATAGTTATTTTCTTTTTTAGGCTGAACAGGATAAATTAAGTATGTCACGAAGTTGGTAGCTCTTAGAAGAAACCTCGAATACATTATAGTTATATATATGCGTACATAAATAAACAGCGTGACGAGCTGAGTCGATTAGGTCTACAGTTTTTGTACACCGATCTGAAATTTTGCATATTTGCTTTCCTTCCGTGAAGCTTCTTTTTTGAAACCGCCGAAATCGGTCCAACGTAGCTTACAACTGTCAAAAAAAAAAATGATCAAAATCAAGTTCTTGTAAGGAAAATTGTTTTATTTGACAAGATATCCTCACGAAATTCGGCATGTGTTATTATCCAAGGGTATAACCTTTGAATTGTGCAGATCGCATCGCTTCTTTGTTAAGCTATGTTATGTTATATTAAATAATGTTATGTTAATGTTAATGTTACTTTGTGTTTTTGTTTTTTTCTTTCAATAACATTCTTTTACTTTCATATACCAATAATTTTTAAGTCTTAATGTTCTTTCAATTTCAAAAGCTTCTAATTTCGTTTCGTCTACCATTTTAAATAGATGCGCTTTCTGACTACATTTAAGTCATTCAAATTAATATATTTATTATAAAGCCAAACAGTTTGGTTTTGCTATCTGTCCGTTGCAGTACTTATTATTGGTTTTAGTTGTTGTTTTATTTTTGCTGCAACTTACTCACAATAATGACCCTTATGCTTGAATAGTAGTGGCTTGTGGTCAACCGTTGCAAAATATTTTGATTGCGAACAATTCCCAAAGAAATAAGGATGCACACACACACATACTTACATATATTCAAATATATTTATGTAGTCTGTATGCCCATAATAGTGGTGGTATACACGCATAAGTGATTTGCATGAGCTGCACAAAAGTTTCTGCAGCCATTGCAGCCACTATGAGCGATGGTCAAGCATCAGTTCTTACATAAAATCATAAAGTATATACCACGAACTAACTGATGTTTGTGTGAGTTTGTGTATAAATGTTGGTATATATGTATATATGTGTATGAATACATATCAGTGCATTTATTTCATCATATTTATCTGTTTATACAATATTTGCTTTACCACTGGCACTTGACTTGCTCTCGCAGTCAGTGATTCAGTAGCTTGAATAATAAATGCTGTTTGTGGATTACATTTACTTCTGCATAAATATTGCATTTTCTACGATTTTACAATTCACAAGGTTGCATTAAAATATTCAGATTTGATTTGAAAGTTTGTCTGCAATTCAAGCGAATAAATACTTGCACTAAATACCATATATGTAGCTATAGCGGTATTTTTTTTATAAACATATGTGTATGTTAGGGTGGACAAATAGAAATAATTTTTTTACATTTTTTCATTTTTTTCTTAAAAAAAAAATATTTTTTCATTTTTTTCTTAGATATCGAATGAAATATTGTCCGAATTGACGAAAAAATCTAGTAAAGTTGGAGCTCTTCAAATTAATTTTATCTGGTGGCGCTTTGGGACTTTCCATTTCCCATATCAATAACACTGGCATATTTTTATACCCCGAAAAGTTTATATTAAGCTTGTAACACCCAGACGGAAACGGCAGAGACCCTATAAAGTGTATATTGGGTGATCCAAGTAAGGCAATTTTGGCTGATCACGCATGAGTCGCACTGACATATGGAACGACTTGGCTCATTTTAAGTCGAGCTCTTAAATTGAAAGCGTACAAAATGCAATTGGTGCAAAAACTGAAGCCGCTCAACCTTACCAAGCAACGTTGCTGCGCGCCATGGGCTCTTGAAAAGTTCCAAGAAGATCCAACGTTTTCGTGCCAAATTTTATTCAGCGATGAGGGCTATTTTTTGCTCAATGGGTATGTAAACAAGCAAAATTACCCTATTTGGGACGATGAGCAACCTGAATAGATTCAAGAGCTGCATTCAATATTACTTCAAAAATGATGTCGGTAAGAACGTAAAGGTAATGGCGATCGCTATCACGACATGACAACCGACTATTTGATGTCTGAAATTGAAGCTCGTGATCTCGGCGACATTTTGTTGCAACAAGACGGCGTCACTTCCCACATCACTTGCAACAATCAATGGATTTATCGAGAGGACACTTCGGTGAGCAGATAATTTCAGGTCGGTCGATTGGTCACCAAGATCGCCTGATATCACACCGCTAGACTTTTTCGTGTGGGAATATGTAAAGTCTAAAGTCTACGCGAACAATCGCACTTCGATTCAGTCCTTGAAGCAAAACATCACGCGTCTCATTCGCTAGTTACCAGTCGAAAAGCTCGAACGAGTCACCGAAAATTGGACTCAACGGATGGACTATCTGAGGTGTAGCCGCGGCCAACATTTGAGAGAGATGATCTTTAAAATATAAATGCCAAATAATGTTCTTTGGAAAGATAAATAAATATTTCCGATTAGATTTGAAGTTTCTGTGTTTTTTCTCTAAAAAAATACTTTGGTAACCCCGAAGTGGATCACCCTTCAAATAATCAGCGTGATAAGCTGAATCAATATAGCCGTGTCTGTCTGTTACACGTGAACCAGTCCCTCAGTTTTTGAGATATCCAACCGAAATTTTGCGCATATCTTTTTCTTCTCAATACGTCGTTCATTTGTCGAAGCCGCAGATATCGGACCACTATGGCGTATAGGTGGTCATGCAAATTTGGCATGGATTATTGTTTAAGACACAGATACAACCTCTGAACAAATTGTACGAATCGGACCATTATGAGCATTCACTTAACATGACACTTAGTGCATTCTGTCTGATTCAATAAACATTAAGGACCTAAATACTCATCGTACGAGTGAAAAGTTTTTGACAGAAATGCTAAAAGTTAATTCTAATTGAAATGTTAAATATTTATTGTACATATAATATATATAGCATTGCAGAGAAAGCACAATAATCCTCTTATAATTTCAACTTAAATTATTGGTTTTGTCTTATAAAATTTCATATTCATTTTAAGCACAAAGTTCAATGTCTCAGTTGAACTTTAAACTTACGATTGTTATTTTCCAAAAATCGCTTGCGTTTCTTCAACATTTTTTTATGCTTTAAACTCGCAACTATTGGGCTGCTGCGCAAAGAGAAATTGAATCCGCTGGAAATATAGCCGCGTTGACGCAGATATGTATAAAGGCCAATGGTGAAGTAGTAGAAGAGCTCAACGCCACTCATCAGTGAGGCGCCCAAAAAGAGGCCAATGATGCCGCCGAAGTTAGCTGGCGAAAGAAAAACAGCAAACACACACAATGACAAGGATTTTGCTAAAGCATAGCAGAGAAAAAGCTAAAACTGCACGTTTAATTCCGAATTGAATGGCAACAATATTGAAACCAAATTGAAAATGTGAATAAATTGCGCAAAAAAAGTTGCAACAACCAATAAAAGTGGCAAATTGGAAGTGTCAGAGAACAAAACTCGCAGCGAAACAAAAAAGTGCTTAAAACTGGGGAGAAAAGTTAAAAAGAGAAATCAGAAAATCATACAAAAAAGTGACAACGCAAAACCATGTCTAAGTCCAAGCGGTTAACGCGCAAAGTGAAAAAGTTATTGCACTTTTTGTTATGAAGTTTTTTGTTGCTTGGCTGCTCGCACTCACCTAACAGCTCGACGAAAGTGTAACGGATTCGTGTGCTGTAGCTCATCATGTAGTTGGAGGCGTAGTGCACATCCAGGTGTACTTTTTTCACCTCGTCTGTGGCGTTGACGCTGAGATTAGAGTGAAATGGAGTAGAAAGAGTGTTCGGATTTAATAAAATGTAGATATAACGAAATTGTTAAATGATTTTAATACAAATATAATATTGGATCGAAAAAATCTGGAAGATATGCTTATTAAAGTCTCTTTAAGAGTAATGTATTAGAAAGAGAAAATCAGAAAAAATTTCAAGCAACTCAACGTTAGGATAATACAACACATTTGCAGGCAAGACGGTATAAATATTCGACAAGGAGAGTGTCACGGCCCACTTTTTGACGAAATCCTTTTCTTCAGCAACTACTAACCAATTTGAATGCAGCATATTATCAAATGTCGGTTATCTTTACATATGAGGTAGTCGAAATTGAACTAACAGGTGATCCTAGTAAAGGTACTTTTTTCAAAAGCCTAGTTTTGACAGATCGTGCATGAGTCGTGTCAAGCTGTTATATTCTTTTTGTTCAGTATTGTTTGGTGTTTCATCATGACCTGAACAACGTTTACAAATCCTTCAACTTTCCTACGAATATTCACGTTCTGTAAAGAATGTATTTCTCGCGGTTCGCTCAACTTATGATGGTACTATTCACTACACCATCATCCATCTTGAAACCCAGCAGTCATTATTGGATTATATTCGACCTGATAGACCACGTCTAGCACGCAGTGAAGTAAAGATAGCAGTCGTAGCTGAGAGTGTACACGAAGACCGTAGAGAGTCGATTCGGCTCCGTTCGCAGCAACTCGGACTGATGTATGGAATGACAGGGCACCTTTTAAATCAAGATATCTAATTAAAAGCAGCAAACTACAGCTTGAGCATGATTTGAAGCCGCTTGATCTTCCCAAGCGACATAGCTTCGCTATATGGGCTCTTGAAAAGTTCCAAGAATATCCGACTTTTTTGAGCCAAATTTTGTTCAGCGAGGGGGTCCATTTCTGACCCAATGGATATTTAACGATCAAAATTACCGCATTTGGGACGAAGAGCTACCTGAAGAGAATCATGAGCTGCCATTTCATACAGAAAAAAACGATATGTCGTGGTTTGTGGGCAAGTGGAATCAACAGTCCATATTTTTACAAAAAATGATGCCGATGACAGCGTAACCGTCAATGACGACCGATTGCGATATGATAACCGACTAATTGATGCCTGAAATTGAAGCTCGTGATCTCGGTGACACTCAATAGAATTACTGAGAGAACAATTCGGTGAGCAGGATATTTCACGATTTAGACCGGTAAATTGTCCACCAAGTGTGATACCACAACGTTAGACTTTTTCCTGGGGAGATATGTAAAGTATAAAGTCTATGCGATCAATTCCGCGTCAATTGAGGCCTTTGAGCAAAATATCACGCGTGTCACTCGCCAGTTACCAGTCTAAATACTCAAACGGGTCATCAAAAACTGGACTCAACGGATTGACCATCTGAGACGTAGCCGCGGCCAACATTTGTAAGAGATAATCTTTAAAAAATAAATGCCAAGGAATGTTCCGTCGAATGATATTAAACATTCCCCATTAGATTTTAAGTTTCTGTGTGTGTATCTTTAAAAAAAGGTAGGGAACCTCGAAATGGACTACGTGAACGTGTAGTTTCGTATACACTATAGCTTGTTCCACCAAATTACAGAAATCGGTTCGAGAATCATTCCCTATCAATGCCTATATACAGCCAAACAATAATATTCTTTAATCAAGTTCACTTTATGACAAATATCTATAAAAGCTATCAGAAAGAATGACTGCCACGATGTTCGAACCTCAATCTTGCAAAGGCTGGACAATGGAGGTGAAAGTGTCTGGATATTTCCACCTCACCATTTTCCCTAAAAATTTGGAAATTTGCGTCCGACTTTACTTTAGCCTTGCGGCATGAATGCCTATTCGACAGCGTCCAGTACGAACTTCTACAATTGCTGCAAGATGAACTTTGTTAAGGGCAAGCAATTCATTAGATCTCTTACGTTCTACTCCAGGCCGAAAGGGACTCGCATTCGGACAGTAGAACTCATTCCCATACCGATGTGAGCGCTGTACGAGTGCTTCGTGTTGCTAGCTAAAGGGACTTGCAGTTTTCAGCGTTTCCACTTTGACTAAGTACCGAAATGAGTCTGAAGATGAAGTAGCATGCCTCTATTTCTAGTGAGGACAGATTCTTCTTAACTAACTTTGAGCTCAGAGTTTGCCAGCTAGTGTGGGAGTTATTTTTATAAAATTTGGTGAAAATTATTTCTCAAGCATATTTCGTTAAAGGTCAAAAGTAAATGAAATCCGTCCACATCTTCTCCTAGCTTAAATATTTACACTCATACGTAATGAAAATTTGTTTTGTGTCAAATCTCAATTCATTGAAGGCAAATATATAAATATCTGTATGGAATGGTGTATCTCTTCCTTACCGCTATTTGCAATTTTGAACTCAATTAATAATATATTTTTATATTCACTAATAGAAACAATAACACGAAACATAAGCACTTTTAAATCACTACTATATACATAACTATATACATATGTATACATATGTTAAACTCACTCTTCCAGCGGCATACTTATGTAATTGGTGACGTATATCATCTGATTGCAGTTATTCAAACAGTTACAAATCATAGTGTGATTGGACACGGCCTCAACATACTGGCTTTCCGCCACGAGATTGTCGGTCTTGAAAATCTCTGCAAAAGTAAAAGTCAATACCGAGTAAGTCCTTAGGAAAAATGCGAATTGAGTGAAGTCACACAAGTGCAAATCACAACGGTGCTTGCTCGCATGGTGAGCACAAGTATGCATTTGTACTGAGTGGTGCTACACATTAACGCACTAAAGCTACCTCTATATTCATAGAGACACTTGAAATCCTTTGCAGTACATGCCGTTATATTATCTATACGATGATTGGAATGAAAGAAAAACGAGAAAATGTGGGGAAAAAAAAGAAAATTTAGCAAATTCCTCGAAGAATATCATGTATCTGCAGTTGAACAGTTGCACACTTTGCAAAAAATAACTCATATACCCTGTAGGAAAAAGTCGGAAGAGAAAGTTCATATGGCTAAAATGTGTACTTCCATTAACTTGCTTAATATTTTCTGTTGTTCCGGTGATTTAAAGGGCTAAAAATATGTATATATCGTCACCTAAAGCGTAAAATAACCTAACAAAAAACACAACAAGGAAATGCAATATGATAGAATCCACTCATATTGTAGCAAAATTTGAGTTTTGGTTATAAATTGGTTATATAGGTTACATATTGGTTATATTGGTTATATAGGTTATATATTGGTTATACCTGACAGCGTCAACTGAAAATTTTATGCTACATATTTTTAACATGATATAGTGAATCGTAAGCAATAAAAACTCAATTTTTTTGATGACACGTTTTTTTGCATTTTAGATGACGATATGTAAATCTATTTTGGGAGGTATACATAAATTTTCTTAGAGGGAAAGCTGTCAAATCAGCAGTCTAAGTAAATACATACGTTTAACATTTAATTTCAATTTACTCTAGTAAATTGTCCTCCAAAGTCTTACATCGGATCAACGCCTAATTTTCTTTCGCACGACTATACTTCGGAGGGTGCGCAGACCGACTGTATTCGGCAGAAGGCGTTCCTAGCTAGCAGTTGTCTCTGAGCACCTGGAGAGTCAGGATAAACATTTTCGCGCGACATGTTTCTGTGAGTGGTGCAAGCCGAAAATGCAGCGTTCGTTAGAGCAGAGGTACGCGATTAAATTCTGTGTGAAACTCGGTAAATCTGCGACAGAAACGTTTGATATGATAAAGCAGGCTTTCTCAGATGTTGCTTTAGCAAGAAGTGGTGTGTTTCGGTGGTACAAGACCAAAAAAAGGAAGAATGAGCGAATCCAAAGATAAAACAATCATCATTGTCTTTTTTGATATCAAAGGCATTGCCCACCATTAATTTGTTTCTCCTGGACAAACAGTCAACTCCAAGTTTTACGTGGAAGTGCTCAAGAGACTCAAACGAAGGGTCAATCGGGCCGATTTGAACTTGCACCACGACAACGCCCCGGCTCACACCGTCTTTCCTCGGTGACACTCAATAGAATTACTGAGAGAACAATTCGGTGAGCAGGATATTTCACGATTTAGACCGGTAACAGTTACCTAACCAAGACCGGTATCCCAAAGGACTTTTTTTTGTTTCTTTGCCAGAAAAGGCACTTGAAAGGGGATCCAATCAGCATGCACCTCAGCTCTCTCTATTTCGTAGAAAGACCCTATTTTGAAAGTTTTTAAAGAATTGTAGCGATTGGTTCAATAAATTGTTTTTTTAATCCACTCAGTCCTATTACTATCCGGACAAAGGTACTGGTTTTACATACGTAAATAATTACTAGGGAAGCTTCAAGAAAGTTTTACTCTTTTGCGTAATTTATTTATGGGTCCATAAGTTCTTCAACTGAAGATGGAGTCAACTTCTGACATTTTTTTATTACTTCCTTATAGTATTCGTCAATGTGTATGCGTCAAAATGTACGATATTTATTTACTTTTATGTTAAATAATCACCGAAACAGTAAATAATCAGGATATATAAAAGTGAACTTATATCAGCAATCTGAATCGTCAACCGACATGTCCTTCCAATATTAGTGATAACAGATAGAGAAATAAATCTCGTAAGAGTATTATCCCGTAAAAGTACTTTTCCTACAGGGTACATAGTACATACACATATGTAGGTGTTTCGTATATATAAGCACTCACCACTTGCAGCCTGTGGAAAGAACACCCGCAAATTGCATTTGCATAGCTTGAAAACATATTCCTGATGACAGCGTGTGAAACAGTTGCCACGTCGATATTCCAAACCTGGGATTTTCTTGTAAAGAGGATGACCATTTTCGTTCTAAAGGAAGTTGTGCATATACGCATTTTTGCAAATATGATGGCATAGATATATACATAATCTCTATAGTAAATGTTTTATAAATTTCCTGCACTTACTTGAAAGAAGCAGCGCCGCTCTTCTGGTCCCACCGCACGTGTTCGTTCGTCTGTTAAGGTGAATTGTGGTATTACCGGTATTTTTGTGTATGTATTTGGGTTGATAAACCGTGGGTCACTGTGCCATTGTTGCGGCTGTTTTACCATAACCTATGTATAGAAGATAACAGTTTTGAGAAAGGTGAGTCGTAGAGGTTATGAAGGTCATAATTTCTTTATTTATTATAAAAAAATAATCAAAGCAGGTGTATGATGAAATACCAGAGTATTCATATTAAAACTTTTGAAGACTCTCTCGAAAAAGTTAAGACTATAAGGTAATAAGCTCGCTAGGAGTTTTCGTTTATTTTTTTTCTAGTTTAAGGGGTTACATGTGGTTAACGGTTTCAAGAAATCGATTATTATTTATTATCTTATTAAATTCTACAACAGCTCTAGAATATTGTCCTAAACTTTCAAGTTGATCCCAGTAATAGTTTCGGAGATACAGCCTTGAGAACTTGTGCGCTCGTGGCTAGCTAGGCTAAGTGCGCCGTCTTTAAATGCATTTTTCACAAAACTGTGTTTTTGAAGTCGGCTGACAAGATTTCTCGAGAACCACTTAGCCAATCTTCATGAAATTTTACACAGTTCTTTAAGATACAATCCTTGAAGACTTGGATAGAGGATTGTTTTCGATTCCAACTATTTGAAAAAAATGTCGCGAAATTTTCACTGAAATTTTTAATTGTTTGTAGAAATATCCGCCAAAAATTGAATTTTCAGTTTTTTTTTGATAGGGGCCTTGTCCCTCTCGCATCGGAGTGGAAACGAGTTGGATCTACGTTGTGCTCTGCAGTTCTTGAATCAAATCTTCGTGTAAGCTTAGCAGACGTTGGTCGACGACTAGCTTTTATCCGACTATGAGATATTTCTGGTCTAGATTTCTATGAAACTACTTGTCCCTTGCACAATAGATATTATTCACGCAAACGTAGGAGTTTTTACTGCACATAGTCCAACAGGCTTGTGCAAATTTTGTCGGGTTCACACTGTCAAAGTTTTTTGAGTGAAGTTGACGTTGAAAGATCCATGCATTTTTCCTACATTGTCCAATTTTTGCAAAACTGAGGTTGGAACATCAATGCAGTCATACTTGCGGAAAGCCACTTTAACAAATTTGTGACAGTCTCAGATCGTTTTAGAACCACAGCGCACCGGCGTTCTAAATTAAATGAGATCCATTTTATAACATTGCTTTAAATAATAATAGTTCGTAAGCACTAAATTACTAGATTTTTTTCATGAGTTAGAGCAAAATACTTATGAGATAAAATTATTTCTTAAAAGTCTAGAATATTCAACTGAAAATCTCTAACTTACATAGACTCCATTTGTGCGAGTAAAATTTGGCGGTTGCTTAGTCTCGTCAAGATTTATGACAACATCCAAACCAGACAACTCGTTGGTCTTTGCGTTGTGATACGGATAATAACGGTCCTTAAGCTAGAAAACACAAAAAGAAAGTTTAAATTTTTCTTTTAAACAATAGAAATATTCACCATTCGCTCGCGCCCCCGTTTTGTGACTACCGAATTGAAGACAAAGCAAAACCCATACTCCGTACGTTCCATCGAAAAGAGATCGCAGCAATTGTATGCGTTGCGCCGCCAATGACAGGGTTGCACGAACAGCTCATCGCATGTGAAGCCGACATAACGCATTACCTCCATTATGTTCACATCGTCCAGCAGTGTCAGATTCAAATCAAGTCGATACAGCCGCGACAAGTGGTTAAATTCGCCAAAGCTGAAATCGCCCATTATGGCGAAGAAGCGACGAAATGTCTGCACCACTTCGTCGCTGGCATTTCGTGCGAGAAATACTTCATGTGCCTCCATAAGTTTTGGCCAATTGATGCGGTTGCGTGGACATATGCCAATCGCCGGGAATGGCTTAGTGAAGATGGGCGAAACGGTGTCATCGACAATCGTTTGAATGCGTTGCGAATAGTACAAATCGGCCAAATCATCGTAAACGTACAGGCAGCCGCAGGTGGTGGCGATCAACAGCAGCAGCCAGATGACGCTGTGATAATGTACACACATGCAAACAAAAACATTAGACTTTGCAATGCAAACTGTGCGCTTTGTTTTGCTCAACTCACCGTTCGAAGTAGTAAAGTTTTGGGTCGGTCAGATAGCGCACGCCATGCAAGGAGGAGATGTCGCAGTAGCCTTTGCAATACGGCAACACCACTTGACATAATGTCGGCTTCTTTGTCAGAGTTGTCTTTGTGCTCGCTTTGTTGAAGAGGAGCAAGTCATTGCGTGGCCTCGACATTGGATATGTGAGCTCATGCAGGTATGCCATGCCACCACAAACGAACAATCGAACAAAGCACGCAGAAGATTTTCGGAAATCTGTTGAGCACTTTATTGAAGCTTGCGGTTTAAATAGCACAAAGCTCAAGGAAAACCACTGCTTAATGAGCTGGACGAAGTAGGAAGGAGGGAGTGTTTACCGAGTGCAAATAAGCTTTAGGGAAATATTTACTCAAAATCTGACTGAAGACACTTATTTGTCGCTCTGATTTATTCAACTTCATGTGCCACTGCGTACATCAATCACTTCGTTGATTTGTGAGGGCATCTTAATACGAGTAGTTTTCCTTTTAACTACCATTACTCACAAAATTACACAATCGATTTTTAACTCAGGTGAAAATGTCTCTAAGCAGACCAATAAAGGAAATGATAATGGAAATTGGTTAACAATTGGTATGAGGGTTGTTTGATAAGACTAAGATGTTTCGCCTAAGTGAAAATATGTGTGAGTATGAAATATATAGCCATTATTCAAAATATAAAATATTTATTCAATAGATTTCAATAAAATTTATTTCAATTTGCATAAAACATTTGAGCCAAAAAAGCATTGAAAGCCTCACTGGTTTTGAGCGTGATCCTTTCGCATATTTTAATAACTCTTGAAGCCTTCTTCAATGAAAATCTAACTTACAGGCATTCTCTTTAGATATTTATGAGTCAAAAACTCTAAAGAAGTTTAATATTAATCGGCAGGAAATTAATTCTAATCCACTGTTTAAAGTAGATATAATGTATTTCTTAGCTGGAGAGTAATTCTCTCATTTGTAATCTAGACGAAAAACAACCAGCACCGAGTGTGAAAATTGAGTAATACGCTTTAGGAACTTTGAAAGCTTTTCCTACTTGGTCGTCGAGCTCAGTAGCGATAACTCAACAAGTCTGAGTACATAAAAAGAATACAAGTCGCCAATAGGCGTCCCTTCAATTCAAAAATACTCAACAGGCTTTATACTATAAAATGATTCTTAACAAAACCGTAATTCGACCAGTATAGTGCTACGGAACAGAATCACGGACTCCACTCGAAAAGAACAAAGCCACATTGCAAATCTTCGAAAGAAATATACTGAGATGGATCTTTTGGAGCAATAAAAGAGAATGACAAGTGTCGTATATGGTGGAACCCTGAGTCAGAGCAACTTATAAAAGTTGAAAATGTTATGCAAGTATGCTGTATAAGATGGAAGCATTCAGCACTAAAGCAAGGGAAAGACCGCGATGGAGATGGATTGACCAACTCGGGTAGGAGACGAATAAACTTGGCATACGAAATTGGAAAGCAACCATAAAATGACCGAGATTTCTTCCTCTTCTGCTTCCTCCGGCGAGTACTGCGTCGAATACTTTCAGAACTGGAATGTTCTCATCCATCTGGACGACATGAACTAGCCAACGTAGCTGCTGTCTCCTAATTCGCTGAACTACGCCAATGTCGTCGTATATCTTGCACGAACGATGTGCTCCATCGACTGCGGCATTCGCCGACGCCAATGCGCAAAGGACCATAGCTCTTCCGCAGAACCTTTCTCTCGAAAACTCGTAACGCCGAATCATCAGCTGTGTCGTCTATGCCTCGGCACCATATAGCAGGACGGGAATAATGAGTGACTTATAGAGTTTGGTTTTTTTTTCGTCGAAAGAGGACTTTACTTTTCAATTGCCTACTCTATCCTAAGTAGCACCTGCAGAAAAGAGTTATTCTGCGTTAGATTTTGAGACTGACATTGTTGTTGGTGTTAATACTTGTTCCAAGACAGATGAAATTATCTAAGAATTCGAAGGTATGACTGTCAAAAGCGACGTGGGAGCCAAGCCACGAGTGCGACGACTGTTAGTTTGATGAAAGTAGATATTTCGTCTTGACCTCGTTCTTTACTAGACCCAATTGCATCGCTTCCTTATTCAGTCTGTAAAAAGCAGAACTAGTGGCGCCGATTTTGACTTCGTTGTGTAACATGTCAGGTCGGCTTATGAGGGAAGGAAAAACGTTATCTTTATTCACGTCTTCATATTAATTTCAGATGATCTTAAAAAACTGTAGGTTTTTCTTAATTATTTGCTTTTCAATAGTGGATTTGATTTTTTCAATTACTAAATATTTTTCCCATTTATGTCAAGATATATATAAAAGTAATATATAATTTGATGCAATTCCTTCGTAATTATCTATTCACTCTCGTACCTTTGAGGTTGAAAAAGGGAAAGTTCGGTTAAGTAAAACGTTATTCGGTATAACAGTGTAAACAAAGAAGCTTGTGAGAGACAATTTCTCCATCACGAGCATTTATGCCACGCGACAAGCGTTAGCGCTTTATACTCAAAAAGCAATTAAATTTGGTCTACGCCGCGAAATAGGCTTCATCGTCTCCTGTTTTCGGATATTCCTTTTATTTGTGTTACTCTTTAATGAATCTTTGTCATTATTTGCAACCGTTTGTGCCAACAAATGGTTGGGGTACATTCTTTATACATATTTATTCCTTTTGTCTGTAAAGCTTATTTAAGTGTTCGAATTTGGTTAGGGAATTTAGAAGCATACAGACTTTCTTTTAAATTGAATACACCCTTCATAAGAAGTAAGAGTAAAAACGTAAGTTTTTTAGCAGTAACTGGGAGCGTCATTGAGTTTCCATTGCTACTTTTGTAGCTGACCGAGTAATTATTTATTAATTTTACAATTAATTAATGTTGCATTTGAAAAAATATTTTTCATCATGATCTCAGTTGTCTCCAAACAGCATGATGGGTATTTAAATATTTGAGCATTCATTAGCGTAGTTGACCGCCATTTACTTGTTGTCTTTGCCTTCGGTCAAATTCTGAAGCACGAACAGGTTAATTTAACACAAAGCCTATTGAACCTTTCGCCCGCCTCGGCGGGTTCATCAAATGCTAACTGCCAATTGTACGAACACGAACTTTGACTTTGTAGCCACGAAAGTCTGATTGCTCTGTGAGCGTTGATGATGAGCGCGTGCCAAGGAGCGCAGTGTGAGCTGCTAAGATAAACAATTCCTTGCTTACACATTCATTAAGAGCACTAAAAGGACTGTGAGTCTGGTAACAATTTGGTATATGCCCGTATAAAGGTTGTGCTTAATTCTAGTGCTTTGGTATTTAAGGGCGCAAGCTGTGCTAAGCTTAAAAACTATATTCACAGTGGATTTTATGATTTGATAGTTAGGTGACACCACTAGTCCTTAAAAGGTTCTGGTTGGTTTTGAAAGTGGTTCAAAAGCAGTGCCACTAATGGACTAAAGCATTAGGCCATTCAATTCAAACTCTATAAATTTTCAGTCATCTTCTCATGCACGTCAAAAACTTTATCGAACATTTTTTGAAATAGACTGCGATTGATCTAAAGAAGTCCCTTAGAACTCCTGCAATTATAACTGTTAATTCAAATCTTCGAGACCGCGATTTGCGCGGATGACGCTAAATACCTTAATACCAGAATCCCTAACATAAACAAGAATTAGAAAAATTATAGCAGACTGAACTTTTGCCTATCCAGAATACGAGCTATTAAGCAGATATCTGACCAGTGAGTCCGCCAAGATAATAATCTCCTTCCGTGGTAAGTGAAATCGTTAGACAATTTGGATAAAAATTTTAAATTATTTCCTTTCTCCATGATTTTAGAACACACCTTTTATTAAACGACTCTCAATCCATGCTACTTCACTTCGACTCGATAGCCAGACCAAAACTAGGTGCCAAGTTTTGTTTAATAAGTCGGTATGCTGTATTTTTACAGTCGCAGCGCTGCAGATTGGCTCTGCGCAAAACTTTGGATTTTAAGCCCTTAAGATTTTGAAAGCAGCTCTTATGTGTCATTGCCCTTTAAAGACATTAATGGGGTTCAAAGTAATTGATTGCAAAAGATGGGCAAGTAATAGAGGTATTGAGGCCAGAAAGTTGATTGAAACGAACATATTTTGATTAAAAGAGGACTTGGTGTGCGACAAGAATGCGTGCAATTACATATTAAGAATAAAACTGGCTCCAAGTTAATTGAAGCGTTGATTTGTCTGGAAAATTTAACATTAGTAAAAACATTAAGTGTTATTCCTAGGCGATCAGTGTCGAATATTCGCTGGGTTTGAGACCCACCAATTAAAAAATCCTACACATGAAAAGCAAACATCAGGCACGGATTAGTGACCCCCCTTTTGATGACCACCCCTGCAAATTTGTTTAGGATTATGGATTGAAGGCATATACCTAGAATGTTAAGACTCTTAATTGGTAAGATGCCACTGCACAGTTGCTTGATGTCCTCATAAAAATAAAGGCTGACTTCACCGCCGTCCAAGAAGTGCCAGGATGGCACAACAGTTGGTAAATTCAGCCTTCACAATAAAACATCCCCAAATGGGTTGGGGCTGATCGACTTCGTTGGGGCCCGAAATGTGCTTATCCGTAGTACTAGATTCTAGCATAAGAAAATTTATCAAGCTACCACGCTGTCTCCGGATTGAAAAGTTACCAACCAGATCGATCATATTGTGATAGATGGAAGACACGTCTCCACTATTTTAGCCGAGGTCCTAACATTTACTCGGACCACTATCTTGTTGCACCCAAGATTCGCACCCGCCTCTGTGCAGCAAAAAAAGTACGTCAACCATTACAAGGAAGGTTCGACGTCGAGAAGCTGCAATCACAGCAGGCAGCCGAACAATTTTCTTCTGCTCTCTGAGAGCATTCGTCAACATATATATCGGTATATGGGAACTGTGGGACGGCTTTTCAAGCTCTTTACATACAGCTGCAACCGAAACCATCGATTTTCGGAAAATACAAAAGAGCAGCTGGTACGATGAGGTCGCGGAGAGAAAACAAACGGGTAGGCACTCGCAACGTTAGCACAAACAACAAGACGTCGGAAGGGGTAGATACCAACAGCTGAAGTGGGAAGCGAGACTCATTTGTAGACAAAAAAAGAGAGAAACCGAAATACGTGATTAAGAAGAGCTTTGACAAGATGGCCGACAAGGGAAATGATTCTACGAAAAAAAGCGGCGACTAGCAGAAGATTTGAAGAGCATACTCTTGTAGAACCCCCAGGGATGATCTAGTAACCGATGTCCAGAGCATACTAAAATTATGGAGGGAACACTCCTCCAGTCTGCTGAATGGCAGTGAAAGCATTACACAAGGAGATGTCGAACCCGATACCCTAATCGATGACGACGAAGCAGACATTCCATTACCAAATCATGAAGAAGTTTGAGTATCAATTACTCGTGTAAAGAAGCAATCACTTGGCTCCCACGTAACTGTTGAGAGCGGTAACTTCGAAGTCGTCCTCACTTATTTTCTATAATCATTAAAAGTTGTTCATGCATTATTTTCCATCTGTCTAGCAGAACATCTACTATGTTATTATTTCCTCGGAATATCTTAAAATATTGTAGAATATCTGGGCAAAAATCACATTGTTGCCGAAAATAAATCATGTAGTTCATAAAAAGCACGATTTATTCAATTTACCTGTCAGCTCCGAGTGCACAAGTATACGCAAAGCGCTCATTTGCTCATGCAAACGATATGATGATAGGCAGTTTAATGGGCGTTTCTCACACTGCCTTACTTAAATATGCAAGTATATATAGTACATGTATGTATGTATGTATGTAGATATGTATTAGCCGACACCGGCGGAGTAGTAAATCATGTTAACACGCTATTCGCTGACATTCGCAAATTATCTCGACGCCTTCATGGGTCGCCCAACTGACACCTTTGCATTTCACACCGATGTGATGGGCCTAAGAGCACGAAGTCATACAGATAAATGCATAAATTAACACACGCGCAAACACCTATGCATATGCTACGCGCATATATACTTAAATATAATATGTTTGACTACCCAGACACCTGAGCCAATTTAATAGCAATCGACATAATTTATTTACTCTCATGCATTTATACGAATATTAAAATGTGCAAATATTTATATTGGCATGGGGCTTATCAGTTATATATATAAACTGAATGAATGTATGTATGTATAAGTGTGTGAGTATGCGTGTTAAAAAATGATATAAATTCGTTGTCTGCGCATTATCATTTGAGTGCGAAGAAATATTCGCAGCTCGTTGCCATTTGATTTGCATTTTCCGCATAAACATTCATCATTGTCAGGCGCGAAAAAATGCCGTTCAATGTACGTGTGTATGCATGTTTGTCGCAGTGTTGTTTGGCGTAAAAAATCTGTAGTTATTTCAGGCATTTTGCTAAATATGCCATAGCTGATGATAAAAATAATAATGTGGAGAGAAATATATTTCACCATCTCTTTTCATATGTTATTTGCAGCTGTTTGTTCTCGATGCAAATTTTTCAAACGGCTAAAGAAATATTTTCTATTAAAATTGAAGCTGAAAAGTTTCCAATATGGACTATTTATGACTTTCATATTCATCTGAAATTAGTAGTTTCAAATGTCATCGTTGAAAAGTGTTTCCGTTCGTGGAATTTTTAAGCCAGTTAAAGGCTTTTCACTTGATTGGGGCCTATTGTTCTACTAAAGAAACTACATAAAAAACTTTTTGATTTTAATCTAACAATTATTAAATTAATTTGTTTAATTGTTCGTACTTATTTAGTGATACATATATACACTTATGACAGTTAGCTTGTAAATATGGAGATCATCATACCTGTTATACCAGTAGGTGGGTTAGTGAAAGTATGAACCGATTGCCTCATACAACGCATAAAATATTTGTAACTGTTCAAATTGAAACTTGAGATTATTGAGTTTCCATTTGAAAATAGATAAAGATAGCGGCATTCAAAAAAAGCGCTAAGCGGAGGTGTGGTGAAAGTCTATTTCATGCAGAAAAAGGAGTGAAAATGTTGTCAACCGATTTTTTTTTTAATTTCAATGTATTAAGAGTCTGTTTAATTATTAAAAACAATAATTAAATTTTATGAAAACACAATGAGGATGAATTATGGTGGTATGACATTAAATAAAAACAAGTAAGGAAGGGCTAAGTTCGGGTGTCACCGAACATTTTATACTCTCGCATGATAAAGTGATAATCGATATTTCAATATCCGTCATTTACATATTTTTCAAATACAGTATTTGTGTCAAGTTTTATTCCGCTATCATCATTGGTTCCTAATGTACATATATACTCGTATTATACAGAGAAGGCATCAGATGGAATTCAAAATAGCGTTATATTGAGAGAATGCGTGGTTGTGAACCGATTTCACCCATATTTCGTACATGTCATCAGGGTGTTAAGAAAATATTATATACCGAATTTCATTGAAATCGGTTGAGTAGTTCCTGAGATATGGTTTTTGGTCCATAAGTGGGCGACGCCATGCCCATTTTCAATTTTTAAAAAAAGGCTGGGTGCAGCTTCCTTCTGCCATTTAATTTTGTGTTTCTGACGTTTTTTGTTAGTCCGTTAACGCACTTTTGGTGATTTTCAACATAACCTTCGTATGGGAGGTGGGCGTGGTTATTATCCGATTTCTTTCATTTTCGAAATGTATATGGAAATGCCTGAAGGAAACGACTCTGTAGAGTTTGGTTGACAAAGCTATGGTAGTTTCCGAGATATGTACAAAAAATTTAGTAGGGGGCAGGGCCACGCCCACTTTTCCACAGAAATTACGTCCAAATATGCCCCTCCCTAATGCGATTCTTTGTGCTAAATTCATTTTAATGTCTTTATTTATGGCTTAGTTATGACACTTTATAGGTTTTCGGTTTTCGCCATTTTGTGGGCGTGGCAGTTGGCCGATTTTGCCCTTAACTCAATCTTCTTATGGAGCCAAGGAATACGTGTACCAAGTTTCATCATGATATCTCAATTTTTACTCAAGTTACAGCTTGCACGGACGGACGGACGGACGGACGACAGACATCCAGATTTCAACTCTACTCGTCACCCTGATCACTTTGGTATATATAACCTTATATCTGACTCTTTTAGTTTTAGGACTTACAAACAACCGTTATGTGAACAAAACTATAATACTCTCCTTAGCAACTTTGTTTCGAGAGTATAAAGAAAAGAAATAAAATTTAATTAAATAAGAAAATAAATTTTTTACATTAATTTAATTGTAAACGGAGAACCAGCGAGTGGTATCATCTATGCCGTAAACTATTGTCTAGCAGTTGAATCACATATATATTTTCATGATCCTTTAAACGGCGGAAGTAACGTCTGCCAAATTCTTCGATTGTTTCCTTTACAGTAACCAACTTTAGATCCCGGTGGAGGACATCGCTTCTAACATAGAAAGAAGCTTCCATGATGGTGCGCAGAACTTTATTTTGAAAATCTTGAATTACGTTTAAATTCGAATTCGCTACACTGACCCAGATTTAAACACCATACGTCCAGACCAGCCTAAGGATTACCTTATTTTACAGAGGGATCTTGGCCTAAGGAGCCAGTATAGCTGCGCTAACTTTAATTTAGCTGAGTTCTTTTTATTTTTACGTGATCTTTCCAAGTGCGCCTCTTATCAATTGTAATCCCCAAATTTTCGTTGTTAATACCAATGCTTTATTTGGTGAGCCACGGCTCTAGAGCAATCAGTTGCATCTGCAGTTTTTTGGAAGCACCACTTGATGCTAGCAATGCAGTATCATCAGCATCAGTGTGGAGTCAGAGTTGACAACTGGAAGGTCTGCTGTATAAAGAATGTACAGCACAGGTGCGAGTACACTGCCTTGGGGCACGCCAGCACGAAGAGGTCTCAAATCCGACTTAGCGTCACAGCATCTAACGGAATACGTTCGATTGTACAAGTAAGACTTTAAGAGCAAATAATAAAGCATTTCCTTTAATTTGAATAATAGGCCCAGATGTCAGAGTTTTTCAAATGCTTAGCGGATTTCAAGGAAGACAGTATATCTACAGCATATGTTTCAGCATTCGGAAACTCTTGGACAAGCAACATCCAAAAAATTGCTGACTGCCACTTTGCTGTATCCATCACTAAACTCGATAGGAATAAACGTGTTTTGGGGGTATGTGGCAGCATGGAAGTGGACGGCCTACGCTAAGCAGGTTAGCTGCGAATAGTAATACGCAGCCACCAACCAAGAGCTGTAGGAGAGAAGAGCTTGACTCAAAACGTAAAATTCTGATTATGGTGTTCTGGAAAACCGATACAGATCATATTAACAAAGGGCTGGGGAGGGCAGTATTCTTTCACCTGAGTAGATAGGAGTGACATCTTATCGAAATGGTTGGCAGTCTAAAACTGCTTTCACCTCCGTCTCGTTAAAACCATGACAGGTTTTCAAGAAAGTTCAATGCACGTCGTCAAAATTTCTTTGGCCGTACAGGTTCAGTTGAGACGAGCTCCTGATTCGTGCCCTAACCTGGCTCTGAACATAAGCACCTATAACGACTTGTGTCAACACCACAGGGTTCATTAAGGGTGACTTTTACAACGTGCGGAGATTGCGGCTTGAAGCGGAGACCCACTAGAAAAAAATGAACACACCGCAACAACAACAAGAAACCCAACAGAAAGAACAACAGAACAAAGATGGTCAAGAAGAGGAATATGGGAAAGTCTACCGTAGAAGTAGTAGAGTACTTACATCCCCCGTACTCATCGCCACTCCAAAACTGCCAAACAAAAATGGAGAAAAGACAGCCTCAAGAGAGACTGCAGTCACACAAGCAGCACCGGCAAAACAAGGAGAAGGGAAGAGCACCCCAGCTGCCACTAAAGAAGGAACTCAAAACTCGCCGAAACAAGAGTACATCACCCAAATGAGACGAGCAGAAGAGGAATCTCTAGAAAAGTGGCGATGGCAAAACAAAAGAACGTCAGCATGGACGTCAGGAAAAAAAAAAATTTCAAGAGAGCTGGGCAATTGTTACCTAAACCCAAAGATTTATATAACATTTAATTAATTGTTATTTTTTATTTAATTTAATTTTTTCTTTTGCTTATATCTCGAATGTACATGTTGCTTAGTCTGTGATGTGAGTTTATTTATAAAATTTTTTTATCTTAGTCTAATTGGCTCCCAGAATTCATCCGATCTGAAAATTGTATCGTACTTAGGGGTTGACAACTTTTTTGACAGTTAGGGTCCCCAAACCCGCAAAATTTTAATTTTAAGTCTACCGCTATTTTTTGAACATACCTTGTATTTCTCAGCTTTAGATTGAAGGAATTTCTAAGAAACTCTGAAGCAACTTTTTTCATTGGAAAGCCACCATTTTGTCAAAAAGCAAAAGTTTGACTAGTCTTTTGATAATTAACTCTATTCATTTGTTATAATAATAATTTTTATTTTTTGGTTTTCAGACTTGAGTTAATTTTAAATAAATAAAATTCTTTACTGCCTTTGCTTGGAGACTCTCCTAGAGATCGGCGATGGGATCAACAGAGGCAAACAATTTTCCAGATGATTCGCCGATTATTAAAGTTTCTTAAAATCTATAAATATGCATACTTCTTATTTATTTATGAAATAAAGAGCGTCTTAAAAAAATAAAAACATAATTTTTTTTTGAGACTTTCATCTTAAGAGAATTTTTTAATTTTTTTTTTTTTCATAATTTGATTGTTTAGGGTTTCAAGGTTCAAATTATTTTCGAAGTTATAGCCATTTTAGTGTAGTGGCAACTGGACCGGTTTGAGCTGTGGATGAAACTTAAAGTGAATTTTTCTCGAAACTACTTTTTGATGCGGTCAGCATGACATCCCAAGCTCTAATCAGCCGATTTTTTCAGTTTTCCTTACTGAAATGGCGACATTTGTACTAATTAAGAATCCATCATTATTTTTTTCTTCAGATGACCGAAAAATATTGAGTGAAAAGAAAACTATTCTACTTCGGTAACATTTTAACATAAATAATAATTATTAACAATTAAGAGTTATTAAAGGCTTAAGCAATTTTTTAGTGAAACTAATAACTCTTGTAGAGCTCAGACGTCTTCACTTTTAACGATTTTAAACTCTTGCAATTCTCAACGAAATTTATAACAACCTTTAGCAACGCCAGAACACTTCTAGCGTAATTTTTGTAGTCGGAATAAGGACCTATAAAACAAGCCAACCAAGTTAACATACACAAGCACACGGAGCCACACCCACACATATATATATATCTATGTAAGTAAAAGCCAACTTTTTTAGCCTGTCAACAAAAGATTTTAAAGCACGCACTTCTATGCCAAAGCACACAGTTGCCACTAGTAAAAGTTTGCCAAAAGAAAAAATAAGCAAAAAACAGAAATTTATTAAAACTTTCTTCATTTTTATGCTTCACATTTCAAAACACTTTTTTATGCGACAGTTAAAACTATGCTTGTGAACTTCAATTTTTTCCATTTCGTTGCCGCTGCTGCTGCTACTTCACTAACTGCCAGCGCTAACTGTCAACTGTCAGCTGACAGGTGACGCCGCGCCACACTCCCACCACTTAAGCAACAACATTTCTAACAGTAAACGCTTCACAGCGGCGAACGGAGTGCAAGTTAATGAAAAACTGTGTGACAGCGCCGTTTAAGTTGGAAATGCCACCCTTTTTGTCGCTTTAATAACCGAAATTCGCGTCATAAAAAAGTTGCGCATAAATGTTAGTTGGTTTTAATGGCGCTTGACTTAGAGTTAGATAAAGAGTTATACGAGTATAACTCGGTTGGATGGGTGTCAGCCGTCATATAGACACGTTTGTGTTTGTGTGCCTGTTTTCACATTCACGTATGCATGCAATTTAATCGTTTGGAATTCGGCAATATAAATTCGGCGGCGTTGCAGGCAAAAAGTTTATCGAGCGTGCAAATGTTGCTCATACGTCATGTTGAACATTGCACTCGCTGTAAGTGCAGACAAGCGCTGAAATATGTGTGTGCATGTATGTATAGCACTCGCATTCGCGGTTGATTGAAGCAGCCGTTTGATAGCTAGTTTGTGGCAATTTGAATGCGCTGCACTTTGGTTTCACTGAAGCGTTTGCGGTCTAATATTCTACATATCAAATACAAGTATATGAGCAATATTATAGAAACTAAGCGGAGCAGTTTGATTGAGTTTTATTGGGAAAGGTGCAAAACTGCAAAAGTCATGTGCCAAACGGTAGATCGGATGTACACAAAATTCCTATTGGCACTCAATAGAAGATACTGTAGGAACTGGTCACTGTCTGGTGGCGGCACACTTCCGCAAGATGGGGCTGACAGATCGAGAAGATTGCAGGAAATGTCTTGAACAGGGTAACAGACATGGAGTACCTCTTGTGCACTTAGCAGGCATTTTCAAGACTACGCTGTAAGCATCTGAGGTCTCCTCAGTATAATACACTGGAGGAGGTATCGATAGTGAGGCTGCAGAATCTGTTAAAATTCGCGTCAAGTACAATCATCCTAAAGGATGATCCTGGTAACTGAACTATATCTGGTATTGCAAAGGATCAAAATTAGTCTATTCGTCGATTATTGGCCTACCAGAGTAACCTAGCCTAGCCTAACCTATTGGGAAATATACAAGTAGTGCAGAAAACATTTAAATTTGTTTTTTAGTTAGACTATTTCTGGTAGGTATTTGCTGGTACTTTATTGGGTATATAGGGGAAGATGGGTTAAGGATTTCAAAATAGGAAACTGATGCACATTTTACGTTGAACCTTACGAATCGCAGTGAGCTAATGAATGACTCATCATGACACGAACAAATCACAGTTGCTTATTAAATTTCAGTGAAAACTAGCGCTAAGTCTATTTAAAATGTTTAAGTAGTATTTCTTTCTCACTTTAAGAGCATGCTATCTCCAAAACCGTATAGATTTTTATTAGTACCAAGGCTCTTTGATGTCTCACTTTAGAACTAGTGTCACTGCGAATCCGAAATCAAGCTTATTTTTTGTGCTCTTCAGTTAAGTATACTTAAGGGTTTATATTCACTTGCAAGGCAGAGAAAATGCGATTTTCATGAATTTTTTATGAGAATATTTTAATAACATTTAATCCATCAGAATGCATTCCAGCATAATCTAATCATAGTCTTATCCAGCTCTGCTCTGTTTTTCGTTTTCACAAGCAAACGATGTGATTAGGTTTTAAAATCGAATTTGCCTGTTCCAGTAACCGTATCTGTTTTCTGTGATATCGAAAAGCCTCATTCTGAAAACCGAGTTCACATATTCAAATATAATTTAAAAACTGAAAACTTATAACGTTTTGCTTCTTCTCTGCGTACATGTAAGCAAAGGATATATGGGCGTTGGAGGGACAGATTGCTGTCAAAAGCTGTCCATTAACTTTAGCTTCATAATAAACCATTGTAGTTTTTTTCCAGCAGAAATGGCCAACGAAAGTGGTTTGCAGCTTCATTCTGAAAAATGTGCTTTAAGTCCGACATAGCGGAATTGTTGGAAACTGATGAGCTTGCAACAAAAGGCTCCGCTGGCTTATTGCCAAAAACTCATACTTGTCGTCAACACGTTAGTTTTAGGTCTATCTTTCAAAAAATAATGAAAATAATAGATTACAATAATTAAAGGAATAGATATTTTAAATATTGGTCGCAGTAAATCCAAAAATTATAGAATAAAGAATTTCAAGTAGCCTACCTAGAATCAAAAACAGTCTTCTAAACTTACTTCCAACATTAAAAATCATCTAGAGCTACTATCCAATTGTCGAATTATATCACTAAGCTAAACGTCTAATCGTAAAGAATGGCCCAGCGATTGACAATAATTAGATTTATATGCACTGATATGGAAAGACTTCTTATTGCATAAAGCTCAAGTATTATACTTTGAACAGGGTATACTAAGTCTGCCACGACGTTTGTAACACGTCGCGAAGGGTATCCTATAAAGAATAGTATATATCAATGATTCACGTGACGAGCTTGGTCTCTGCAACTACATTTTCCACAGCCCTGCTTTTCTAAGATTATGGCTGAAGGGCGTCAGTGGTCACACCTTCTACGAACCAGGCACAGTGACTATATGTGATTAGCTGGCTCAACAAATTTTTAGTAGCCTTGAGGCGAATATTAGTCTGATAGCCTAACCTAACCTAATGTGTAAAATTTAATTGATCATGAAGGCTTTGTAAACTTGCACATATAATTGTGCATAATTCTGCTACTGCTTAGAGACAAACGCAAAAATATTGAATTGGTGACAATGCTACTTAAGGCTTCACTAAAGGATTTTGTAAGAAGAAAAAATACGGATTGAAAAGTTTTGAAATTAACTACCAATTGCACTCCAAAGCCACTGCGATACTGTAGCACTAATCTGATATGCCTACTACCAATACCAAGAGATACCCCTTAGCCTCTTATTATATCATTGCTATACATTTCCAATTCGATCCCTCATCAGAACAATCTGCATCTGACGGTCGACTCTGATTCCCTCTAAAGCCTATTTTTAATTCTTTGTAGCCTGAAGTCAATAGTTTGCCGTTCTCTCACGACAGCACTGATGCTCGTTCAAGAAAAGAAAATATTTACTTATCAATTGAATAACAATTGTCATTTGCCTTAAACTGCTGGTTCGATGTGAAATAGAAAGACTTGAAAATAAACAATATCATTCGGTTATTAAAACGAAATCACATCAATATCATTCGGTTTTTGAAACATGCCTGATTCTAATTCAAAATTCAGAAGCTTGATTTCTATACCGCAAATGCGCAAAGCCGTTCTGAAATCATAAATTCGCGGTTTAAACGATATTTTAAATAAAAACTATATGCAGACTATACCCGGATCCACCCTAACTTCATGATTCCTCAATGTAAAGGATTTTATATTAAGGAGGATTTTCTAAATAAAACAAAAAAGGTTTGGGATATTAATGAAATCTTTGTTCCTGTGAAAGTACATTCGATACCATTATGTAAGGAACTCGATATCTTTTACATAGCACAATTTACGGGCACGATTGCAAAATTCCATACGCTGAACCCAATTTTCGACGATTTTCAAGTATAAATCGGCCGATACTGAAGCAATTTCGATATTCGTACGAAGTTCATCAATCGTCGCTGGCTTGTTGGGATAGACCATAGACTTGACATAGCCTTACAGGAAATAGTCTAACAGCGTCAATGGCACGACCGGGGCGGCCAATTGAATTAGATATTTCGGGAGATAATACGTTCACCAAACTTGGTTTTCAATAAACCAATTGTGGCATTCGCTGTGTGGCTTAAGGCGTCGTCCTGTTAAAACCACATATTGTCCAAGTCCTTTTCATCCAATTGGGGCCAAAAGTGTTCAGTTATCATTGATCGATAGCGATTCCCATTCACAGTAACGTGTAGTGGTCTTGATCAGCACGGAAGAAGTACGAAACAATGACGCCGCCGGCCCTTAAACTGCACCAAGCCGAGATGCAGTGGTGACTCATGGAGTACGTGTGGATTGCTGCCTGTCCAATAACGCATATTTTACTTATTGACAAAGCCATGAGGCCAGAAATGAGTCACATCGCTGAAGATGATTTTTCGATGAAAGTCCGCGGCTTCAGTTCTTGTTCGTTATTTCAACGGAATATTTTTCACAAAATATGCTTTTAGCACTTGTCATCCTTTGTTTACAGTTAAGAAAAAATAAGTTTGAAATTTCCATAGCTAAGCATCGAATCAGTATTGGAAGTTAACTAAAGACATACAAAGGTTTATATGTAAGGGAATACTGATGAAAACAATAATTTTTAATAATATAAATAGGAGAAAGTTTAATTTATATTTTTCAACTCTTATGTATGATTTAGGCGTTAATTGAATAAAAAATTAAGTAAAACCGATTTAGAGTAACAAGGCATATATTCGGCTATCCAAAGTCGCAAACAATTTCACAAATAACATTTCCTTGAAACAACAACAAAATAAAAATCAAGTAGAAATGTCAGCAAGTGAAGCTGCTGTTCGCACGTCTGCAGCTTTGTGCGAGAAAAATGTCTTTTCTCTGGCTTTGAAAGTAAAAAATCGCGCTTTCTTCTTTTACAGCTCATCTTTTTTCGCTCATACTCATTTTTGTTATTGTAAGTACTTTTTAAATTTCGCATTGCGCCGCTAACACGCTTCCACAACGAACTCACAAGCTAAAGGACAAAGTTTTACAACAACAAAAATAAGTGCTACATGTGAGTATATGAGGAAGGTAGTGCATGCCGCGGGATAAATGCAAATGTGTATGTGTGTGTATATACGCAGACTTCTGTTGGTTGCTACTTCACTCATACTCTCTACTTAAACTTACTCATTCTTCAGCGGCTTGAGCTTTCTGCTTCCCACGCTGTTCCATCTTGTCATTGACTTTTTGACAACTTCAAAGCAATGAAGAAGAAACAACAAGAATACCAGGAGCATAACAAACAGGCGCATATACTTTTAAACGCATTTATAAAGCAATTTTTCTCTTGCAAAACTCATCATCTTGCGATTACGCTGGCAGCGGTGCACGCTTTCTACGCATCTATCAGATTGGATCGCCCACCTGGTGCTGACGCGTATCAAGCCAATTTCGCTCTTAGGTGATACTCAGAGTGTTTTTTTGTTTTTGCTGCTAGCTTCACTTTATTTTTTTTGTTGTTTTTAATATATTTTTTTATTTTTGTTTTATTTTATGTAGCGTTGGCATTCGTGCGCGGCGACAAAGCTGTTTGCTATTTCATCAGTAGTCAATGCGAAAGCCAATAGGCTATTAAAAGGCCAAATTGACGGCTGTGTGGCAGCGTTCGGCGCTAAGCCGATCAATAACGCTTTAATGGTTGCCATGGCTGTTAGCTTAAATTCGCCTGTTGTTGTAGTTGTTCGCGTTGTCAAACGCATGCTTCTGTCAAGGTTGTTGTTATTGCTGTGACAAACGCAAGGAAGTTTATCTCATTAATGCTCACACTCACGTATTCATACGCGCAATGTAGTCAAGCGACTTAGGCTACACCACGGCGTATACGTAACCTGACGCGAACTGCATGTGGTTTGAGCAGCTGGCATGCGTGCTTTTGTGCTTGTTTTCCCCAGCTATTTCAAACACCTTTTTTATAATTTTTTCTTCTTCTTCTCCTACACAATATCACTTGCCGCAGATTTGCGTTTGCGGTTTGTAAGACGCTTTGTGTGTGGTTTGCTTGCGAATCTCGTCATCGATATGCTCGGCGCTGAC